>NC_034590.1:9660850-9677860 GCF_900095145.1 Mus pahari | reverse complement strand
AAAAAAAAAAAAAAAAAGACCCAAAAGACTCTGGTAAACTCTGGGTCGCCACCTGACAACGTAGCAACAGCCATGAAAACAAGCAGGCTATGAATAGCAGCTGCCAAGAGTATGTACGTGGCTTCAGAAAAAGAATGTTATAAACAGAGACGCCTTCTAAGCTGAAAATACAGAAAAAAATGATGCCCCCCCAACCCCAGCCCCTCTGAGGATTTTTTTGCCCATTGTTTTGAGTAAGTAAAGTTTCTGTCAGGTATTTATAATTATTTTTAATAAATATTAGTATCGCGATGTGAGACACAAACAATCAAAGCACATTTAAAACGAAAGCAACAAAGCCTGTCTCCAGCTTCTCCAAAGGCTGGGAAACTGAAGCACAGCTACTCTCTCTCAGCCTTTTCCTCTCCAAGGCTTTGGTCTCCTTAGGTAGCCCAAACTGATCTGGAATCCAAGATCCTCCAGCCTCTGCTTTCCTGTACCGCAGATTGCAGATAGATGGATATGTATCACCACATGGAATCCAGTCTCCTATTCTGGTTGCTAAGACCCTAGCTGCTGGAGTGGGAAGGCTGGCTTCGTTAACTAGCTGACGTATATATATACGGACTCTGAAGATGGAGCCCCTGAGACCGTAGAGCACTGCCTGTCCTTTGCATACCTCTTCTTTGCAAAGCCAACAGCTGGAAGAGGAGGCAGGAAGACTTATTTACTAAACCCCCTAAACTATGATGTAATTTTACAGGGCGGCTCAAAGATCAGAGCCGAAAGCTGGAAATGTAAGCTCTGAAGGGCAGGTGACAGACAGCACCCTGAAACGCCGCTTAGGTAACAGAGGGTACACAGATGCATGCAACCAGTTCCCAGGGTGTGCCTGTCTGTAATCCCAGCTCAAGCCCTGCCTGGCATTCCAGGAAGATCCTGGAAAGAAAGACAGAGGGAGAAAAGGGGGGAAAGAAGAAGAGGAAAATAAACAGAACATTGTATGCGGGTTGTTCAGCATAGTAAGGAAACAAATACCTACAAACCAAGTTCTTAGCCAACTTGAGAATCAAACACAGGGCCCTCTGGACACCAATGCATGAACCCCCACTCCTAAAACAACGTTCGCTTTATATTTGTTTCTGAGCTTTCTAAAAAATGACTGTCTGACTGCATGTGGTCTTCGGTTTGCTTTGAATGCCCCTGTTTCTCAGACCCATCCATCTTGTGTGTGGGTCCTTTCTTTATAACACTTTACAATATTCCACTGTGTGAATATCATTTTAGTTCCTTTAAAAAAAAATATGTGCTGTGCTGTCCCTAATAACATAGGCCTGCAAGCTCAACTACTCAACAGGCTAAGACGGAAGGAATAACCGCCAAAGCAAGACCACCATGGCCAAGAATGGTGGCTCAAAGCCAGCCTGAACAACCTAGGGGGACTCACCTCACCAAGTTAAAAGAGGAACTGAGACACAGCTCAGCATGTGCAAGGCACAAGGATTCAATCCTCAGCAGGAGCCACAATTCCTTCCCCCCAAAAGGGGAGCCAACCGAAAAACAACTTTCTGAGACCATGTGTGAGATAGATTTGTTCTATGCTCTGAACCCATCTTTGGGAGATGTCTGTGGTGTTCTCTCATCAGGGTAAAAAGTTTTCTGATCTGGCTGCCTTTCTTGGATAGAGGCATCCACTCAGGATGACCTCAGTAACTTGCTTTATGGCATGCTATAATGAAGTCATGGGCAGATGCAGTTCACAGGCATGTTCTGGACCACACCACCAGAGTCTAAAACATTCCCAACTTCAGGGGGGCTGGATCTGGGCAGATGAGACTGACAGGTTCAGCGGGACTACGGGTCTGGGTGTTCCCAGAGCCATTCAGAGTATTCTCATCTCCAGTTGCAAGAGCTTGCTGAGTCCCGTGCAGTGTTGTGTTCCCTTCTAGAAGGGTCCCACTGAGATGACCAGCAAGCGTGGGGACCAGTCAGGACACCCTGTTAGGCAGCCTCAGGATTTCTCCTCTGTGGCAGAAGGTTTCCAAAACTCGCAGCGGGGCTGGAGTCCATGTGTGGCCTTGCACTTTTCAATTCCTAAAGGATGTGAGGAGCTGGTAGTGAAGGACAACACAATGTATACACACAAAAAGAATATCTGGTAGTCCATGCCCTCAGACCTTTGCTGCCTGCTTAATTCTAAAGGTTAACTGAACAAACCCAAAACATTCTGATGTAGAGACAGGTAGGAAAGGAAAGCGCTCGTGACAAAGGCTCGCATGTGCCTGGCCCTGCTCGGCAGGCAAACGGATCTTCAGACAGTTCGAAACTCACCAGTGTGATGCTCCTAAGATACTGCCCTGGATGGTTTAGGGTTTTTTTGTTTGTTTGTTTTTTGTTTTTTCCATTTCTTGGTAGTGGTAGTGGTTATTTTTTATTTGTCTTTGTTTTTCTTTAGTAGTCTAACTATGCTGCCCAAGCCAGCTTAGAATTAGACTACCTCCTGCCTTAGCCTCCTCGTGGCTAAGTCCCAGGTACCATCCACCACACTTGGGTCCTAAAGGTGCTTAAAACCTTAGCCATCTGGTGAATGCACTTCTGGTCCCTCTGAGTAAGCCCAATCTGGAGCCTCTAGATCATCTTGGAATCCCACAAAAACCCACTGTTACCAAAACGTATACCCAAGGAAGTCTGTGGTGGCAGAAACTCAGGCAACAAGGCTAAGTCCAGCCAGCGGGAGCTATGTCCGTCTCACCTCCCTGTGACCGTGGACCTGTGGGAACGGAGTCGCTTTCTTTCCACACAGTGGTGAAGTGGGAGAGCTTTAACTTTGAGTGAGTGACTAACGGCTTCTCTTCTGCAGGACCGCCAAGTATCTGCCACACCCTCAACGCTAAGCCTCGGTGTCCGGCAGCATAGGTCTGTTGTGAGAACTTTGGAAAATACAGGCGCAGAGATGGCCGTACAGGGGAAATAAACTTCCACATTGTAACCTACTCCTCTTCTCCTACTGAGACGCATGCATGTATGATTGTGGGTGAGACCTGCGCATCATACGGACAACCTTAGTTTTGTTCAGGCAAAACTGAATTGAAAACATGTGGAAATTGTTTCAAACATACGTCCTACTCCTGAATGCTGAAACAAGCCCATTGGGTGAATGTCTACCTGCAAAACCAGATGCCAAAGCTAGTTCTTCTATTCTGGCTGAGAGGTGCCCACTGCTATATTGCCACTGGACCTCCTAGACACTCCTGGGAAGGGTGTGTTTGTGAGTCTCTGCTCCGGTGTCTTGGAGATCTATTCATTGATGTGGAGGGCTCTAAGAACCAGAAAACAAATGTTTTTCAGTGAGCCCCTGTAAAGAGGTCTAATTATTAAACATTAAATGTCTTTCAGACATTAAGACACACAAGCTTTGCCAGTTAAGACCAAGCAGGAGGAATCGACACATACTATTTTTCTTCTTTATTTTCATTGTGGTTTTTCTTGTTCACCCTGTGAGGATTCAGTGTCACAGAACTCTATGCAGTTGGTTTATGATACCCAGGTGGCTTCACGCCAGCCGGCCCCTTGATATGCCCTGAGAAAGGGCCACATGCAGATCACAGGAAGCAGCTAAGAGACATGCCGAGGCATAGATACTGCAGCCTCCAGCCCAAGGACAGAAGACTCTATGCAGTCACCTTCCCGCCCCGTTACACACCTAGGGAAGGTGTGTTCTCCCACGCGGTGGCGGAGGCTGCAGCTGTGTCTGTGCATCTGGACCTGCTGTTCCCCCACACACGGCAGCGCAGCAGGCTGCAGATGCTATAGTCTTGTCTTCCTGGGGTTCTCCTCCCAGGGCCCAGCAGGGGCTGCCCCACTGCACCACACTGGTGACACATAGGCTGACTCAGTAAGAAAACCCTCCCGCAAAAGGCCTATGGGACACGGGACACGAGGGTCACCCTCACCACCACATTCGGGTGCCATTCACTGTTGAACACTGACTCTCTTCTAGTGCACGTGTTCGCAGAGGTTAGACCCTCGTGGGTCCGAGTGCACTCGGACCCTCCAGGAAGCAGCACACAGAATGTGGCCACCAGGAGGGTGACCCATGGTACTTTCAAAGCATTATAATTACAATTATTATTATTGCAACTACTATTACAATGTAATTTAGCAGACTTGCGAGTTTTCCGTAATTAGAAATTAACTGAGAGACTGTAGACACGTTGCTGGCCTAGCACGTGCATGCATGGCCTTTCATTCCATTCCAGGCACCACAGAAAGGGAGGAAGGAATGAAAGGAGAAAGGATGGGAGGGAGGGAAGGAGGGAAGGAGGGCGGGATGGAGAAAACTGAGAGAGAGCTAACATATTTTTTATTTTAAAATAAGACAGAAAGGAGAGAGGGGTGCTAGGAATGGAAGCTAGGGCCGTGTGCACACTACTAAAGAACTCAGCTCTCGGGTTCGGATATATTTTAATTTTTCATGATTACGGTTTGATTTTCCAAAATGGAATCAATGTGGTAAGGTCTGAAACAAAATCAAAGCACCAAGCCCGGCAGCCCTGGCACAGTAAGATCGCCCCAGCACTGAGGAGACCAAGGCAGGAGCTAGCCTCAGTTCAAGGGCAGCCTGCGTTAGATGGTGAAACTCTAAAAGAACAAGAAAGGGGGAGCGGGTGAAGGAGAAAAGGAAGGGGGAATTGATATGCATGCAACACCCCCCCATAAACAAATGTCAAGTTAGGAAAGCTGAGAATGTGCATTTACATTCCCCGATTTCGATGGTAGCCAAGCAAAGTGATATGGTCTTCAAATTCGGAACCAAGGCTTAAGAGACTGCATTATTGAGATGTAGCTTTATGTGCCACCGTCTTCCAGACCCCAAATAGGCTGTGGTGGGCAAGAAGTCTGAAGAACTCGCGAGCCCCCAGTTGGAAAGTCCTCGGTCTAGAGCTTGCTACCAACTGGCACATGGAAGCTACCCGAAATCCGCCCACACAGCATCCTGCCCCAAGTCTAACACAGTAGGCCCCCGGGCATCCCAAGCCACAATCTTATAATAATGAGGTACCCCTGAGGTATCCAGGCCAAGTCTGGGAGTGGGGGAGTCCATTTTAAAATGAGAGACCCTTCTAGCTACAGTGACTTGGAGGAAGCCAATGCTTTTTTTTTTTTCTTTCATTTTTCACAATTCCATGAGTGGAAAGTGAAGGAACCATTTTCATACGAGCAGAGATTTTTCTCCAAGGAACAGTTAGAGAAACACTGATACCGTGTCTCGATACATTTTACTAGAATGCCATCAATTACATAAAAACACAATTAAGTCACTCTTTCAAAACCCTTAAATATTATTCAGGCAAAACCCAAAAGGACTTTTGCAGCATCCCACGGTCGTTATCTGTGAAGCTCCTCGCTGGAGACAGCTACCTCTGCAGTGCGAGGCGGGAGCCCAACACAGAGAGCACCCAGTTAGTCAGACGACCTGGCCTGGCCGTCTCGGCAGCCTGGCTTCCTAAGCCCCCTCAGGTAATGGGGACGCCAGTGGAGCAGCCTGCCATGGTCCAGCCCCAGAGGACCACGCCAAGGTTTCAAGCGGGAGGAGCACCATGACAACTTACACTGGTGTCTTTCCCACTCTGGATCTTTTCTTGTCCACCACA
The DNA here is from genome assembly GCF_900095145.1 of Mus pahari. Classification (NCBI taxonomy): domain Eukaryota; kingdom Metazoa; phylum Chordata; class Mammalia; order Rodentia; family Muridae; genus Mus; species Mus pahari. Next base: position 9,672,227 of record NC_034590.1, on the reverse strand, counting down.
TGGGACCATCTGTGTCACAGACAGTGAACTTAAACCCATCTGTAGTCACCCAGAAATGTAAACAAACAAACAAACCCAAGGACTTCTGAAGTTAATAAGAACATTCAAATTTCACATCCAACCCCCCCCCACACACACACGCATACACACACCTTTGAAATGTATGTGCTGAGCCCATATTGAGCCTTAGGAGGGGGTGTCTGACTGCAGTCCTAAACTAAGCTGAGGATTGGGGGTGCTTCAGGAACACACAAGCAGGCGGTGATGTGAAGCATCAGTTTTGAATACATTCTTTGATGAGCTAAACTAATCTCTGCTAACAATTTTGTCTTTAGGGTTCGGTCTCACAAAGACGTACACAGAAGGGCCTTCACTATGGCGACATAACTCAAATGTCTATTGATAGAGTTACTCGAATTGGGCCTGGTGGCACACGCCTAGAGTCACCGGAATTCTAGGCGCAGAGGCAAGAGAATAGTGGGTTCAAAATCAGATGTGGGCTGTATAATGAATCCCTGTCTCAAAACATTCAAAAACAGAACAAAACAAAGAAACAACTCATGCAGCCATAGTGCGGTCCTGGCAAGCCAGTGCTACATAGTGAGACCATGCCTTTAAAAAAAAATAGAAAAGCAACATGCTTTTAAAACTAAAATTAAATAAATAAATAAATAATGGAATTTTTAAACCCCCCCCCACAAAAAAAAAAAAAAACCCAACCAAATAAAATAACAGCAACAAAAAACCTTGTACATAGGAGTAGTCTCATCATACATAGGAGTGATCTCATACACGGGAGTAATATGCCATCATTAAAAAGCAAGACACAGCTCTATACCATACCTATTACACATAATATAATTCAGATAAGATGATGACTATATATTCCCCATTTTATCATGAAAACAAATACACATAGCAAAGTTGAAAGCTGATCTATGGACTCACTACACAGATTCTAAATTCCACATTTCACTTCATTTGCTGTATCACCTACACATCTGTCCATACATCCCGCCCGTGAGTTGTAACTTTATGTGTGTAAAAATAAACAGTAGGTAGATATATATATATAAAAGAGAAAGGTACAAGACAGAACATATCTGCATGCTTATGACTTCAGAAGGGTGTGTGTGCCACAAACTGCTAACATTCCCTAGGGAGGGGCACAGAGAACTGGGGTTGAATGGAGATTTCTTCATTAATTAAGTGTTCTCGAACTTCTCTAGATTTTTCTATCATACGAATTACTACCTTTATAATTAAAAAAAAAAATGCATTTGGTTTCACATAAGGGGAAATGACTGTCAAACTGTTCAGGGCCTTATATATGTAGCTGCTATAGAGAAGCCCTATGTGCGAACAAGCCTGGTGTGTGTGTGTGTGTGTGTGTGTGTATCTGTGTGTGTCTGTGTGTGTGTGTGTCTGTGTGTCTGTGTGTGTGTGTGTGTGTGTGTGTACAGCTAGGGATGCACAGATGCTCCGAACTGCTGCATCAAGGGTGGGGCTGACCTCTCTGACGTAGCCCAGCAAGCGGTGGAGTGTGTGCCTCCCACACAGGCTAGTTATTTCATTTCCAGGGAAGCTGGGGGAGCAGCGGGTTTGTTGCTGTTAGGGAGCTGGGAGCACACAGGCTGCATTAGGAAAGACAGCTTCAGCCAGCACTCATAGCTCTGCTTAGGAGCGCCTGCATCTTTGCCTCTCTCACTGTAAACAGGTACGCAAGTTAAAAAATAATAATAATAATCCTTCCAGACTCTCACGCAGCCCTAAGTTCCAATGGACATCTTACTAATATGGACCAGTCAGCACAGGCAGGGCAACATGACAGCTCAGGGGAGCAGCATGGGCTGCATGTTCGACACACACAGAAGGTAACCTGGAGGGTATGCCTGGTGTTAACGGGGGAGGGGGGGTTCCTCGCCTAAGCTCTGGCACTGTAGCTTTCTGCTTTTTCTTCTTCCTCCTCCTCTTCTCCTTTCTTCTTCTTCTTCCTCCTCCTCCTCTTCAATGTCAAGAGTCCGAAGCCATTAGAAAAAAATATATAATTAAGCATCTCTGTGAATGATGCCACTAGTCAAATACTCAAGATGGGGAAAATGGGTCCACAGTAACCATTTGCCATGTGTTAGTAAAATTCCTTCAGATCTGTAACCATATATCCGAGGAGCGAAACCCACTAGCTTTCTACGCATGCCAGAGGATGGCGAGGTATTTCCATTGTGTTTTCCACCGTGGGAACGATAGCCCACATTTGGGAGAGAAAGCAAAATGAAGAAGTGAGATAATTGAAAATGTGACGAGTTCTGTCAACACGTCAGGATAAACATGGGAAGTCCTTACTTGCATGTGCATAAAGACGAATTTGGTCGCTAATGAGGAGGGAGAAGGGAACTTGTGAGTGTTTGGCTTCTTCCTGTTTGGAAACATGAGCATAAAGCCAGTGGCTTTCAAATTCCCGTTTTAGGACTAAAATTGTGAAAACACCGACTTCAACAAAGCCATATACATACTTACTACACACACGTGTACACATACATAAAAAGCAATATAAATGTAAGTGGGTCAGTGAGTTTACTTAAAAACAATAGTTTGACAATACGCACGCAATCTATACATGGTCATGTATTTTAAAAGCAGAGAAACGAAAACCTGAAAACTGCCTAAACCTCAAAATCCAACACACAGAATGAAACCAATCATATTGGGAAACAAATTAAGGAAAATGAACTGCTGGAGTCTGTTATTTGCTTAATGGCGTTCCTTCCCTGAGTTTTACTGGTGCCCCCGTCTCTAGTTGTGCGTGCAGACCAACACATCTGCTGTCGACTCACCAAGGCATTTGACAACATCATTTCAGAACCTTTAGCTACCGAGCTATCAATAATTAAATGCATTCAGTTCACACTTTGTTCTTGTGGATACCAGCTATTTATCTCTGTCCTCTGAAGAAGCTAATGGTATAATGGGCAAAACATCAAGAATAATTAAGAAAACACCGCTATAAACTCTGTCAAAAGAAAGAGAACTTTTGCTAGGCCCTCAGACGGAACCCCAGAGTGGAGGACCCATTCAATCCCAGCATACCTTGCTGAGAAGGGGGAGGAATAGATTCAATGAGCAGTTAACTTGCTCAGTCCAGGGGCCTACAGTCAGTGGCACTAGCAGCTGCTTCGAGTCTGTGCTCTGGGAGAACCCAAACGTGCTCGAATAACATCAGAAGTGGAAAGGGGGCCATGTGATCACCTCCACCTGGCCAGGGTAGCCCTTGAGGGTCAACTCCTCACATGGAAAGGTTGCAGAACCCTCTATTTCCTGAGACCCACGTCCTAAGTAGCTCAACCTGTAGGGCATGCATCTTTACATAGACAAGGTTCCTTTGCACGACTAGCCAGTATTGAAACACCAGTATTGAAACACAATGTCTCAGTAAAATCATCAATAACAGGTCCCTCTATTTTTTTTTTTAGTGGAAACTGTCTTCTTTTATATCCAATAACAAATAAAAAGGGAATTTGTAGAGTTTATTTCTTATGAGTTGTAGAGTTTATTTCTTATGACCTGGTATACAAAAGTTCCATCTATGAGATTATATTTTAAAACAATCACGATTAACTACAATACCATTTAAACGGTGTGCGTATTACCGTATAAGAATTAAGGATTATCTGCAACCACAGTCACAGGAGACAGCCCTGAAGAGGCAGGCTTCAGATGTGTCAACTTTCTGCACATCCTTTCAAAACCTTTACTTCAGTTGTCACCTAAACGCAGTAGCTTCCAATCACGGCTTACCAATCTTAGCCTGAGACTCGAGGATCCACTTCTTGTAAGAACTATGTGAATGCCTACATTTAAACTTCCAGAAACCACATTTTCAGAAAAGCCAATGGCCCTGCTTTGTCATTAAATCTGAAAAAACTCATAGGGCTGGTGGGCCCATCTACCACAACGTAAATGGGAATCTTGTTAAGATGCAGACACCACACCGGACTAAAATAAAACTAAGAAAGGAAGAACAGACCCATCTTTGTCACCACTAATTGTCTAATTACTTCTTGGTTTGGTCACCTAAGCTCGGAGCAAGAAGGAAGAAACGACGATAATTTCTCACCGCCCAGATGAAGGTACCAGGCGTCTGCTGCATCTTGTGCAGGCAGAGCTTAGGTATCAAGACACTGCAGTGAGCATCTTCCAGGGTGTGGGGAAGGAGGTGAGACATGGCAGCAGGCACACCCTGCAGTTCTCACACACGCGCGCGCGCACACACACACACACACACACACACGCGCGCGCGTGCACACGCACACACACACGCACACACACCACACACACACACACACACACACACACACACACACACACACACGCGTCTGCTGAATGCAGCCAGGGGCTGCGGCACCTCTAATTTGGGTCTCAGGGTATACACCAGGCTCCTAGAAACGCCCACAGTATACACAGGAAAATAATTTTTAAACGATGCCAATGAAACGACTACTAATGGTTGTGAACCTCTACTGAGGCTTTCGATTTTTCACTTCTGAAGGTGAATTATTTATAGTCGATCACTGCTGTTACAGGCTGCTGTCAAAACTCAGGCTGGCCAAGTTCTGGGTTCAGGGACACCCTGCTGTGCCATTCCCTTCCTGCCTCTCTGAGCCTTACAGCTCCCTGAATGGTTAAGAGAACTAATTACAAGGTCCTTCAGCCTGGGCCCTGGGTCCAGTCAGAGGAAGATGGTAAGCCAAAAAGCAAGTCTTTTTTTTCCCCATCAAGCACAAACCACTCCTTACTCTCATAGGAGAGGAGGAAGAGCAGAGACACAACTCAGAGAAGGAAAAACAAAAAGAAAAAAAAAATTCCATTATAGCCGACTTCCCGGAGCTCCAGCCTCGGATATGAGTAATCACAGAAAATGTAACATCAGCTTTTCTTACATGGGGTTCCTCCTTTATTTCCTTTCAAAAGGGGTCAAATTCTCCTCTGTAATTCAAAAGAGCTGCTTCTTGGTTACTAAAAGGGTGGCCTTTCTCTTTAACTGCTCTGCTTTCCCCCACCCCTGGGAAATTTAATATTTTGGGTCAAGAATAAAACTTGCAAGAAAAGGGGGGAAAAAACAATGAAAAAGAAAAGAAAAGACCTCAAGCCCCTCACCTGCTCAGCCTTGAGGGCTTCCAGTAAATCTCTCCCACTAGCAAGGGCAGATCTAAGCAAGCTGGAACTGCCTGTTGGAGCCTCTGGAGGCAGCATCCCCCCAGCTGGGATGTGCTGCATAAGCACAGACCACTGTGGATGCCTGAACACCCAGCGCCAGCCAGTGGGTACCACAGGAAGTCAGGGGGTTCACAGCATCCAGGCCTCTCCAAGGGTCTGCACTGGCCACAGCACAACCTCCTGGTTGCTCTCCAATTCCTTCATACCCTCTCTATGACCTAACCTAGCAAAGGGGGATGGGTAGGGGGAAAACGTGGGTGTTGTGATGCTGTGTGGTCTACACATCCCTCTGGACTGCAGACATGAATGAACTTTTTACAGGAGGCAAAAGGTCATTTGAAATTGAAAAAAAAAAAAAATGTTGCCTACTCCTTTAGGTCCTAAAGCATCTTGAGCAGAGAATCTGGCCCGAGACCCATCAAGGGATGCTCAGGAATGGAGCCTTTTGGCAGGAACAGAGTCATCCAGAGAAGGTCGCCTGGCAAGAACACATACAAAAGAAGAACCCAACTGCCATGCTGGCTGTGCTGAGGGGGAATCAGGATGCAGGCCTTTGCTAGAGATGGACCGTGTCCGTTCTCTGACCACTGAAAGGGGAGGCATCTGAAAACAATCATGTCTGACGTGGTGCACGCAGTTGGTCTTCAGGAGATGACCTGTTCTGGGACTTTACAAATGTGTCTGCAGCCAGAGAAGGTGGCCCAGGCCTGTGATCCAAGCACTCTAAGGCCGAGGCAGGAGGATTGACAGCGAGAGCCCCAACCTGAATTTTGGACTAGTCAGGGCTACCATAGTGATATCTGATCACAAAGAAATAAACAAATAAAATGAAGGAAGCATATCTGCTATGAACTGGAGGTTCTACCTCAGTCCTGGAACTCTTGCCTGGTATGCATAAGGCCCTGGGTTCAAGCCCCAGCACTACAAAGAAAAGAAAATATGTGTAAAAACCACTTCCACGGTGAAGCAAAAATTATTGTTGTTTCACTGATGAATTTAAAAGGGGCATTCGATTTCTTTCATTGCTTAAAATAACTTATTTACTAGGTCTAGCGTTGGTATTTCATATATGCTGCAGTGGTTTTTTTTTTTTTTTAATTAATCAGTATTCACACAATTACCAAAATAATCGCAGGGATAGTGGCATCTGGTGAATGTGGCTAAGGTGTCTCCAGAAGTCCCACAACTGAAATCTTCTGGACTGACTGCACTCCATCAGAACAGAGGGAACTCAAGTCCTTCCATGGAGGCCTAGGTCCTCTGAAAAAACGTCATGGAGAAAGCAAACCGCGTGGAGCTGCAGGGAAGCAGGCCAGCGGCCGCATCACCCATCTCGCTGTGGTCAAAAGCTCCGAGTCCTTCCTTCTGGCTGCCATTGCCACCTACAGTGGTCAGAGCTGCCCCGTCAAGCTGGGAAGTGGCAGTCTGTTGATTTCAGGAGACCATCCATTTTCTTTTTGAGGTTTGTTTCCATGTGAGAATACACGCGGTACCTTTCCGAGGAAGTGCAGCTGTTTCTAAGGTCTGAGCGGCCACGTCCATCCCCAAGACTGCGTCCCTGGGTGCTAGAGCTACCCCCTCCCCAGGTCAGGGGCAATTGCAAAGAAGGGTGATGGAGTTCCTGAAGGAAACAGGGCCTGGGTAATGAATTTCCTTCTTCACGCTCTCCCACTGCCCCAATGTGTCCCCAGAAGAAAAAAAAAAATGGCGTTACCATTTACCACAATGTGCAGTCTCTCTGCTTGACGGCAAAGTCACCGTCTCCTGCCAAGACCCTGCATCACATTACATTAGAAGTACAAGATGACCCTCTTCTTCAGCTGTCACTGAATCCTGTGCCTCCTGACAACACGAGCATTATACATTTTATTATTATATCTGGAATTTCATGATATGCTTAACAACTGAATTGAGAGACACACACCAGAATACTGCCCTCCTACCAGGAGCCACCGGGCTCTAGTTAGGAAGCTGCTAAAGGCTCCTGGAGAGTATAAAGAGTTAACACCCCCATTCTCTACTACACATGGCAGAGGGAACCACCAGGCCAGCTCTAAGAGCCAATCAAACACAATGGTCATACATTAAATACAAGTCCATCATGGGATGCAAATCAAGATTACATTTCTTGGAGCTATGATGAGATAACCCATATATAGATTTTGTCTGTGGGCTAGCCCACTGTATCTGGGAACTGAGATAAATGGCCTACTTACAGGGAGTCACTGCGCAACAATACTTGACTCTCATGTGGCGGGGCTGGGCTGTTGGGTAAAACAGAATCACAGGCTCATTAAAGAGTCCCCGGCTCGTTCTTCCTAATTTCACTAGCATCATGGTAGAAGCATCAGGTTGGGTATGGTACAGGCTATCTTGAGCCAGGATTGCCATCAGATTCACCAGCCTGTCCATGATATAAGATTGAAAGAAAAATAGATCAAACAAAGCTGAAGGACGTGTTGGGAGTTGGGGCCACAGCAAATTCGAGTGGGAAGCACATGCTCTCCCAAGAGGACCAGAAGCAGCACAGTGGTCTCCCCAGCACCCAACACTGCTGGGCATCTTCAGCAGGGTGTGCTGTGATAGGATGTGACGGCAGTGGCGGTCAGGAGCCCATCTCTCTGCTCACGGTCCCAGCAGACACACCTGCTCAATTCTGGTGCCTAGGTCCCTTTCTTGTATAAGTTAGTTCACAACAATGGAATATACCACGGTACCATATCCACGTCCGGATTGGTTCTTCACCCTTACCTCCATATTATCCTTCCAAGCAAATCAACCACACTTCCCACTGCAGAGCAGCTGGGCTCTCCAGATATACCCATTCTAAGTCACTCATTACACTAACGGCCCACCCGTTCTTGGTTGCAAAATCAAAATCAAAAACAAAAACAAAAACAGCAGCGTACTCATCTTCCTGCAACCTGAGCCCCCACGCCCACCTGACAACCACGCTAGGCTCCGCGCACCCCGGAGTATGTCCCAGAGATGCCCAGCCATGCCAAGTGAACCATCTGGAGACCACCCGGGGAAGCCAAGCCTCTCCCCAACTGCACCCTTTCCCTTCCTTCTCCAGCCAGCTCCCTTAAAAATGGCCCTGCCAACCACCTCAGCCAGGTTCTCAGCCGAACACTAATAAGTGCTTGTTTGTTGAACTGAAAAATCATTACCACAGAACACGTCAAGTAATGAAAGATGTTTTCCTCGGAGAAATGTTAAATACTTCACTTCTTTCACAAGGAATGAGTACACGTGTTTCCAGATAATACTCCCCTCCCTCCCCACCCACGCTCTCCGCCAGAGTCTACGGCTCCGGGATCCACGGAGAGCAAAGCTCACGGCCTGGCTCTCAGGAGCTACAGCACAGCCGTTATTTTATTTATTTTCCTCTGCCCAGCTGACTTCACACTGGTTCTCTTACTTGTTCACCTAAGCATCCCACTAGGAGCCTCCGTCACGTAACAAGAGTCTCGGCTTGCTTCTACTATTTTATATAGAACAGCCAGGGAAACTAAGACCACCGCAGCCTCGTCTCCTAGGCCGTCTTAGCATTCCCTAACTAATATATATGAAAGAGTCATTTCACTCCAGGCCCAGAGCAAACACAAAGGCAGGAAACAAAATGTCAGAGAACCCCAGTGCCCGGAACCCCACCTTCTCCCGACAGGCACGTGAATCTCTGCTTCCTTCAAACACTCTTCCTTGGCAGATGAGCGTCATGGATGTCACATTGGCTACACTTAAAGGAGAGCCAATCTGGCTAATTTGTCCCCCTTACTCTCTCGTGTTGAGACTTCAGGCAGAACCTGCTTTGAATCCGTTGCAGCTGAGAATCAAAAAAATCCAAAATGACTTCCAGGCAATCAGGGAGGTACCGGTTAGTTAGATAAAACACTATGTCTGCTACTTTCAGAGAGTGTGGACTTCCGGGGAGTGGGGAGTCAGCGAGTCCGGGTTTTTTCAGCCATACATTCTGACTTGGAAGCTGGTGTACATGTAGCCTATAATACTAAGTGCTCCTCCAGAGGCTGAGACAGAAGGATTTGGAGTTTCAAAGGCCAAACCCAAGCTACACGGTGAGAGAAAGACCTGCCTAGGCTAATTCTGATTTCATGGACAACAGGATAGGAACAGGATCCAATAAAAATAACCAAATCATAGCGGTGCCTCTGCCCCGCCAAGTCTCTCAGAGACACAAGAATCCTTGTATAAGAAGCCAGGATGGGAGACTGGGAAATCCCCACCAAACTTCACACGGGACCAGGCCCTCTCCTAAGAAGCAGCCATGTGCGCCACACCCCTGCTGCCTTCTCTCCTTTACTGAGTCACTTCAACTGCCACTGGGGGTCACCAGGGGGAGCAGGGGCATGAAACCCAAACAAGAGACCAAAAAAAAAAAAAAAAAAAAAAAAAANTAATAAAATATTTACTTTATTCCATTATAACAAACCAGTGGTACACACACATATATATGTATAACAAATATTGACATATCATAAGGAATGTTAATATTTTTCCACTGTAATTTTGATGTATTACTATTATATTTTATGAAGTGGTTTAAAAGAAATACCCAGGAGTTGTAAAAAAAAAAAAAAGCCTAAATTTTTCAGAACCTGGACTTTACCCCCCCACACACACACTCAGTTTTACTTCCTTCTTTAAAATAAAGCAGATCTCTCTCTAATTTAATCCTGGAACTATATCAAATCATTTGTATTGTGCCTTATTCATTGACTTGAATAAAAAAAAAAAAAAAAAAAAAAAAGCCTAAATTTCTCAGAACCTGGACTTTACCCCCCCACACACACACTCAGTTTTACTTCCTTCTTTAAAATAAAGCAGATCTCTCTCTAATTTCACTAGCATTAAAGGTTGAGGCTCTTCATATGTTAATTCATAAATGTCCCATCTATATAGCAAGGGGAACTTTTAACGCTAGGCCTTCCCTGTGAAACTCCAAGTTTTGGAATTACTTTGCTTGACATTAGGCGATGTGTCTTATCAGCATTTATTAGACAAGGGGAAATGACAACTCTTAAGAATCCCTCAGCCAGCCAGGCGGTGATAGTGAAGACCTTTAATCCCAGCACTCGGGAGGCAGAGGCAGGTGAATCTCTGAGTTCTGAGTTCGAGTCCAGCCTGGTCTACAAAGAGAATTATAGAACAGCCACTGCTACACCAAGGGGGGGGGAGGATCCCTTTCTAGGGGCTGGAGAGAAGACTGTGTATACTACAGAAGACCTGACTGTGGTTCCCAACTTGCATCTGGAGATTCGTGCCCAACTGTAACCCCAATTCCAAGGAATCAGACACCCTCTTCTGGCCTCTACAGTCACCTGCACTCACACGTAAATACCCACCCCAGACACACAAGCCTAAAAGGAAATGAACNCCCCCCCCCCAGTCACCTGCACTCACACATAAATACCCACCCCAGACACACAAGCCTAAAAGGAAATGAACCCACACACACACACCCCGGACTACCTCTAGACAGTCGTATATCCTGGGGAAAGAAGCACCTCTCACCTGCTCTGGCCACCAAGGAACTGCTCACACCCTTGCACCCTTGCAGGGCGCCCGCTGGACTTTCCGGCACAGCCAAGCCTGTGCCAGTTTGTCCTGAGCAAGGATTGCTCCAGAAGACCCTGAAGGTGAAAGCCAACTGTGTATGTGGTCAGGAAACTACAGGTCCTTGGCAGTTTCCTAGAATAACCTGAGAGCCCAGGAACCCACCAAGTAGATGCTGACTTAAGAGCTGAAACATCCCTGGCAGTCAAAGGCTGGAGGGCAAGCTCTGACTAGGAACACCCTCCAGCCACCTGAACACCCAAGTGAGTCCCCTCTGGGGCCCCAGCGGCTGAGGCTTATCTGAGTCTTTCACCAAAAGGCCAGGTCTGTATTTTCCAAAGGGGGGCTTCCAAGTGCATCATAGGAGAGGGTGTACCATCCTGTTCTTGGGACTCACAGCCACAGATCCCCAGTGCTTGTCCAAGCAGGGTGCTCCAGATGGGGGCGCTACTGCTCTGATCTAGTGTGCCCTGAACACACTGTCTCAATGCATTAAAAAAAAAAAGAAGAAGAAGAAGAAGAAGACGAAGTTGCTTTCTTTTTTTTCTCATGAATCCTAATAGTCAAGCCTTTCTGTGTTCTGCTAATT
>NC_034590.1:9656971-9660540 GCF_900095145.1 Mus pahari | reverse complement strand
TTCTTCTTCTTCTTCTTCTTCTTCTTCTTCTTCTTCTTCTTCTTCTTCTTCTTCTTCTTCTTCTTCTTCTTCTTCTTCTTCTTCTTCTTCTACAGGATGCTGCAGGCCCCCTGCCAAATGGGAGTCTCCAAAGAGCTCCTTTGAAAATGTTATGGCATGTTCTGGGCACACGAGTGAAGGGACAGGGACCTTGCACTGGGGACAGTTCGTAGTGTGCCCTTCAATCTTCCCCACCTTTGTCTTTTATAAAATCAATTCTACTTTAAAGAACTGGGTTCTCTCGGAGTTACCAGAAAGGTAGAAAGGCAACTATACCCCGGCTGGCTGGGTCCCACTGTGGTCACGTGATGGACCAGCAACACAGGAAACATAAGCACACAGGCTACCTGCAGACCCCAGCCCACACCTCCTTACCAAGCGGAGACACCAGAGATTTGTAACAGAAAGTTAGACTGTGTCAAGCCCTTCATGCAAACAATAAATATTACTTCTGCTCATAACTGGACTTTTCTCCAGCATCGTCTTTGAATGTTAAACCTTTTTCAATTAATTAAAAGCCATGCACTGCAGAGTGCATATTTTATCAGCCCTCAGCTGCTTAAGTGTCTAGAAAAGACCAGGCCGTTTTTCTTTCTTTCTTTCTTTCTCTTTTTTTTTTCCAGGCAAACCAGAGCAAGTACTTGCAAGGGTCATATCTTTTTAATTATCTTTTCTCTCTTTGATTAATTATTCCGTCTGACAATAGCGTGTTTCTAATGCTATTCACCTGCCTTTGATGATTGACAACTTTTCTGTCTGATTCAGAGCAAACAGCTGCTGCCACAATCTCCTAGCAACCCGGGTGTGATGGATGAGCCCCCAAGATGGATGGTTGCAATAAATCATGTCTCCAGCCATAAAACTGAGAAAAGGGGATAAGAAGAAAAGCGAACAAAAAACAAAACAAGATTTCTTCCCATGAGTGCACTCCGTTCCTTACCAATTATACCTGAACCCGACTTTATACCTATCAGCAGCAAAGTTTTCCTAATCAGTTAAAAAAAAAAAAAAATTGGAAGGCGGCATTTTCTATCAAAGGTGTTTACAATTCTTTCTGCAAATCGGTACTTGTACTCTTAATTGCCTCCAACACTGCCCGGTGCAAGGGCAGGCGATCAAAGTTTTGCCTTCTTCCGGAAAAGTCTCGGTGAGCAGCGGCAGTGGCAGCTGGAGTGGCCTGATGTGGTACCAGGCACCAACAAAAGATGGATCTGATTCTACCCATTTTGAGGCAACTGCTGGGCAAACCCCAGAGTGGACCCTAAGCCATGGCTGTGGGCAGAACAAAGTATCTGAGTGCTAATAAAGTTATTTCAAAACACACACACACACAGGCACGTACACACACACACAGGAGCACACATACATGTGTACAAACACACACACACACACACACACACAAATGCCTGTTAGCTAGCGCACAGCCAGAGTCCCAATTCTTTCAGATGTCAATACTTTTCACATGTGCAGGAAGTTCCTTCCCAGAATCCTCTAGGCACATACATTCTACCCTTCTACAAGTTCTAGATTAATTTTATAGTTGAAAAAAAATCTCCATCTAACTTTCTGTCCCATCATTCTTAAAAATGTATGGCTACACTGTAAGTCACACAAGAAACCTTCTATCTCATCAGCAAACCCAAATAAAGTTGCTTACTGAATATGAACACAGCTCCTGACAGTGGAGTCTGCACTATATTTCTCGGTTTAGGAGGCTGGAGCAGGGAGACCCACAGCTTCTCTTTTTCCTTTCTCCATCAGGGAGCCAGGCACCAAGGGCTCCAAAGCAGAACAGTATTCATACAGGCCATCAGGTTGCCACAGCCTCCCTTCAGACAGCTGGGGGCTCCGGTGGCAAGCCAGCCTGCGTCCCTAAGTACTTCCAGTAGGTGGGGGTGTCCCAGTGCACAGAGCTTGAGGGTGCAAAAGCAGCAGAAATGATTAACTGGCAGGGCCTGCAAACAGCTGTCCACATCAGTCCTGGTGGGGGTCGGTGGGGGCCCAGCTGCGGAGAACAGAGTGCAGACACAAAGAAAAAGAGGCTGCTGGGAGCAGAGGCAGGGAGCCGCAAAGGATCATTTTTTATCTAAAATATTCTTGAGACACACAAGTGTTTTTCTACTTCACTCTCACACTACTAACCAAGCCAACCAGTATTTTTTTTAAGTTATATTATGCTATTTTTTAAGTTATATTGTGCTAAAGCTTTTTCAATACAGATTTTTTTAAAAAAAAAAAAAAAAAACAAAAAAAAGAAGCATGACAGAGTTTTTCTTTTAAAAAATCAGACAAGGTTTCTGGCTTCAGCAACTACGGCTCTGTTTATATTTTAATGTTTGGTACGTGACTGCCTCTATGAGGGAAGAAAGGCAGAGAGAGGGGAGAGAGGGAGAAGGAGAGAGAGAGAGGCAGTTAGTTAGCTACTTGCTTTTTAGCTTTAGTGCCAATCACAGACACTTCTTTTCCCCCCATGTCCTTGAAATTTTTTCAAAATGAAAACTTCACCCCTCCCGGCCTTCATGTTTTGGGAGGTCCTCTATTATAAGTATGGGGCGGGGGGGGGGGATTCCTGTCTATTCAGCAGCAATGAGAGCCCAAGGCCAATCGATGAAACACACACACACACACACACACACACACACACACGCCCACAGCCAGCCCCGGCTGGTCCAACTCTCAAGTTACAGGTTTACTCGGCAAGTCTAAATAATATTCAAAATGATAAATGGCACCCCTAGCCCAGCATCTACCATCAATCTTTTTTTAAGGAACATCCATCTTCAATAACGTACGTTTGAATCATGTGAAGCCAGGAGCCCCGAGACTCATTTATCCCACCCCTCACACGCGGGGCCTTGCTTGAATGATACCTGTCAACTGCCTTCCTCACTCTGGACTAAAGGGAAGAAAAAGAAGTAGGGAGAAGAGAGAGAAGGGGACACAGGAAGGACAGGGACGGACGTCATGCATCAGAAGCGAAGCAGTGTGGCTCGGCAGATCATATAAAGGGATACAGCATCTTTGGTGCCGCAGCCAATCTCGTAGCCCCCCCCTCCCCGTGCCACACCACACACCCCAAAGAAGACAGCCATCTACAGGGCAAGCTGTAGCCTCCCATCTCCCTGCCTCTCCTCTCTCCTCCCTCTGCCTCTCTCTCTCACCAAATCAGCAGAGCTTCCTGAGCAAGCCACACTGTACTGTACTGGAGGAGGAGGGGACAACCAGGCTTCCCTCCCCTCGCTGTTGTCTGGCCGGGGCCCATATGATAAATGACATATGTCATTCTGTCAGGGGGAAAGGGTGGGTCAGTGATGTATGAGTCCGCTGAAAAGGAAATCGACTGTTTGGCATGGCGAGGCTCTTCTCCACCAGGATTTAGTTTCAGAACTCTGAAATGAATTCTCCGACGTTTCAAGTGCATACTTAGGGCAGGCTGCCGGGAGGCCTGGGGAAATCGCACTTTATCCTCCCCTGTCCTTCTGATGGTGGGAGCTCACACACACACACACACACACACACACACACACACA
>NC_034590.1:9647239-9656058 GCF_900095145.1 Mus pahari | reverse complement strand
GGGCAGCAAGGAGAAGAGGGGGAGGCAGTGGCTGGCGCGACTGGTTGAGAAAGGCCTGGCTGGCTGGCGGTGAGGACAGAAAAGGAAGGAGCTGTCAAACTTGAGGAGGATGTCAGCGCCCGCCCTGATTACAGGGGCCTATGCAGTTCACAGACCTTTTATCATTCCACACATCAAAACCAGCCTGAGAGTCGGGAGTCTGAGGAAGGAGGCTACAGGTCTGCAGCCCAGGCTAGGCCCAGACCCAGGCCTATGCTGACCACCTGTACAAGACCTGCTCTCCCTGGGTATAGGTCTGCAGTCAGGCACCAAAGCCAACAAGATCCTCGCAGGAGCCCTGGACACAAGCTGGAGCATCTATGCTTTCTTCACTCACCACTTGGCCTTCCTAGGCGACACTGAAATCCCTTCTCACGCATGCACCTTTGCTTGTTTTCTGTTTGTGATCACTCAAGGCACACTAAGGACAGCCATGGGGGCACAGGCCTGTCATCCTAGCATGCAAGGAGCTTCAGGAAGCAGGGAGGACTGTAAATTCCAGGGCAGCCTGGGCTACATAGCAAGATGCTATCTCAAAAACTCACAGATAGATGGATGGATGGTTAGATAGATATGTAGATACGATAGATAGATACATAGTAGAAATCTCATGGAAACTGTTCTCAAGTTCACCCTGAGTCACAAGGCTTTAAAAGGTTCTCTGTAACAATGTCTGGACAGGGGGTGGCTGCAGTTGGGCGTCCAAAAGATCAACAAGCTGCTTTGGTCCAGGGTACCCAAGAAGGAAAACAGTTAAAACGGTATGTTGCCTTGGCCTGCCACACTGCCCACACTCTCTGCATTGGGAGAGAATAACCTGCACGTGTTAGGGATTCCCCATGAACCCTTTGCCTCCAGAATCTCAGGCCAACTTCTATGCCCTGTGGCTTCATTCTGGGCACACTGGAGCTGGGAGGTGGTGAGGTGGTTCCAGTACAACAAGCAACATTGGCCTTGGAATATCATGAACAGTCTCTCTCTCTCTCTCTCTCTCTCTCTCTCTCTCTCACACACACACACACACACACATATACACTCACATGCATGCGTTCGCACACACATATACACACTTACACATGCATGCACACACAGGCAAACACAAACACACAATGCGTCCAGGAAACATACAAAATGAGGATACTGAAGTAAATACGTTTCATTTTATTCCCCTTACATCATTATAGAAAAGTAATCTTTCCCACTTACCCAGTGAGCACATGCATTCTCTCCCTCCCACTCCCATTTCCCATAATCCTCCATCATGAGAAATCCCAAGGAGCAGAGAGATATCCCAGCTCGCCATCCTCTGGTGTCATGGCCACTTCTAAAGCCTTTACCTCTTTCCTCTACAGCAGACAAAAACCTTCTCTTAATTAGCCAAATCTAAGGAAACTGGCATTAAGATTCCTCGGCAACAGGCATGGAGATCACTCCAAGCCAAATATCTGTCCCTCGGAATCTGAATGACCTCAGCTCAGACCAACTGTCACCTAAGACCCAAAACAGTCAACAACACTTGCGTACGAACCAGACTCTGGAAGAAGAAATTTTAGCATTCGTTACAATACGGTGTTTATATTTTTTGTATGCTTACAACATTACCTTTATTATGTGTAACATCAAAGTGATTATAGCAATTACATCTAACAGAATTAATTACATCATTCCTGGATACATAATGCATTAGAGGTAAGCCAAAGAAAGAAAACATCTTGATTGTAGTAACTATTGTTGGTTAGGCTTTCTCCAGCAGCAGTGCCAATCCAGTGGCAGTTTGCAGGGCCCTGGAAGCTGAGAGATTTCTGAGGAGATCAGGCTATATTCTTAAAATGAAGTGACGCTTTTGCTTAATAATATGTTGGCGCGAAGGGACATATAAAATCGATTTAATTTTTTTTTAAGTGTAAATCTTTAAAAGGTGCTGCTTCATCCACCCAACCAACGTTACTACATAAAGAAAAAAGGCACGTGGGTGAAAGACTTACAAGTCTTTACGTATGCAAAATAAATGCACTCAAGGCTTCATTAATATTAATTTAAATTCAAAACCCATTTACATTAAATTGTTCATTAAAAATTGCCTATTTTATGCAACATGCATTTCTCAAAGAACTCAGAGGAAACTGAATACATAGGGCTAAATTTAATGATGGGGACAGAATATCAAAAGTAAATGAATTTGAGTCATTGCACGTAGATTACCAAATAGCCCTGTGCTCTCCATTAAGGAAGGGAGCTTCAGTTTGGGAAATAAGCAAGCATTTGAAGTATTTTGTTTTCTGCTACCTTAGACTTGTAAAGAAGACATCCTGGTTTATCACAGACAAGGAAGAAGAGTGTGAGTGTGTGTGTGTGTGTGTGTGTGTGTGTGTGTGTGTGTGTGTGTGTGTGTAGAATGAGAGAGGGGGAGGGAGAGAGAGAGAGAGAGAGAAATTGGTAGGACATAGGCCAGCCAATCCAGCCTGCTTCGAGCCTCGGGTTTCCAACTGGACTTAAATGCGCTGTTAGGCTCATGTTTTTAAGATTGTACCTCTGTGAGCATTTCCCGCTAGTCACCTTGATAGGAAACTGATAGTTTCCCTCTCCTCTGTCTTCTGCCCTCTGTGAGCCTTTCTTGCCAAAGTCAAGAGAGCAAGAAGTGTGACAAGGAGTTGGCGAGTTCCTTGCTTGCTTAGCTCCCCTCCCTCCCCAAGACAATCTGAACTTCCCCCGTTTCCCCAACAGCTGTTCTGGATGAAGAAAGCACAGTTATAATTAATAACATGTGTCCTGACAGTATGGATTACTAATTTATCATTAAGCCCAAATAAATTTAAATTATGTTCAAAGAACCACATCCTCAAAATATCTGAGAGAAGAGAGCAGAGAGATGGTCAGAAAGTCCAAGCCCCACAACTTGTAGCGAACGCCCTTCTTAACCCCAGCACCTCTCTCTCGTGGGCTATTCTGGCTGGAACAGTGGAAGAATGTACAGATTTGAAGGTAATTAAACCCAAGAATCTAAGTGCTGGCCAAACTGAGTGTATCATGCTAGAAATGCCTTTTTTTTAAAATGGGGCTTATAAAATATTCAATATTTGGTCAAGGGCACTATGTAATTCTTCCAATAATGATTCCTAAATCTAGAGTCTGTCAGTCTCTCAGGCAAGTGGCCTTAAGCCGGCCATGGGCTGCTGTCTTTGGGAAGATTATTTCCAAGCATGTATCCATCGCCTTACTGTAGCCACAAACAGCAACCTGAATTTTTGAGTCGACACTGGATGTAAATTTTACACATGCTGAAAAAAATTAAGGAAAGCTCCATTCTTTATCCATTTCTTACAATGCAGGTTTTAAAAAAAAAATAAAATGAAATGAAAAATAAAAAATCCAGAAAGGGAGGAAAAATATATTCATAGTCATTGTTTAGTAGGATTTAAAAATTAATTGAATGACTAACTGCAAATACTGGAAACTAGAATTAATCTGTCTGGATTTAAAAAAAAAAAAAAAAAGGCTTACAGACATTTAAATGCAAGTATCAGGACACTTTATCAACCTAACATAAAATTGTCATCTTATCTTATTATATGACTATTTTATGCATGTGTCAAAGAATTTAAAAATGACTGCCTGTCTATTGAGTCTAATTACAAGTGCACATTTTCTGCCTGGATGTTCAAGCCTACACCATTGTTACCAAATAAAATATATTGTATTCACCTTTCATTTTTACCCTCAGACACAGAAACCACCATTTAGAATCTAAGTAAAACATGAGTCTCTGACCACCTCACAGGGCCCTGGTTTGGCCTGTCTTCCCTGTGCTCAGGCTGTGAGTGAAGGCAAGGGGTGTTAAGCCTGTAGTGTCCTCCCGGGACCCAGCAGCTTAGTGGGCGAGTACAGAAGAGTAGATGCAGATCACCTCACATTTTATTTTTTAACTACAAAGCCAATTACATGCACAGTTTGTCCAGTGGCAGGTAGGGATGGAAACTGGGCCCACAGGAAACCCTCACAAGGTTGCATCCCGAGTGCCTGATGGTCTTAAAGGAGGATGGGACATCAGAACCACGGGACACTTGCCAGTTCCTGGCCTTTCTTCATGTCTGTGCACTGCAGCCTGGCCAGGCCTCACTCTGCAGTCCATGTGTACAAGAGACAGCACCCTAGAGGAGGTCCACACGTCTCCCTTTAGCATGATCCTTGTCCTTGACGAAGTGTCAGGCCAGACTGAAAGACAGGCTTGGAACCTACAAGCTCACCTGGGTTTCACATCTCCTAAGACCCTGTCCACAGTCACCTTCTGTTCTCATCACCTCCCGAACCAGTCTTTAGTAAAAGAGAGGAGATGCAGAGTTTTGAGACAATCTGGGGATTAACTGTTAGTATATCAGCTACTGGCAACGGTACTCACACTCAGGGACATGCTCAAAGCAAGCTCAAGAACAAAATGGCAACAACCTCTGCTCATAATCAAGGGTTGCCCTGGAATGGACTGAAGCCTTCCTCTATGGCAGTTGTCAAGATCATGGGATGGGGTATACACTTTCCCAGGTAGAGGCCCTCAGAAAGATCCCTCGCCTTCCACCTCTTCTCCTCTTCTGTGTTTTTCCTTCATTGACCACCTCCTCCTCCTCCTCCTCCTCCTCCTCCTCCTCCTCGTCTTCTTCTTCCTCTTCTTCCTCCTCTTCTTCCTCCTCTTTCTCTTGTCTTCTTCCTCTTCTCCATCTTCTTTTTAAAACGTATGTAGTTCCTTTGGTTTTAAAGGAAATGGGGAGATTAAAAAATAAAATAAAATAAAACCAGAGGCTAGCCAAAACCAATTCTATGTCTCCTCGCTCAGGAGAAGACTGCCTGTCCAAAGGAGAAGTATGTGGCAGGTCTGAGAGGGAGTAGATTCCCCAAGCAGATGTGGGCATGTCTTCTGAGTGCTCTGGGGCTTCCAAGAGAGAAGGCAGAAGATGCTGCTGGGAGCTGCCCTAGTAGGAAACAAGTTGATGAAGGTGTCAGGAGAAAGCACACCAGGAGGTGAGCCATCTCTCTGGCAAGATGCTTCTCGGGCATGCGCAAGTCCACTCCCAATGGGGAAGACCTGCTATCCCAGAAAAGCCCACAGAGTTCAGTGACACCAGCTGGTCCTAGCCCCTTTTACAAAAAGTCGGGATGCCTGAAGATTGACCCTCACAACACCACCACCTAAGAACACCATGGAAGAATGAAAAAAGAAAAAAAATCTAAAAGTCACTGGCGAGTTCTTGCTCACTGAAGATTTTTTTTTTAAGCCGAACAGTGATCTTCTGTGCTGCGTCTCCAGAAAATGCACATACGTGGATAAAATAGAATGTGTCGCTAAGGATTATTCTAGCTCAGCCTTGATATTTTTCTGAAAATATTTGTTTAAAAACAAGCATGATGATGTGGGGGGGGGAGTGGTTAAGCAAGGAATAATGGCTATTTTGCCTACAGGACACTGGTCACCCCTAACCCAGCTTCAGTGGGCAACAACCATCTTCCCAGAACAAACGCCCGGCCTTTTCAGATTACATGCTCCCAGGAAGGAAACTCCTGCCCAGATTTCTGTCCAGAAGGTGAAGAAACTCCTCTTTCTTGCCCATTCTCCCTCTCCACAAAAAAAAAAAAAGACTCCAGATCATGCATAATTTCTATTTTCAAAATTTAAATTGCAGAAATCGTCTTTTCAGGGATTCTTGGAGCCTGCTTCGGCCTCTCGGAGAGCTCTGCTACATTTGGCCTAGATAGAAAGCCTGCGTGCACCTGTGTGCTACGTCTGCAAGCTCTCCCCAGCTCTGGGCGCTTGGTGGTTGCTATTCTACCCCAGACCATTAAAAGGGCCCTAATTCCTATGACATGATTATCCAGGTACCAAAGCCCATTTGTCACCTGCAGCAGAAAATTGAGTTAATGCACAACTAAAGGCAGCCAGGACTGTGTAATATCAACTTGATTACATCAAACTAGCTGCAAACCTAATTCTGCTGCATGACACTGCGTCAAGCTTGTCATCTCCAATCATTAAAGCTGTCAGGAATCCATCAGGTTTACAGCTAATTAGGTGAACACTAATGAAGCTGGCAAAACAACTTTTCTTTTTTTTATGGCTGAGCGGACCTTTCAGTTTTGGGGAGGGGAGGGGGTGGGTAGGTTGTTCTCCAGTATTCTCAAGGTTGCTGTGGACAGGATTTCCAGTCACCAATCAGCAGACATCTTTCTTTTTTCCCACCGTCTCTCTATCAGTACTAAGCAATCAATTTGTTATCGCTCCCAGAATGTCACCAAAGCAGCTTGGAGAACTAAGAAAAAAAAAAAAATAGAGGGAAGCAGAGAAGTTTCTAGTCCATCTATGCAAACAAGCAAACAAAACAGAGCAACACCGTGCACTGCACAGCTCACTTACTGGCCTGGGCCACTCACAAGCAGCCCAGCCGTAGAGTGGTTCTGTGTGGAGCCCTTCAGCCATCCTGCACCCCCTCCTCCACGAGTCCATTAGGCAGAGGCATTCTGATAAAGTAAATCCAAAACCAGGGTATGAGAAAGAAAGAAAGCACTCATTCTGCCAACTTCTGATTGACCATTAAGCTATTGATGAATGTGCCTGTCAGGAGAGAGACAATTAAATCAAATATGAAACAAAGTCGTTTTGACGGGTCATTTTGATAGAGCAAAGCCATTCTTCCATCTCCCATTAGTCGGGCAGTCAAGTTTTTATATAATGAATTTTCCTTAACTGACCTGAGATTTCCTGGCTGGCTTAGAAGTGCAAAAAGGTTAGTGAACAGGTTGCTTTAAAAAAATAAATAAATAAATAAATAAATAAATAAATAAAAAATAAA
Organism: Mus pahari; assembly: GCF_900095145.1. Taxonomy (NCBI): domain Eukaryota; kingdom Metazoa; phylum Chordata; class Mammalia; order Rodentia; family Muridae; genus Mus; species Mus pahari. Next base: position 9,649,186 of record NC_034590.1, on the reverse strand, counting down.
AATAAAAAAAATCAAACCAACAGCATGTTTGAGAAAACTGTCCTCTGGGTTGGGTGGAGCAGTAAAGAAGAGCTACAGAGTTCAAAATAAATGTAAAGATGCAACCACATATGTCTCATTGGATGGAGGCATGGATACCTTAAAAAATGTGTACCCGAAAAAGAAAGAAAAAAAAATTCCAGACTGGAAGAAACCCAAGACATTCCTACTACCCAACTTTGTAAAGGATGCCTCCAAAGTTTTAGAGTTTATTTTGGGTAGATAAGATCACTGCTAAAAAGCTTGGAATTTAAAGGAGGAGGTGGGATGAGCAGGCAGCATCAGTGAGGAGGTGAGCTCTCTGTTGGGATCTTCAAACTTTCTAAATTTGGGTAACACTGAGAGTACAGAGGGGAAACATGCCTTCATTCTATGCACCAAACCAAGTTGAATACCCCCCCCTAAGGTTTCTTCATAACACTGTCAGACCAATACACTTCTGGGAGAAGTACCTTATGGTTGCTTCCCTGTGACCCTGGTAAAGAGACTGGAGGCCAGAGTGCAGCTGAGGTGGGAGCCCCACTGGTCTGAAGGTAATCACCAGCAGCAGCAGCCTGTACAGCACCATCACTAGCCTGTATCCTGCAGCACGTGGAACATTACCTCAGTGACCCTTCTTCTCTCAGCCCTCCCCTCTTTTATCAAAAGAGAAGTGAGAAGAAAGAAGATTAAAGAAAGGGGCTCCTAAGTAACCTTCCCCTTCAGGCAGCTTCTGAGCCTCTGCACGTCTGAGTGTTATTCATATCAAAATACATCACGTCCATATGTGGTCCTCTCTCGGCAAGCCGCCCCAAATCCCTGAAGTTGCACTGACAGGGCCCTCCTGACGTCACGGAGCTTGGCCTCACTATTGCAAGTGATTTATTGATGTTTATTGGGAATGAATAGATCAAAGGCACAGGCATGACGGGCGATCAATCAGTCATCAAATCAAGGGTGGCAACCGGCCAGAAACCCTTCTTCCAGCCAACGTGCCCCCAACCGACATTATTGCAAAATAATGTTATGTGTGTGGGTTTTGTTTTGTTTTCAATGAATTTCTTTTCCAGAAAGAAAAAAAAATCAGCTCAGTCCTAACAGGAGTTGACGTTCCTGGCAGAAAAAGAGAGGGAGGGGGGAGTACTCAGATATGTCCCAGAACTAAGTGCTAGCAAAGGGTAGAGAGCAGCAGCGGAAAGAGAGGGAGGGGGTAAGAAGACATTCAGGAATAGAGGAAATGTCCGCATCCAACACTGACCTGACAGTCATCTGACAATACCCAGACCCAGTGCGCTCTGGTTTCCACCGCTGTACCCGGTTTGGGCCCAATAAATGAAGAATCAATCGAATTAGCAGTAAGGTGGCCAGAGGGATCCGCTAGCTCACTCTTACTCGCTCACGTCCCGGTAGTCACCGGGTACTGCCCGGGACAACGCGGAAGATGTCCCGGAGAACTCAGGTGACCCCGCCCGCCCCCCACCAAAAGGCACGGGTTGGAGAGCGCCTTCCCCGCTGCAGCCGGATCGGCAGAGGCGGGGACCTAAGCCGGCTCGGTCGTCCCCAGGAGGGTGTGCGAGCCGGTCGAGCGAAGAACGTAGCGGGGCAACTGGGGGGCGCGCGCACCCAGGCAGGAGAGCCCCGAGCCAGCCGGGCTCCCGGAGTTACTCTGCGCCCGCAGAGACAGACAGAAAAAGAGAGAGAGGCGAGGAGTGCGGCGAGCAACGCGGGGGCCGGCGGCCCAGAGGCGCGGCGCGAGCAGAGGAAGAGGAGGAGGACCGGAGGAGGAAGGGGAAGCCGCTCGTACCTGCTGCGCGCCGGGGCGCCTGCTGCTTCCTCCTCGGCATGATGCTTCTCCCGCGACTGCCACCGCCGCCGCCGCCGCCGCCGCCGCCGCTGCCGGGCTGAGCCGAGGGAGGGAGGGGCGGCGGG
>NC_034590.1:9631939-9647015 GCF_900095145.1 Mus pahari | reverse complement strand
CCATAGGTCATCTGGCCCACCATAGAAGCCAGGGCTCCCCCCCGCCCCGTCCCCAGACGAGGTGCACGGGGTTCGGGGCTGGGGGGCGGGGAGTGAAGGAGGAGAAGGCGGGCAGAGAGATGAGAGGAGGAGCCCAGAAGCGACCCCGGCCGGTCCTGCCCCGCTTCCCGCCCCCAGGCAGGGAGGTCAAGGCATCCGGGGGGTGGAGGGGGGGCGCCGCCGCCGCCGCCGCGGCCGGGGGCTCAGCGGTCCAGTCTTCTGCCCACGGCGCGGCTGGAGCGGCGGCGTCGGCAACAGGCAAGCTTAAAGGAAAAGGAGATGATCGTGTCACTCGCCTGCCCGCGGAGGCGCCCCTAGCCCGGGTCCTGGCCCGGACGCCTGCCCAGGGACCCCCGCCCAAGTCCAGACACCCGGAGCTGGCCCTCCGTCTCCGCCCCGAGCGCTCTCGCAAGGGCTCGGGGTCCGCCCTGCGGAGCGCGTCCCGGGGCGCCCACAACCCCCGCCCATCCCTCTTCCCCACCCGGGCTCAACCCCGAGCTGCTCCCGGCTGCCCCTCCCGGCCCTCACTCCTCTCCACCCGCCGCGTGCAGCCCCAGAGCGCTCCCCTACTTGGGATGGTACCCCTATCAAAGATGCCAGGGCCCCGGAGGTACCCTGGAGAGATGTGCGGGCTGACATGGGTGTGGGCCCTGGGGCTCCTCTCCTGGGACCCACAGTGGCTACCTCCTTCCGTTCCCCCGCAACCCCCCCGCCACAAACTTTCCCAGGCTTGTTTCGGGGGTAAGCGTGGGAGGGGGCACCTCCAAGTTTCCTTTACTGACTTTGGGACGATCACCGTCTCAGCACCCCGCGTCTCGCCCCCTTGGGCTCCTGGCCGCGCCCCCCACCCACGGCGTCAGAGGTTGCCAAGGCGGGAACGGGGGAGGGAGAAGAAACTCGGGCTGCCCTGCCCATCCCCCGCCGGGGTGCGCCCTGAACGGGGTACTGCCCCAGCCGCTCCTGGCTTAGGGGCAGTTCTGGACGAAGAGGATTGATTATTGATTGGGTGATTGGGGTCGCAGAGGCTCCGGGCAGACTCGGCCGATGTGCCCCAGGAAGGAGGCGGCTGGAAGGCTGCGGTGGCGACAGGGCGACGTGGGCTCACTTACTCTGGTGGTGAGGGCGCGGGTGGGCTGGAATTCACGCGGGCGACCCTCGAGCGGTGGCGGCTGAGCGCCAGCCAGAGCTTGAGAGGCGCGGGCGGCGGCGCATCGATGCGCTGCGGGCTCGATTGCGTCTCCCTGGGCCAGCTCTTAGGCCGGGAATGGGGCGGCCGCGGCGCAGCGGGCTCCGGGCGGCAGTGACTGGGGTGGCCTCTGGGCTCCCAGCTCCCAGGAACAGCACTATATCTGGGTGCGCCGGCTGGGGCCCTGGTACCCACGCGAGCCCCGAGGCCCACAGTCTATCCGATGGCCAAAGCCCTGCGCCCCAGGACTAGTTGCCTGAGCGCACTGGGAGCTGCAAACCCTGGCCTTTCTTTCTAGCTTCTTTTTTTCTTCTTCTTCCTCTTATTTTAAACTTAATCTTCTCTTCTCTCTTCTTCGGCCCTGTCTCTTTTTCATGCTTTCTTTGTGGTTGGTTTTTCAAGTTTGTTTTAAAAGTTCACAGCGTGCTTTCTTTTTCTTATAGACCAGGAGACCAAGATCTCACCCTACCGGTAAGATCAAAAGTCTCCGCTCGCCCCCGGCCGGCCGGCTTGGGCTGGGTCCAGATGCCTCCCTGAATGCAGATGTGTGGCTGCTGTCCTCCAGGGCAATAAAGCCGGCTCCAGCGCCTAGGCGCTCGAGAGTTGAGTTAACCCGGCGTGGATCCCGGGCGGAGTCGAGAGTCAGAGGCCGGCTGCGGCTGAGCTCCCGAGCTGCCTGTGTGTGTCGCGTACCCGTGGGTGGGTGCGCCTGGGGTGCCTGATGCCTGCGGCCTCAGAGGCCGAAGCGGCGTCTCCTCCAGGCCGAGGAGACGCGGGCCCCGGCGCGTAAAGCTTCTTGCGAGCGAGGGATCGGTGAGTCGGCTGGCCCCGCCGTTGGCCTCACGGTTCAGGTGGCCGCGGCGCCCCTCTGACCTGGAGGAGGGTCGTTGTCTCTGGAGGTCAGACCCAGAAGGTCCCCGGCTTACATTCAAAGCGGGGAGAGCCCATTTAGGCACGCCGGCGGCGGCGACGTGTTCGTAATGCTGGGCACCGCGCACCGGGAGTTCGCCCAAAGGATGCTTCCCTCTCCCTTTGCTTCCTTTTGGTGCTCTCTCAACCTTCGTTCCCTCGCTGCCCACCCCCACCCCTCATACCCTCGGGCCGTGGCCCAAGCGGCTCCCCTGTCGCCTGTCCGCACCCCTGCTCGCCAGTGCCTAGCCCTCCCTGCTCAGGCGCCGCGCACTGTGTGATCCGCCCTAACATCTGTCCGTCCGACCATTGGCGCATCCATCAGTGTCAATGGACTGCACATTGCAGCGACAGCCTGTCACGCACAACACGGGCTGTGCGGAGTGCACGCTGCGACCACACTGCCTTGCCCGATGGGGCACTCAAACAGACTCGGCCGTCTTGGCACCGCCCGGATTCAGTTCTTTTAGCTACATGCACCCATCCACCTTTAATTTGGGGGATCCCAACATGTGCGTAGTTTTTCAGGTCGTTCTACGGATGGAACATTGGAACAGCGAAAGTGGGCAAGGTCAGCCCAGCCTAACCCTTATATTTCCCTAGGATATATCTTCCCTTCTGCTGTAAGGCTGGGTGTAACTAAAAAGAGAAGGGCTTCCCAAATTCTCACCCAACACAAAGTAGACCCTGAAGCTACCTGAATGCGGGACCTTAACTTCCTTAACCTGGCGAGGTGCTAGGTTGTGGGCTTTGCCCCTCTGCACCTAGCAAGATTTCAACAATAATAAAAACTTTGTATAGCCGGGGCTGAAGGCTGTTTCCCAGGGCCTGACCTGGAGAAATGCAGACTGATGGACTCTCCGTGAAAGTGAAGGGCTCTGTTTAGGAAGAAATGGTGTCTGGTAGTAGTAACTCTGAAGTTCACATGTCATTATAGGAAAAAAAAAAAAAAAAAGGCAGGGCCATATGTTTGAGAAACCAGATCTTGCAGATACTTCCTGACTGCCGAGGCTGCATTTGCGAGTTCTTCCTATTGTACTTCTTTGCTTCCCGCTCCTTCTGGATCTGCTCAGATGGTAAACACACAAGCACAGGTGTCCCCATGAGTCTGTCCCTCCCAGAGGCCTTTCGATTCTCTAAGAACCTCAGGGGAAGGGTATGTGCGGGGTCCTACTTCTCTGACATCTGAATGAAGTCTGCCTGGCATTTGACCTGACTTTATTATTGTAAATATTTTCTGTCGACTGTCCCGGCGGCAAGCAACCCTTTCTGCGGTTCGTATCGTGGTTAGGGGATTCCGATGGGAAAAGAGCCGCGTTCAGGCAAGCGCTAAGGGTTACTAGGTTTGGGGAAAGGCCAGAGAAGGGTTGCATAGGCACGCGCAGGAAAGTAACCTGTGCTGTAAGATGTCGGGGCTCCTCAAACCGCCCCATCCAGCGGTCCAGCTGTTTTCTCACTCTACTAGAGGGCGGGAAAGCCTGAGCATGGTAGAGGATATAGAATTCTGTAGAAGATCTACTATGTAGAAATCGTTCCCTCTACTCTTCACAGAGACGCGGTAATCTTTTTTTTTTTAAAGCAACAATAGGTTTTCAGTGTCTGTGCGAGTACCTAGGAACTTCTGGTCCACTTTGAATTGTGCTGGATAGTAAAGGTCTTAAGTTAAATACGGCTACCTTTGGGAAGTGTCACGTTTCTGAGAATAATTTCTTAAGCCCCTAAAAATAGACGGAGGAAGGAAGGAACTGAATAAAGAGAAACACCTAAACGCTCAGTGCCAGCCCATGGGGGAAACTAAGGAGACTCACCTTGAAACTGGGTGGTCAGATTATGACCCCTTCATATTCCCAGGAGCCAAGGCGGCAATGTTGACCACCCCTGAGACTGCATCTAAGACTCAGTAGTCCTCTACCTCTGGATGAATCTCCAGAAGACTCCCAGAGACAGTAGTCTAGGTCAAGGGAGAGACTCCCTGCCCAGCCTTTCCAGTTTTGAGCACTAGGTTTCCACTCCTGGGACCGTTCATCATAAGTTTCATCTACCTTGGCTAGCCTGAGCCCCTTGAGGGTGAGGTGTATCAATTAGAGACATGGCTTAAAACAATGTTCTGAGGTGCAAGGAGTCTAGCCCCCTGCCTCCACTGCCCAGTATACTGTTTACAATTGTATGATGAGAAGTAGTGGCTTGGCCATGCCTGGAGGCAGCCAAGTTTGTGTTCTAGGTGGCCACTAAATGACAGCCCTCCTGGTCCTAGGAAGGCTGGAGCTTATCTCTTAGTTGAGTGCCCACCTAGAAGAAAAGGGTATCCTGAATGCCATCATCATTCCAGAACCAGGAGCTAGGGCTGGCTGGTGTCTCTCAGACACGTGGGGCCTAAACTCTGACCTCAGATGGGGATACATGCTGAGTCTGTGGAAGGATCATCCTGAAGGACAGGGACTGTGGGAGCCTTTGGTGATGGCATGGGCCTTTGGCAACAACCCAAGGGTGAGCCCTGACAAGAGGCCCCAACCCTAATTCATCTCCAGCCTGAAATGATCAGAAGCCTCATGGACCTGCTTCCCCCCACACACACACACACACACTCACTTTTCTAGATTAGGCAGTGATGGAAAAGTGCCATGAGTCCTAAGATTCCTACCTCAACCTGGCACTGGGTTTCAGTCCCTGTCAAAGCTGGAGGTTAGGAGGGCCTGAGTCAGGTTTTAGCCTGTTTGCTAAAGGTACTTTCTCACAGCGGGGAAAGTTTGTTTCTCTTTTTCCTGGTAGCTTTGTTTTAAGAAACCAGATGTTTTGTTTGTAAATTCTCCCCAAGAACGTTTACAGTTTGGACTTGAAATAAACCTTTGAAAATCAGGGTGGTAGATTAGGTATATTAATGCCACTTCTCTCCGGCTTCTGGGGAGCTGCACCAGTTGCAAGGAGAATGAGACTAAGGGTGGGGGGACAGTTCGGTAAGAAAAGGAAGAGAATGGCTTTATGCAAAACCAAGGATTATAAGCACCTCCCAAATCCAACACAGGAAGACAGAGCCACAGATGCAGGCACACACTCCCATCCCCCTCCTGGTATCGTATCTAGTTTGCTAATTTCTTATGTCTTGGGACTCAGAAGACCCAACTTTGACTACATGGCCAGTGCAAGTCTGTGGGTTTTCAGCCGAACTCTTTCACTTGAAAGCAAAGGGGCTGGTGGGCTTCCGTCCCAGGTAGCCTGGCTGCTGGTGACCAGTCCTGGGATTCCGGGATGCAGATGGGGCAGGTTGGAAGCTAGTCCACTAGATTAGGGAGGATTTTGGTTATAAATCCCAGAGGTATAGCTTCCCATCCCCCAGGAAAGCTGGTGTCTGCTGTTTTCCCTTCCCTTTGCTTATCCCCACTCCCCATCCTAAATTCCTGGGCAGTTAGCTTAAAGAAAAGTTCAACAGAAACTAAACCTAACAGCAGAGGGACAGGAGATCATCTTGGGTGGGGTTGGGTCTGGGCGTAAGCCAGGCAGCTTCGTTATCCACTGTGCCAGTCCCCAGATCCCTTCTTCCCTCCCCCAGCCCTATTTTCAAATACCTCCGTTTTCTTCCGAAATGTTTTTTCATTCGTTACCCGAAGTTACGGAAAACTTTTTGGAGACCGACGGCTAAATGGAGAAAACTGAAAGTCTTTGTACTTTGGTCCTAACAGGACAGAGCTGCTTTAAGCTCCTTTCAAGAGCAGAGTTTCCAAGGAAATGCCTTTGGTCAGATTCCTACCTTGGGGCTTGGGTTCTAAGGGAGAATTTCCTCCAAATCCCCCCCCCCACACACACACACATCATTGCGTGCTCTCGCTCCAACTCCACTGAGTGAAATAGATTTATAGAAACCATTTGGACATTTAAAAACCAAACAAAACCTATGTTCAAGATAGCTGATGCTGGCCACGTAGAGACTCACCCTTGGCCAAGAGTGAGAAGCCCCTGGCCAGGAATGGCTACCTCTTTGCTGATGGGAATGCGGAGATGCCCACCTGCTCCCGCGCGGTGGCGGAGGCTCGCGGATGTTAGTGACCCGGTGCTTGTCTGAACTCGGCTCTTTAGCTCTTCCGCTCTTCGAATAAAGGAGGGACAAGGTCCCAGCAGTCAAAACACCGGGTCATTGAAGACCAAATAGAGCCCACCTTCCTAACAAGATGACCTCATTAACTGGATAGGGGGTTACCAGACCACGATAAATCTCGTTCCCCTTTCTCTCTTCCTACATCGCTCCTCTTTTCTGTCTAACTCAAGATGGTGTTGTGACCGTTCCCACTTCCCAAACAAGGAAGACCAATCGCAGCACTGAATGGGGGCAGGTAAAGAGGGGCAAGGAGCTTTATTCTTTTCTCTTGTATCTGTTTTGAAACTTAGTAAATATCCCTTGTATTTGGACGGTAGGGTGCCAGGAGGTCATGGGGGGCGAGGCGACGCGTGGTCAGATTATGTAATATGCAAGTGGTATCTGGCCCCAGGGCTCTTCTGCCTAGAAGATCTAAAGATCTATGCACACCCTGAGCAGAAGCTCTTACTAAATTTTGTCTTAGCTGTTGTCTGCCTTCTGTCTCTTGAGTTTTCTTCCTTCTTTTTCCCTTTCTGTTTTTCTGCTCTGTTCTCTTTCGAAGAGTCCCTCCTTGACCGTCATAAAAATCCTCAGGGCATTCCTTTAGAATCTATGAATTTTGTTTTGTTTTCTCCCCCAAGTCACCACCCTGTGCACTATTTATGAGGGAACTAAGCAGTTTGTGAGGCTCCTGGCTTTTGGGGTGGAGGGAGAGGGTGAGAGAAAGGTCAGCCTCTGGTCGACACCTGGTTTAAAATAAAAGAACATGTTAAGAAGTTTCAAAGCTGCCAATAAAACCCTTTAAGTGACTTGTGATGCACTGCCTAGAGTTCCCGCGATGGCATTGGTAAATGACTCTAATGCCCAAAGAAAAACATTACAAATGCCGCTGTCTGCGCCACCAATCGGGCGCCGCTCTCCAGCGCGGGCGGTGGCTCCTCTCTGGCGCGGAGGGCACCCGCATTTGCATGATAAATTGACCAGACTGGCGGCAGCCAATGAAATATTCAAATTAGGCACGCGGGGGTGGGAGTGTGGTGAAGTCCCTGGGGCTCCCCCTTTGAGCAGGAGCAGAAGCTAGCCTTGCCACCTCTCCTTTAGCGCCCCCCAGAGGCGGGTCAAAGCCTGGGCTTCAGGGAGAGGAAGGTGGGATAGTCTAGGGGGAAGGGAAGTAACACTCTACAGGTGCTCTTGGGCACCTGAAGGCTTTAGGGTTGTCCAAGTGGATTAGGAATGTCTTAGAGCCTCTATCTTTCTTCCACTTAAATCAGCAGGATTGCAGAATCAGATGGAGACTCTCAGGAATTTAGGTGGGACCTAGACCCTTTCTAATAATAAGGTTGCTGTGTTGGCCCTCAGCTCATCTCTGACCACAGCGGGTTTTCCCAATACTAAAATTCTGGATCAGATAGATCTAAGCTGCCATGAGAGGAAAGATTCTATACCAATAGGTAGGGAAGGTAGCCCAGTTTAGCTATGTTAGACTCTCAGCTTTCCTCAGGCTTGAGATGCACAGGACACTAACTGTAGCTTTGCTCCTGGGAGTGGAGACACAGGCTCTGCCTAGATCTTGGTAGGAGCCTCTGCAGGCAGAACTCATTTGGTCAGGGATATTAAGGGAGAAAGCACCCAGGCACAAGGAAGTGCTGTGAGTATGTACACATGGGAACTTGTAAATTACTAATCAGCAAATGGAAAGCCTACATGAGATATGCCAGAGGATATAAAGGGAACTAGTTTTTAAATAGGGGTACCACTGGAGGCCAGGACTCTTGGTCTTCTCAGGAACCTGGTGAGCCCATCTTCTGGTCTGGCTCCCACGTGGAAGACCTGACTTGGTTCATAGGAATGTATGGGGGTCTCTCTGCAGTGTCTTCCTACTGTGTGCCAGCCTTAACCTGAAGTGTAGTACTGTTTCTGTCTTCTGCTGTGGAATGATAAGCACTCTCACCCCTCTCCCATCACAAGGCTTAGAGATGGACCTGGATGCCCTAGACAGTGCTTAATCCCCAGCTCTTTCTCCAGGCCACCAGGGTCTTTAAGAGGTGACATGAGTCCCCTTAAGCATTTCTCCCCTAGACATGCTCAGCAGAAGTCAGTTAACTACAGCTGTCCTTCCTGGCCACCAACCAGAGTATCTCTGGGAGGGGCAGAGCCTAGCCCCAGGCTGGCTCAAGAACTGTAAGGACACCAAGCAATAGTCTCTCGTCTTGCTGTCTTATAGTTTACAATCCTAGCACTCTGAAATCTAAGGTAGGAGGATTCAGAATGTGGGGCTAACCTGGGCTGTAGGCTAACCCAAGGAAAAATATTAGTTACTGATACAAATATGGGAGAGAGTTGATTTTGATTTTGGATCACTTAGCAGGTTTTATCTGCATGTCCAATACAAGGTGACTAATACATGGGCTGTTTCTGTCATTCAGGGTTTTAAGGGGTGTTGTCCAAAGAGAGAAGGTTTTGATCTTGGGCCCAGTGGGGGATGCATAAGATGAACAGCTGGTAGCCAAGTTTGGTACAGATACAAAAGGACATTTTCTCTTACTGCTTGCTGTGTGTTTGGCCAGGGTTCCCACAGGGAAGGGCCTGGGAAGAGATTGTGTCTGTACTTGGCTGGCTGGGTCAATTTTGACTATGTCTCAGGAAGGCCTTCCTTGGTTATTCTCAGACATCATCTCTGGGCCAAGAAAGATGAGGTTCCTCAGTGGGTCATGATCACCCTCCAGCACTGAAGTTTGTCACGCGATCCCTCCCATAAATGCAAGCAGCTACGTGGACAGGTAGGAACACAGAAGGTGGCTCTGTAGCCCAGTCCACCTCCTCTTAGGAAGACATCATGCACACAGAAGGCCTACTCTTCACATACACGCATGCACAGCTGTTCCTGGCAAGCGAGTGCAAGCTTTGGTATTAGTAATGGAGGTTGGATACTTGGTCCACAACTCACTCCATAACTGAAGCACCCAGGACCTAAGGAGAAAAATCCCTAATCAAAAATGGGAGAGATGCCCAAGCTTAGGGTGAGCTCAGCCTAGGATGTGAGAAAGGCATTTAGATGCTGCTTCTCTGGGGCTGCCCTCATTGCAGGCATGCTGTTGCCTTGTTGCAGAGCCCGATATACAAGAGTCAACCATCCTGTGGTGGTGCCCCTAAAGCCAGCATGAGACTGATAGTCACAGGGTCAGAGCTCGCAGACAGAAGAAGGATGCAAGCAAGAGTGAGCAAGTGTGGGGCAGGACAAGGGAAGAAACCGGGAGCTGCTTTGGGGAAGAGCAGGCATTTGCAGGGGCTGATGAGGAGCTTCCCTCAGACCTTTCTATGCACTCATTAGAGGAAGTGCTTCGCTGCGATGATATTTCTATTTTTCCCTGTTAGCAGCGAATGGAATTTGCACCATCCAGGTCAGATGGAAAAATAGAAGCTGGGAAAATCTGACACCCTCATTGATTTGCTCTCCTCGTGAGAAAGGAGTATGGCTCAGAGATGGCAATTAGGAGCAGCCTGCTAAGGGGTTCCTCTCCTGAGCTCAGGTGCAGTGAGATCATGGGTTACAAGCCCTGCTCCCCAGCTCTGGAGGAGGAGGAGAAGGCAGCTTCATTCATGGCTCTGAGCTGAAGCTAAACCTGCCGAGGCTCCCAAGGACCACCTGGCACTTTCCTCTCAGTTTTGGTCAGGCCTTTGAGCAGATGGCAATTTTTCCAGTGTTTTTAAAAGTATTAACTTCCTTTCAAACATTCTTTAACCTTTAATGTTTTGTAACTTGATGAAAAGGTCACTTTGTTCTGAGGATGCAGCTGTTCCTTAATTATTCAGCTATAGGTGAATTCCACCCAAATCCTCAACTCTCCCCTTTTCTGTTTCTTTCGATTATTTTTTTTGGAGGGCTGGGTAGGTGGTGATGGTTGCTGAGGCTGAACAGAGGGCTGTGTACAGGTGAGGCAGGTGTTCGACAGCTGAGTCACAGATACATTTTAGACAGTGACATCCCTGCCTCAGAGAGAGAGAGAGAGAGAGAGAGAGAGAGAGAGAGAGAGAGAGAGAGAGAGAGAGTCTGGAGAGATGGCTCAATGGTTAAGAGCACTGGATGCTCTTCCAAAGAACCTGGGTTTATTTCGCAGCACTCACATGGCAGCTCATAACCATCTTTAACTCCAGTTCAAGGGAACTGAGCGACCTGTCTGGCCTTCTTGGGCAGCAGTTGTTTTAATGGTGCACAAACATACATGTAGACAAAACATCCATACACATGAAATTTTAAAAATTATTGCATTCGTTTGTTTATTTAATGTGTGTGTGTGTGTGTGTGTGTGTGTGTGTGTGTGTGTGTGTGTGTGTGTGGAGGTCACAGGGAAACTTGTAGGGGTTACTTGTCTCCCTCTATTATGTGGGTCTCTAGGATTGAACTCAGGTCATCAGGTTTGGCAGAAATCACCCCAACCCATTGAGCCACCTCACCAGTTCTCCACTGATTCTGTAATGGGATCCAAATTGTGCATACACACAATGTTTTACCCTGAAATCTGTCTATATATGAGGGTATATGTTTATGTTTGTATTTATTTGATTATCTTTTGTACATGTACATTTGTATTCACATGTGCTGTATATTTTGCATTTGCATGCATTTATATTCATATAACTTGTATTCAGGGAATTGGGTTTACATAGATACATGAACTCTGTCAGCCTTACTACACAACTTCTTTATAGAAAAATATAAGATTGACTTGAGTGATAAATTTCCCTAAACATTTGATGCCCACCATTTATTATACATGTTCCTGATTTAAAAAAAAAAAAGATTCAGATGGTGTCCAAACAGGACCTCACTATGTAGGCCAAAATAGCCTAGAGCCTGCCAGGTATGTCCAACCTTTTGATACTGTGGCACACGTTGTCATCTACAAAGTTCATGCCGGAGAGCCACATGATCAGATTCCACAAAGCAAAGGAAAATAGATTGTAGAACAAACCTCATAATGTTTTAAGTAAGTTTACAGTTGTGTTGGGGCACAATCATTGCTACCTCTAGCAGTGATCTGTTTCAGGTCAGACACACCCTGTCGACCTGGAGATGCTCTCTGGCCCCAAGAGCATCTCTTCTGGCCTGAGTGCTAGCATTTCAGCTGTGCTTGCTGTCCCCTGGTTCTTGGTCTCAGCTTCTCAGCTTCTCAGCATCTCAGCTTCTGATGGCCGTTTCACTTTTACCTAAGTCGATGCATTCTTGCAAATGGATGTATTTGAGTTATATTTAAAATAAAAAGCAAGCTAGTCAGTTCAGATGAGAACATGAAGGGATGTTTCTGCGTGGAGACTGCATGAAGCAGATCATGTTCAGCCCCTGCAGAATGTGTTTATTGTCCAAGAGGCAATGGGTGTGGTTCCCTGAATCTCTTCTCTCCGAGGGTTTAGCTGAGAAATCTCTAGGCAGGAGAAGCTCTTGGACCCTGGTACTCACCTTAAGTCTTTGTAGACTTGTATAAGAATAAATCTGCTCCATGCTATGTACTAAATCATGAAGAGCACTCTGTAAGATTAACATTCATTAAGTGCAAGAGACAGAATTGATACTTTGCTTAAAAGCATATACCTTTAAAAGGTCTCTGGATACAGGAACAGCAAGGAATAGTAGAAACCAGGCTTGGAGAACCAGGGTGCGCTCTCCTGGAAAGTATTGCCTGAGGACTCATTGCCTAGAATGGTTTCTTGCACATCCCTCACTGCTAGGTGTTTTTCTATGTTTCCTCTGGCTCATTGCTGGTTTCCTATAACTGTGTGTGAGACACTTCACAAACATGAAGGAGCAAGGAAAAAAATTTAAAACCTTCTCCCAGCACTGGAGAAGCTGAGGCAGGAGGATTGTAAGTCCAAAAAGAGCCTGACATGCATAGTGACTATGTATATTTATACATATACATTCACACATACATTCATACACATTCACATGCCCATACATATATATGGTATAAGATAAAGAAAAGTGGGATTATTTAGAGCTTGTTTAAATATGATTAAGCTAAATAAATAAATTTTAAAAAAAAGTTTCAGTTCTCAGCTAGTAATCGCAATACTCAAACAGGTGGGATAGGAGGATTTCAAAATTGAAGCCAGCTTGACCTACATAGTGAGACTGTGCCTCAGCTCTGTAGGGAAGAAGTTTTGAACAGCAGTGAGTACTTGACTTGCTGCAGCCAGCACTGAAAATCCCCACCTCCTCCTAATTCCAGTCCCCGCTTCCTGGAGGGCCCTGCCACCACTATACTTCTCCTTGTTACTGCACACTTAGGTGTAAGTGGGATGACACCGGATGTCACTTTGTATTGTGTCCTTTACTTTATAGTGTCTATGAGCCTCAACTGTGTGGTCATATATAGCTGGTTTGATTTTTTGTACCATGGATACATCAAAGTTCAGTAGGCATTTGTTTTATTTCTATTTTTTTCTCTTCTGTGGGGGTTATGATTTGAAAACAAAGAACAAAACAAAACAAACAAGCAAACAAAACAAAACAACAGCTTGACATCCTGTGGTTGTAATGTCAGAATTCTGTAGCAAGATGATTATTTTGAGTGGATACTACACATACTACATCACATACTTTGATTTAGACTGCATACTACACAGATCCTGTCTCTGAACATGAAATGGGGGCACAGTCCTCTGTGAAAAGGCATTCCAATGTGCATTTGCAGCAGTGGGATGGCTGGGTTGCAGAGTATGCGAGCGTCTGACTGACATAGCCCTGCTAAAATGGCTGCATCTATTTCCACTCCCACAAGCAGGTTTGCTGTGTCCCCTCACTCTTCATCCTTGTCAGCAAGGAGGCATTTTTAGCTGTGGTTCTCCTCCTCAGTACTTCTGAATCTGGGGGTTTAGAGCTGCCAGTCTCTTGATGTATACATTTCTCTCCGTGCTTTGTAATGCGTGTTTGACACCACCTGTTTCTATTTTCGATCATTTGGATTCCGGAGCCTGTTCACATCCTCCTCTTGTCTTTTGTTGGATACATACTTTGTATCATTTCAAGAACTTTTCTTTTTTTTCTTTTTTCTTTTTTGCTTTTATTTATTTATTTATTTATTTATTTATTTATTTATTTATTTATTGCATGTGGCAGAGGGGCAGGGCTTATTATTTCATCTCCTACTTCCAGATAACAAATGTCCAGCTTTGTGAGAAGCAAGGACAGGAACTGTAGCATAAGAAAGAGCCATACAGGAAAGCTTCCTGCTTGCTGTCTTTCTCCCTAGCCTCTGCTCAGTTAGTTTTCTACATGTATATATAATTTATTGCTGCTATTATTATTATTATTATTATTACTAACTTGAAGCTTTCATACCGGTCTCACTCTCCTCCATCTTCTCCCAGATCTACTTCCATTCCTTTCCCACTTAACTTTGCATCTTTTCTTCTTTTCAAACCCAGCCAGCTCCCTCCATGCTGTCTGTACTCTCTTAGCTGGGCAGTCATCCACTGGAACAGAAGACACACACATCTTAAAGAAAGCCAAACTCCCTCTCCCGCTAGGTATCACTAACCAGTTGCTCCTCAGCTAATGGTGAGACTTCATGCTCAACTTTTCTGGAAAACCCTCTATTGTTCAGTTGTCTTAAGCATTCAGAGTGTAGACCACTTCAGAGACATGCCAGTAGATTCCCCGATTACCACCCAAGGATCCCCCAGTTTACACATACTCCGGGTCTCTGTGGCATAAGGATGTCCCAGGTTTGGGCTCAGTTTTATCAACAGGAATCCAGTTTTCTTGCCTTCTTTCTCTCTCTTACCTGGTGTCTCCAACAGGACCTCACTTCATGGGTCAGAAGCACAAGAGGAGGCCTTCAAACATGAAATATGACACCATGCATCTGTGCCTGTAACCAATGAACGGGAGGAGAATGAAATAGTAATAATGTGATTAAGAAAGCAAACTTTTTCCATTCTCAGATAGTAATCCAGTGTTCAAGAGGCTGGGCCAGGAGCATTACAAATGCTAGCACAAGCTAGGGGTAAAGCCACACATACCCCCCTACACAAAATAATAAAACATTAGCATCTCAAATAATCTAAGTCCTTCCTCTCAGTTGTCAAGGACCATTTCTAAGGAGTATCAGTGGCTATCCCTGGAGAAGACTCAGGCTTACCAATCACCCAAAGAAAACCAGAGCGGGGAGTCAACCTCAGACAGCTCCCACTCACCACTATCCATTGGTTTAAAAACTAATCTTTGTAATTTGCATAAAGTAAAACTCACGTTTGACATATAGTCTTCCTGTCGCTGATAAATACATAAGGTCTTATTACCATTGCGATCAAGAATTGGAGCAGACCAGGCCTGGGAGGGTGTGGTGGTTTGACTAGTAATGGCCCCCATAGACTCTTGTGTTTGAATACTTGGCCCATAGGGAGTGGCACTATTAGGAGGTATGGCCTTTTTGGAAGAAGTGTGTTACTAGGGGCAGGCTCTGAGGTCTCCTATGCTCAAGGTCTGACTAGTGTGGCACACAGTCTCCTTCTACTGCCTGCCGATCAAGATGTAGAGCTCTCAGCTCCTTCTCCAGCACTGCCTGCCTGCACGCTGTCATGCTTCCCACCATGATGATAATGGATTAAACCTCTGAAATTGTAAGCCAGCCCCAATTAAATGCCTTCCTTCATAAGAGTCGCCATGGTCATGGTGTCTCTTCGCAGCAATAAAATTCTAAGTAAGACACAGGGCATGCTTGTAATCCTAGCACTTCAGAAGGCTGAGGCAGGAGGATTAAAAATTCAAGACTAAGCCGGGCGTGGTGGCGCACGCCTTTAATCCCAGCACTTGGGAGGCAGAGGCAGGCGGATTTCTGAGTTCGAGGCCAGCCTGGTCTATAGAGTGAGTT
>NC_034590.1:9622762-9631154 GCF_900095145.1 Mus pahari | reverse complement strand
AAGGAAGGAAAAGAAAGGGAAAATAGGTGAATTGTCGAGGTCCATCAGCTGTTAAGTGCACTTACTGCTCTTGCAGAGCCCTTGCCTTAGGGCTCAGCACCACAGGGCAGCTCACTACTGTTGGAATCCAGTGTCCTCTCTGACCACCATGGGTAGCAGGCGCATTCATGGTACATCCATACATTCAGACAAAATACTCATACACATAAAAGAGATTAATTAAAATTGTTTTTCAAAGAAAGGAAGAAGAACGTGAAACTACCAAATATCCTTTGTTGTGCTGCTAGACCTGGAATCCAGGGTCTTTCATGCACTGCACATGTGCAGGGCCGCTTAGCCATGTCACCAGCCAGGCAGATACTTTTCCTGTTTTATAGTGTTGGGGGTTGAAACCAAGCCTGCAAGTCAAGGACCCTACCAGGAAGCTATGACTTCAGCTTTCCTAAACGGCATTCTTATTTTTATATGTGTATATGTGTGCATATATGCCACCATATGTATAGTTGCCTGCAGAGGCCAAAGGAAGGCTTCAGTCCTCTAGAACTGGAGATACAGATGGGTGTGAGCCTCAGGACATGGGAACTGTAACCAAACCCAGGTCTTTTGGAGGAAGAGTAGGAGCTCCTAATTGCTGAGCCATCTCCAAAGTCAGCTGACCCACTCAGTGGGTCCCAAGGGCTTGCACCATTTGCATCTCTGTCAGCCACAGGGCAAACACCCACATACTTCTAAAGAGATTTTAATGGGCAAGAAGGTGTTGGGGGGGGGTGCTATGCAGAATGTCAGGGTGGGAGACTTGGGAAGAAATAAATCTGAATTCTGTGTGTATTTAATAAATATGTATGTTAAGTTAGAGTGGCTCTCTCTGTCTGTTTCTCTCACACACATATACACATTGCACTTTAATTCTTTGGGGATTTTGTACAATGTATTTTGACCATATTAGTCACCCCCTTTCCCTCTTTTATCCCTATTCATTGAACCTCCTCCACCTAAGGCTCAGAGATCCTTGAGGAAAGTGGAGCAGGGCAGTGAGAGCCAGAGACAGCAATGAATACAGTGACACTGTTTTCCAGGCACACTAGGGCAGTTGCATATATGAACCTTACCATATGCTTAAGTCACACAAAATCCCAGCATGGAGTCGGAGAGGTGGACTGCTACTAGGATAGAGAGAGTTCTGTTTCTTTAAGGACGAGACCCCCTAGTGTGATGACCATCCTCCCCAGTGGAAGGCCACATTTCCGAGAGCATACAGACAACATATATTGGATCGGACTGGTTTACATCTGGATTCTTGATTCCCGTGGGATCTAGCTTATCCTGAATGGGGACAGTTTAGTTCCAGTCCTGGGTCACTTGCTTCTCCCACGAGGGAGACAAACACTACTAAAGCAGATAGGGCACTGCCTCTCTAGGTTGAGTCAGCCAAGCTTTATATGGCATGTCAGAGAACACAGTTTTATCCCCGAGTTTAGAAACTCAAGTGAGATAATCATTTGGACCACTCTTAGGCTACTGTGGCGAGAACCAGGAAGGGGATCCACATCAGAATGCCCTAGCTGGTAGGGATCTCAGCAATTCGCGCTGGAAAGATGCTGCTGTTGCTGTTACGGATTCTTCTCCCCAGCATCCCTGCCAGGGACTCAGGCAGCCTGGGATTAAACAAAATCACTTCATTTCCTGCGTGACCCCCCAAGAACACAGGGCAGCGGTTTACATCCCACCAGCGGCAGCATGATGCAAGTGTGTAGATCTGTGTTCACAGCAGGGAGGAAGGGAGAAAGAAGGAGGCCACTGTGCCACGTGCCCGGTGACCTGGCCAGAGCCCAGCTCTCTGGCTTACCCCCCTAAGCCGTTACTTCCTCATTCTTAGCGCCCCTTTTGAGATTCTGAAGGCACCTTCTCACTTCAAAGGTCCTGAGAATATGTTTAATTAGAACTTGGCCGTACAGTCTTTTAAAATAAAACAGAAGGGACCAGCTAATTATATCGCTCCACGTTCTGTGGCAAACATATATTTTTTTAATAAAACACTTTCCTAACCAGAGGAATCCCTTGAGATGCAAATCCTCATTTATAAGAAGTTTCCCAAAGGGAGTTAAAGAGAAAGACTTCTCTAAAGAAAAGAAACAAAGAAGGTGTGTGTGTGTGTGTGTGTGTGTGTGTGTGTGTGTGTATGTGTGTGTGTGTGTGTTGGGGGGTGTTTGCAAAGAGCTTTTACAAGAGGCTCTCATGGTGAGGTTGAAATAGGGGCGCTTTAAGGATGCCGACTTTTATTGCAAACACCATCCTTTCCTATCATCTCGATCATGCATTTCCCGTTTTTGATTAGTGCAGCAAATGCTAGTATTTCTCATTCTGGTGTATTGCATAAGTGCAGTATTTAAATAAACAAGCGATTTTCTTTCTCAGAATGTTCTTTGTCTCCTACCGTGTGGCCCTGCTTTGCTATGCTAGCACCCCTTTTTCTATTCAAGAACGTCACAAGGACCTGCTGTGGCTTCCAGGGTGACTCTAGGTAAGGGGTTTTGCCTGAAACTCTTGTCAGCCTAGGGCTGGAGAGAGGATTTTTTTCCTCACCCACCCACCCCACACTCAGGGCGGCATCTGCAGAGGTGGATGGCTTGATGCTTCTGTTTGTGTGAGCCCCTGGAACTGGAGCTATAAGTGGTTGTGAGTCACCCGATATGCGCACTGGCAACCAACTCAGGTCCTCTGCAAGAGCAGCGAGCACTCAACCACAACAGCATTTTTCCAGTCCCCTCCCCACTTTAAATTGAACAAATAACATAATAGGTTTCCTTATGGCACTTTCATACAGAATTTTTCGTATTCGGGACCCCTCCTTCACTGCCCTCCACTCTCCCTTGGTCTCTAGGTTGCTGGATCCCTTTCTCTTCCCCCAGGAGGTCCCCTTTCTACTTTTATTCAGTTGTATCTCTTTCACAGTTCACGGCCCCACCCCTGCCCCGCCCCTTGATTCTTCCTCTGTTCCCACCCCTTTCCATTTTCCTGATCTAACTTGATTTGAATGCAGGTGTTTGCTCCAGCACTATTCACTCTCGGTTGCCAGAGCCTGCTGGTAGACACAGACCCTGCCAGTCTCAGAGGTAGTCCCTACAGTGTGTGTTTGTGCCTCTTCCTTGTACGTAGTGGGGAACAGACGGACACTTCGGGGGTGGGGAGGTGGAGGTGGGGCTCGAGGAACTCTACTTGCTGGCCTTGAACTTCCATTCCTCCAACTTTAGTTCCCTAAATGCTGATATTACAGGCCCTGTGCTGCCACCTGGCATTGTATTTTAAATTAATTTCACCTTCCTGGCAGGATTTTGGTGTGAGAAAGGAGAAAACATTCACATTCAAATGATCACTCAAAAGATTTCTAAAGAAGATGATTTGCAAAAGAAAGCAGGAGAGAATAAGGGAGTTGGGACTCTCCTCCCAAGCCTGTTGAGCTCGGTCGTCCTGTACAAACGGAGCCCAGGATCCCAGAGCAGTAAGTTGGAATCGCCTCTAGAAGGCTTGTTCTTCCAGAGAGTCACAACCCAAGACCTACCAGGAGCATTTCCCTCTGTCCTTACTTTTTCTGTCTCCCCTCTGCTGCCTGAGCTCCGTACTGCAAATGCCCCAGCAGACACTAGTGGTGAAGGTAGTTCACTGAAACTGTTGACTGGGTTCAACCTCCAGGCTTTAGCTCAGAGGGGGTGGGGGTGGGGGATCTAAGGCAGAAAAACAGCAGAAGAGGAACACATTGGGAAAGCCTGGATGCTTACAATGTACTTGCTCAACTAGCAACAGAGGGAAGGGGGGAAATGGGTTAGGGAGGAAGGGATGGAGGGAAGGAGAGAGAGAGAGAGAGAGAGAGAGAGAGAGAGAGAGAGAGAGAGAGAGAGAGAGAGAGAGAGAGAGAGAGATCCCGACCTAGACCCAGAGCGAGAGAGAGAGAGAGAGAGAGAGAGAGAGAGAGAGAGAGATCCCGACCTATGCCCAAGACCTGTGGAGGAATCACAAGTAGACTGGAGATGGAGAAGCAAACCCTTGGCTAAAGGCCTGCCAAGTCCAGGGCTTGAAGTGTACTCCCGAAAGCTTGGGGTTCAATGAGTGTATGTGTGTGTGTGCCTCAAAGGGATCACTGGAGTGACCAAACTCACTGCCTGCAGCTTTCACAGAGCTTAGGCAGTTCCCAGGTCAGCCACTGTTATTTGATCTCGCTATGATGCTCTTCTCAAATGCTTCTTAAAAGAGATTCAATAGAAAGGAGAATCCACCCTCCACCCCAGCCCCAGTCAAAGCTTGGCCCTTCGATCTGACTGCCACCCCTTCCTTCCTTGTGCACTTCTCTTCTGTAGTTAGGGCCACACAGAGTGGAGAACTCAATGCAGAGTTAGAATTTTTATTTGAGACTCTTATTATATTCTGTCATGTTCTAATCTCTGCTAGACTTCTGATGGTTATGTGTCACTCCATTGCATTATTATCACAGCTCTTGAAAGAAGATATAAACTTCCATTTTAGTTCTGTGTATGTGCGTTCATCTGTGTGCCAGTTTACGCACGTGCATGCAGTGCCTGTGGGAGTCAGAAGAGGGCAGTGGCTTCACTGGAGCTGAAGGGACCATTGAGGAGCTTTCCAGCTCTGACATCTCTCTTGTTATTATTATCACCCCACTGCTTAAGTAGTTAGATTATTTTGTGTTTGTTTAGGTTTTCTTCATGTTATGCTGCAGAATATTATAATGAACATAAAGATATTTTTAAAACATATTTTAGATGGCTTCTTCAGGATGACATCTCCAATACAGTTACTAGGTGGTAAAATGTTCAACATAGCACCAGCCACAAAAGAATACAAGTTCAACCGTAATTATCCTTATTCAATGGTGGATATTTATAGGAAGAGTTTATTTTTTCCAACATAACATTTATTAGGGGGACATTTTACATTTCTTTCAAGAACACATTTGAAAACCGTCATGTATTCTATAGGATTCATGTCAGTTCAGAGCTCCCACCCATGTGGCTAGTGGATCCCATATAGAAGAGTAGAGGACCAGAGAATGTATCCGCCGGAGGTTCTGACCACCACCGGCATCACCACCTAGCTCCCAGGTCTCTCCATCCTTCAATGCTCTCCTGATCCAGACAGCCAAAGGTTTGTCACCAAGCCTGACAACTGACTTCACTCTCCAGAACCCACAATAAAACCAACCCCCAAAAGTTGCCCTTGGACCTGCACACACACACACACACACACACACACACACACACACACACACACACACACACACCAATCACGGATAGTTATTGAGCTCTTCCTATGTGCTCAACCCTCTTCCCATCCTTAGAAGCAAATAAACACACAGAAAATTTCCCCTCACGTTTAATTGCAGAACTGGACTATATCTTAAGGATCCTGTAGGGGAGACAGACACCAATCAAACCGCCCAGTGTGTGACCTCAAACTGTGGCAAGTGCCAGAAGAGAAAGCATATTTTAAAAGGTAAAGTTTATTTAAGAGAGAGAGAGAGAGAGAGATTCTGGGCATGGGAGAACATAGTTATAATTCCAAACAAGTTGCCCTACAACTCATGACGATCTTCTTGTTCCAGCTCCCCTAGTACAAGCCTGGGACCACCATGCCTGGCCCTTTGGTCTGTTCTCACCATGAACCCAGTGAGGTAGATGTCAGACATCTCTCTGGACATTTCAGACAAGCCAATGCAGCAACCTCTTGGGCTAGACGGACGACGCTGCCAACTGGGCACACTTTCCTGAGAAGATAACAATTTAAAGAGGAAAAAAATCAATGCTAATAGAACTCTTTTTCAGGTTTGGAAAATGACATTGTCCACAGCAGCCGATGCCGGAGAGCCTGCGGCTGGGCAGAAGGCATGAGCTCTGAAGGGACGCAATCTTGTGAGCTCTTCAAATGGGGCCAAATCAATAAATGAGAGGCAGCGGGGAAGATGGCTGGGTGGAGGGAGGATGGGTTCAAGGGGCAAGCTCTACCATTCCTCTTCCACCCCTGCCACAGGACCGGGACCCTCCCTTCGTTCTGAAGTCCCTGGGGACGGGGTAATTTCGGCCACACTTGATATAACCTATACATCACTGTCTTCTGAACCAGCTCTCAAATTAAACCCTGATGTATAAAGTTAAACAAAAATGAGATAAAAATTGGCAGAGGTTGAAGAGGGTCAGACTCGTCAAAACACAAGGTAGGGTATTGCTCCTTTTGATTTATGTTATTCTGTGCACTTAGAAAAAAAATAAAATAAAATTATAAATCTCCCTGAGACTTTTCTCATTGAGAATGAGGCATTACTAATTTATTTTCAATAGACTCCCAGGTCTCCCAACAGGGGCTGAGTGGGTGGTTCTGGGGCTATTGTTTTTAGTGACCATGCCGCAAATGATTCTAAAACGCAAACTGGGGAGACAGTAAAGTATCTTGCGGAGTTAATACCTCAACAGGGCAATTCTGTCATGTGTTGTAAGCATGCTTTCCTTTGTGTTCACATGGATGTGCGTACACACATCCACGCGTGTCTGTGCTGTGGAGACCTGAAGTCTGGAGTCTTCCCCGGTCTGTTTCCACTGTGATTATTGACTGGGTCTTTTGTCCAACCCGGACTGGCTGGTTCTGGCTTGTGTAGGTAGCCAGCTTGCCTCTGTGACCCCGTTTCTTTCTGGGTGCTGGGATTCAGGCTGCCTCTCTATCTGGCTGATGTTTATGTGGGGGCTGGAGATTTGTCATCTCCCCAGCACCTCTTTTCTTTCTTTTTTGCTATCTTTTCTCCCCTCTACCTCCCTCCTGCCTCTCCTTCCTCTCCTGTTCTTTTTCTATAGCCCCAGATGGTCCCTACAGTGAGATCATTCCAACTAAACCTCTCCAGTACTGGTACACAGGAGTGTCTCACACTTGGCTATATTTTATTCTTTAATCTGTACAAGGCACTGAGGTTTGGGACACACTGAAGATACTGTTGAAAGTTGAAAAAAAAAAAAAAACCTGCATGTTCGAAAAACAGCATTCAGTTGGGCGTGGTGGTGTACGCCTTTAATCCCAGCACTTGGAAGGCAGAGGCAGGCAAATTTCTGAGTTCGAGGCCAGCCTGGTCGACAAAGTGAGTTCCAGGACAGCCAGGGCTATACAGAGAAACTGTGTCTCGAAAAAACCAAAAAACAAATAAACAAAACAAACAAACAAACAAACAAAGAAACAAAAAAACAGCATTCAACACTAAGGACAAGGGAGTGCATAAGAAGGGCACGCCATCATTTAGGGACGTCAACTTAAATTTCTAAAACAAAAAATGTGATTATGGCTAGAATTAGCAGCTTCGAGGAAAAGAGGGTAGGGTAAGGGAATAAAGAAAATAGCCCATAAGTACGAGGAAGTGTTGGCCCTCACACATGGAATAGACAGAATTAGAGATTGGATTAACCAATCTTCAAACCCCATCTTCTCCAATCTGCCTAAGAATCCTCTGCAGACGCTAAGGTCTGGATCTCAGGAGGTCTGGAGAGCACAGGTCTAAATCTCTACTTCCTTCTGTCTCTCTGTGTCTGTGTCTGTGTCTGTGTCTGTGTCTGTGTCTGTGTCTGTGTCTGTGTCTGTGTCTGTGACTGTGCCTGTGTCTGTGTCTGTGTCTGTGTCTGTGTCTGTGTCTGTCTGTGTCTGTGTGTCTGTGTCTGTGTCTGTCTGCGTCTGTGTCTGTGTCTGTCTGTGTCTGTGTCTGTGTCTGTCTGTCTGTCTGTCTGTCTGTCTGTCTGTCTGTCTCCCATCCTTTCCATCTTTTCTTCCTCTCGGTGCTGAGATTGGAACCCAGAACCTTGAGTTCAAGTGCCCCCAGCCCCTAACTGATAAATTCTACTTCATCACTAAGACCCCATCCCTCACTGGCACATCAGATTCCAGGCAAGCACTCTACCACTGAGCTCCTGGTTAGTTGGTTGGTTGGTTGGTTTTTGGTTTTTGGAAGACCTTTGGACTCCTGATCTTCCTGCCTCTACCTCCGTAATTCTGTGATTACAGACTTGGACTTCCACACCCATCACAAAGGATTAATTTAGGGGACAAAGGTAAGATCAAGGAGACAAATGAGGACCCTGCACCACTTATCCAGGGCACTCAGATGTGTCCCTGTGTGGGCCATAGTGGGTAGTGCCAGTGATGGTGGTGTAGGATATAGTTTTTGAAGATTAGAGGCTAAAAATGATCTCTGGGCTCCACTCCAGTGCTCTTTCCATAGCACAGAGATACGCGCCAGTGTTCCAGGTACCCAGCAAGCTACCTAGCATAGACCTGGGATAAGGACAACGACAAGGGGCTGGTGGGGGTGGGGGTGAAGAAGCGCCAGCAGAGGAAGGAGACTGTAGAGAGGAGG
>NC_034590.1:9619791-9622667 GCF_900095145.1 Mus pahari | reverse complement strand
GAGAGAGAGAGAGAGAGAGAGAGAGAGAGAGAGAGAGAACATAATCTTTAGTCGCATTTTCTCCCACTGACTCCAGCAGTGCATTTGTAGCCTACTTACCTCTGTTCTTTCAGCTTCTCGAGTCTGGCTTTTGTCTCTCTGTTGCTTTCTCTCAAGGACGTGGCCTGCTTCTCTGTTACACAGCCCAGGACTGTGAGACTTCCCTGAGATGGATGAGCAAAAGTTAGAGTTTCAGTCAGGGGATTGATGCCCACCTGCCTGGCACTGTGGGATGGATTTCAGCACAGATGTGACCTCTGTGGCCAGAGGCCAGGATGAGGTTTGTGTGGCTATAAAGACCAACTCTCAATCTGTCTCCAGAGGCAACCACAGTGGTTGCAGGCTTAGCCTGATCTGGGAGGCTACGAGGGTACAGGGGTAATGGACTTCAGGTGGGGCTGAGGCCTCAGCCCTGCTGTCTTTCCTGGGGTCTTAGATCTGAATGAGGTTGGTCAGTGCCTCAGCCTGTGCTAGGTTCTCAAAGAGCATTATTTGAAGGCTCTTTCATGCTCTGAGTTCAGGGGACGAATGGTAGGTCAGGAAATAGACATAATTCTTCCTGGGGACTATGATGGTTAGATTTAATTGTCAACCTGACACAATTTAAAATAACCTAGGTAGAGTCGCATTGAGGGATGATCTACATTGGGTTGACCTGTCTGAATGATAGCTTGTCTTAATTAAGTTAATTAATGTAGGAAGACCCAGGTCAATGTGGGTGGCACCATTCCCTAGGCAGCAGATCCTGAACTGGAAGCGGGGAAGAGAGAGAGCTGAGCACATGCAGGCAATGAAGTGAGGATGCATGCATCCATTTCTTTCTGCTCTTACCTGTGGATGTGATGTGACTAGCTGTGTGGAAATTCCTGCCTTGACCTCCCCACCATGACAGACTATGACCGGGGATTCCAAGATGAAATACATTTCTCCTTCCCCTAAGTTGTGATGTGTCCGGTTATGTTTATCACAGTGACAGAAATGAAACCCGAACAGGAGCACAGGTGGGTGCCGTCTCTGATTCCCCCTTGAAATCCATTTCTAATACCCAGCTTTGTTAGATGGAGGAGAACAAAAGTTGTATGTTCTAGCTCTACAGGAACTCCTCCTCTGTGCTTTCTTTCTTACTCTGACCTGATCAAATGAGGACAGGGTGAGGTGGAGCCACAGAACAGAGGGAACCTCCATCCTGAATGGCCACATGGATGACCGCATCCACCGACAGCTGACGTGTGAACAAGGAATAGACAACTGTATTGCTTGCTTAGGCAATGGGATCTGTTTGTTGCTACAGCTATTGGGTTTTGCTTACACTAAGACAATCTGTACTCGGGAGTTTATAGTCACAGTGAGAGCACAAGGTTCAGATGCGTGATTCCAGAACAACAAGAGGAGGCTGTGGTGGCTTGAATGAGATGTACCCCATAATCTCAGGCATCTGGATACTTGGTCTCCAGTTAGAGGAGTTAACCTGTTTGGGGAGGTTTAGGAGGCATGGCCTTGCTGGAGAAAGTACATCACTGGGGGCGGAATTTGAGAGTAAACATCTTCACACTTCCAGTTCCCAGTCCCTGCTTCCTGCTTGTGTTTGAAGGTGTGCACGCTCAGCTCTCTGCATCCAATGTTCATGTCTGCGTCTTGCTGCCATGCCTACTCACCATGGCGGACTCATCCCTCAGCTACTGGAAGGCCAGTGGCCATGGTGTTTTATTGCAGAATTGAATAGTAACTTAGATGGTGACTGCAAGTGAACAGCTGGGTTTTAGAGGTTACAGTTTCTTATCTCCTAAAAGTTTCCAGGCTTCAGGCAACTGGGAATGTGAGTCTCCTGTCTACACACTTCCCAGTTAAAGGATCACAAGGAAGCTTTAAAGCAAACATGGGTGAAAGCATTCTGGGCCTGTTCTTCAAGAATGAAAGGAAGAAAATTGTCCCCCAGTCCCCGATAGTTCTGGCTGTCGCAGGGTAAAGTGGGGGACGAAACCTCTTAACCACGCTGTCTTGCTCTTAGCATACTCTGAAGTTTCTGGGTGGTGGAGCCCTGAGCCAAGGTGTGCGTGGGATGTGTTGGCCTGCTCCTTCTCCTCTAGATCTCCTTCCCTGGGCGTGGCCTCCAACCTGTTGTTTCTGCTTTCAACCGTAAATTACCTAGGTCTTCAATGCTAGGTTAGAACAAGGAAACTCTCCAGCTTTCCCCAAAAGTCCAAGAGGTCAGAGACTTGGTCTTGCTTCTGGTCTGTAGAAGCTCTGACTGGCATTCCCAAACATCGGCTGGACAACAGACACGGCCTCATCGTCACAGTGCCCATCTAGGCAGCTGGCAAGCTGAACTCACATCTGTGTGTTCCCAGCAGACTCTGGTGTGAAGCACGGCGGGCTGGTCCCTTACGGTTGAACACTGTGGACACAGAGCGCTTTGAATGAAGAACACATTGGATGCTTTTGACCTTGAGGAAGTAACAGGAACTCAGAGGAGTTTGGTGTGATTCATCACTTGTTGAGAAAAGTAAACGCTGCTCTTGCCGTTTGTCATGCTTTCGATTGGGAATGTCACCCCTCAAAGGCTCCTGTGTTGAAGGCTTCGCCTCAGCTGGTGGTACTGTGCTGTGTCCTTTTGGAGATGGGGCTGAGCTGAAGGCAGTGGCTGCTCTGGTTTAAGTCTGAAATGTCTCCCAAGAGAGTCATATTCTGGGTGCTGGGTTCTGAGGTTGTGTTTCTATTCTGCAGACTGTGGAGATTTTAATAGATGGGGCCTGGCTAGAAGAAGGGCTGGGCCCTTGAAGGTGATGATCACCTGTCTTAGTCAGGGTTTCTATTCCTGCACAACATCATGACCAAGA
>NC_034590.1:9614791-9619576 GCF_900095145.1 Mus pahari | reverse complement strand
TGAGAAAATGCCTTACAGCTGGATCTCATGGAAGCATTTCCCCAACTAAAGCTCCTTTCTCTGTGATAACTCCAGCTGTGTCAAGTTGACACAAAGCTATCCAGTACATCACCCCTGCTCCCAGATGGCCAGCTTTCTCTTCTTTCTACTCTGCCACCATGTACACAGGTGCCCCACACATTCATTGCTATGGATGGAACCATCCCACCATGCCTGTCCCTCCTGTGATAGACTGAAAACGTGACTCACAGTAAGCCTTCCCTGCCAGTTTGCCTGCTACATGTGTTTTATTTATTTATTTATTTATTTTGTCACAGAGATAGGACATAGCAGGAGGCAATGTCATTGAGAGGTAGATTGGAAGCCTGACCTTTTCACACTGCTTCTTTGACTTCAACCTGGTTGTCATGAAGTGATGTCTCTGTTGTAGCATGCACCACACACACACACACACACACACACACACACACACACTATTCCACATTTGCTAGTTACTTTTGCCTTGTTCTACTTCATCAAAGGCAATGGAGGCTAAGTAGAGAAGTAGCCAGGGACTGAAACTCTGAAATCAGGAGTCAAATTAATCTTTCCTCCTTTGCACGTTGATTGTCTCAGATATGAGGACCGGGTAAAAACATATTGTTTTTTTCTGTTGCTGGACAGTCCCCTCCATTTTCCTAACGTATCTATATCCTAACTGCACTATATGGAAGACTGTTGCTGGAGTTCCCACAAACAGCATGATCGAGCAGACCTTATAAAGGCTTGGCTTCCAAGGAGCTGGAAATACAGCTCCACAATAAAGCGCTTGCTGTAAATCCCCCAGTGAAGGGCTAGAGTCTAGAGTGCAGCTCAGTGGTAGAGCCCCTGCCTAGAATCCCCCAGTGAGGGGCTGGGGGATGTGGCTTAGTAGCAGAGCCCCTGCCTAGAATCCCTCACTGAGGAGCTAGGGGCGTGGTTTAGTGGTAAAGCCCCTGCCTAGAATCCCTGAATGAGGGGTTGGGGGCATGGCTCAGTGGCAGAGTCCCTGCCTAGAATCCCCCAATGAAGGGCTGGGGGCATGGCTCAGAGATGAACCAGCTTGCCCAGCATGCACAAGGCCTTAAGTTCTGTCCCAAATGTGCAAATCATTAACAACAATAACAATGACTTGGCTTCCAGCTCCAGCCCCTGATTTTTACTAGGGAGTTACTACTGCTTCTTACTCCTGTCTCCTCATCTTTCAAGATGCTTTTGTTAAATTAATATTTGTTGTTCATAGACTTTACTGTTGAGTCAAACAGCATGATTTGAATTAATGCCAGTCTCATTTTGTTTTTCCTAAAACCAAAAATCAATTCATTTCCATTTGCTTTGGGTTTTTTGTTTTGTTTTGTTTTGTTTTCCATTTTGCTTTAGTTTTTTACATGTGGTTAAGTTTCTCCAGATCCACCTACAGCTTTTTAGAGGATTTTCCTCAGGGTCAAACACAGCAGCTAATCCACTATCAGAGTTTCTTGTCTTTGAGGCATTCTGTCTAGGCCCCTGATGCTTCAGCTATTCCTGCAGGCTGAATGACTACACACCAGTCCTTACCCCCACCTGGCCTCTATCTTTAGCTCTGGTATCTACTGGGTCCCCTTCTTCCTGGAGCTTTGGCCTTTTCTTGTCTTAATCCCTCTTTTGTTGGTGTACAGAGTCCCCACTAGCTATCTGATGATGTAATAATGATGTTTGGAAAGCAGATATCACAAGCAAGCAGGAAAAAGGAGCCCCACACATCTCTCTCAGTAAGCATGCAACCACAGCCAAGTAAAGCAAAAAGACTGAGTAAAGATACAAAGCCCGTTTTTAATCAACTGAGCAGCCAGTACTGCATAAGGCATGAAGTGGAACTGGGAAGAGAGTTCTGGGCATCTGCTCTTCTAGATTCCTGCAACCAGGGACACCAAGACCCCACCCAAGGCCCCACCCAAGGTGCAGAGGCAGAGTAAGGCACTTCTTACAAGATCCCATAGATCAGATGCATGTAGGGAGTTCGAGTATCCTTTCCTTCCCCACCTTTCTTCCTTCTTCTGTCCCCTTCTCTCTCCTTACCCTTTCCTATACTCTCTCCCCACGCTTTCTTTCTTGGGTCTCCTATGCAGCCCAGTGTGGCCTCAAACCTACAGTCTTACTGGCCCTGCCTCCCCAGTGAGGAGATTACATTTGTGTACCACCTTACCAAGCTGGAACCTTTCATAGTACAGCCTCCCCTCTCTCCATAAGATGGGCAGACCCTGCTAATAGTGTCCCATCATGTCCTAGGCAGCTGTGGCTTCCTCTTCCTCTTCCTCTTCCTCTTCCTCTTCCTCTTCCTCTCCTCCTCCTCCTCCCCCTCCTCCTCCTCCTCCTCCCCCTAGAAGGACCAGCCCAAAGCAAACTTTACTCTGGAGTCCTGCTTAGAAGGCCTGTTCCCAAATGTCAGCTCCTAATAGGCAGCAGCTGCCTCTGTGGTTTCTTCTGGGCGAGTGATTCATGTCTTTGCTGAGAAACGATAAGCAGAACAAATGTTTACTTAGACGTATAACAGAGGGACAATTGGAAAACAGGAGACGGGCAACTGGAAATATTTTGCTGCTATTTGATCCATGACAATTAGAGGGAATTAGTCATATGGGCCAGAGGCAGAGTTGGAGAGGCAGATGGGTTCCTGGGAAAACAGCAGAAGGGAACAGAGAAGGCTGCTGGAGAGTTTGTTCTAAGCACTGTGGGCTGACCTTCATGCCCAAAAGGAGCATACCCTGATAACCTGCTTATGGGTTACATAATTGGGTTCTACAGAGTAGAAACTTGGAGAGAAAAGTTTATATATGTGTGGCGAGCGCCTCTAAAATATATCACTATTTTTTTTAAATCACATTCACAAATTAAAATTTTGGCTGGTGTGACTCAGTGATAAAGTACTTTGTAAGGTTTGGGTCCAATTCAGCACAGAGAAAAGAAGAAAAGAAAACAGAAGAACTAGTCTTGTGTGTAGCATGGCTTGTGTGTGTGTAGACATGCATAGGAACACAGGAGGAAAACAAACAGGGTGTGATGGCACATGACTTTAATCCTAGCTAAGTAGGGAGGTGAAGCAGGGGTGTCCAGTGTTCAAAGGCCAGCATGAACAGTTTAGTGAAACTATCTAAGAATTAACTATCATATTATCTATAATATACATTACATATGTAGGTACACACACACACACACACACACACACACACACACACATACATACACACTTCATACAACCTAGATTGTGAAGCAGTAACCTCAGTGGATGAATTGTCAAAATCAGGTTGGCCTATGGCCACCTCTGTAAGAGATTATTTTGATGATTGATATGGGAGGGCCACTGTGGGAGGCATCATTCCTAGGCCAAGGGATGATATAAGAATACTAGCTGAGCTGGGCATGGTGGTGCTCGCCTTTAATCCTAGCACTTGGGAGACAGGAGCAGACAAATCTGAGTCCGAAGCCAACCTGGTCTATATAATGCATTTCAAGCCAGCCAGGGCTGCATATCAAAACCCTGCCTCAATGAATGAACAAATAGACGAATAAGCAAGTATCTGTATTTGCATGGCGGCACATACTTTCAATGCCAGCATTTGGGAGGCAGAGACAGCCAGAATTTCTGTGAGTTGAAGTCTATCCTGGTCTACATAATGAATTACAGGTTAGCCAGCCAGAGCTACATGATGAGACCATCTCTCAAGAAAAACAGAATCCCCAAACCAGATTGAACTAGGGAGGAGGAAGGGGGAGGGGGAGGAGGAGAAGGGGAGGAAGGAGAAGAGGGAGAGAGGAAAGAAGTCTTCGCTTCAGTCATGATTTCTGCCCCAAGTTCCCACCTTGACCTCCCTCAGTGATGGTCTTCTATCTGAAAGTGTAGGCTGAAATAAACCCTCGCTTCCTTTAAGTCGCAGTTGGCTAAATTCAAATCATTTTACCTAAACCCGGCCCTCCACTCCAGGTATTTCCTTGAACTCTGCCTTAGGCCCAAACATGCCTATGTGAGGAGTTAAAACATGGCATGTGACAGTCAAATTGCATTGGGCACTGTCTACCCAGACATCCAGTGGTGAGTCTTACATAAGCAGATACCAGGGCTTAAACCACATTCTGGGAACTCAGGCAGGACGTGACCACACATGGACAGAGCAAGTTCCCATCATTGGCTCTGGAAGCCGAGCCTCAGGGAGGTGGGGAATACCACAGATACAGGCTGGATCACATGGTCTCCTAGAAACCAAGGGACAGCAGAGGCAGTAAGCCTCCCCTAATCTTATCGAAATACCCCAGTGAGGTAAGGGTATTTTTCAAAGGGAAATTAGAATGGCATTAGCTGAAGAAACAAAATGAGTAGCAGACATAAAGACCAGCAGTCTAGCCCCCACAAAAGGCTACCTTTGATTGGCACCTAGTCTATTTCCCCTACTCCTAGCCCTCTGCCTCAGCTCCGAACACAGAGAGCACCTAAGGGCAAGAAGAAGGGGGGACCATGTTACCCCAGTTACATACATTATAGAATGATCTGGAGAGTCCTGTGGGCCAATGTGGTGGTGCAAACCAATAAAACCAACATTTGGGAGATTTAAGCAGATGATTGCAAGCTTTAGGTCATAGAGATACCTGGTTCAAGAAGACCAAGGGCAGGACTGGAGAGATAGATGCCTAAGTGGTAGTAGAGCCCCTGCCTAGAATCCCCCAGTGAGGGGCTGGGGGCGTGGCTCAGTGGTAGAGCCCCTGCCTAGAATCCCCCAGTGAGGGGCTGGGGGT
>NC_034590.1:9556576-9613711 GCF_900095145.1 Mus pahari | reverse complement strand
GAGGCAGGCAGATTTCTGAGTTCGAGGCCAACCTGGTCTACAGAGTGAGTTCCAGGACAGCCAGGGCTACACAGAGAAACCCTGTCTCGAAAAACCAAACCAAACCAAACCAAACCAAACCAAAACAAAACAAAACAAAACGGAGTGCAACAATTAACAAAAATGTAACTAGACTCAAAATGTATAGGCTCAACAGGCCTATAAAAAAGTCCTTATAATTTTACAATTTTTACTTTTATAATTTAAATTTATAATTATAAATTTGTAAGTCCTTATAAATAAGTGCTTAGTCAAGGCTCATGCTTATGTCTGAGTCAATATTAATGGTATCAGAATTCACTAATGTGGGTGTTTACAGGATTATTTCCCACCAACACTGAAGATTTCAGACCTCAGAGCTGGTGCCTGGCGACCATTTACTCTATCACTGAGCTGTACATGCGTGCACATGCATGTCTGAAGCACTCACAGAGTGTCCTCGTTTGCTTCCTGTGCTGAGATAAGACACCCCTGGCTTAGGGGGTGACAAGTGACATTTGTGAGGAAGGACACTGAAAAAGATAAAAGTGGGGATGATCAAGTCCCAGCTGCTCTCTGGGAGAATGACCCGGGGGGGCTCCTGACAAATGCAGAGTCCCCGAATACACTTGTCCCCAGGGAGTCCTATTAGTTCCTTCCTCAAGTTATGTTCATTCATTCATTCATTTGTTATTTGTAGTATTTGGAAAAAACATCCCTGATTTATTCCCTTACCTGCATAGCATGAATGGTACCCAGCTGCCATCTTGTGTACCGACAATGGCTTGGTGTCTCTGCACAGACCATATCCTGAGCTTCTAATGTTATTGTGTTGGGCTCACAGTGACAAGATTAGTGGATCTATCTGGGACTTCTTTACTTGAATGAAGTTTTTTTTTGGACTGGGGGCAGCTTTTGGTGCAAATAAATAAATTAATTAAAAAAAAATCAATGAGGTTCCGTATTTCATCATTTAAGCCATGTCTTGCTTTTTCTGGTCTCACACATGTGACCACAACTCTCATCTTCTCAGAAACCATTCCCAAGGGACCTGAAAAGGGAGCAGTCCAGGAATTTTCCAGATCACATCCGGTCATGGAAAGCCAAGCCTAGTGACCCAGGCAGAAGGTCTGGCTGGGGAAGAGGCCATGCTAGGGCAGGTCTCAGAATTGCTCCGTTCCCCTAGCTTAAGAAAGGATGGACCAGGTCCAGCACAGTGACAGACAGCTTCAGGCCCTTGTAAGGAAGGAGTTTGCTCCTGGACTCAGTGTTCTAGCAGCAACCAAGACATCAGCGCTGGGGCTTGCCTTGTGTGCAGTGAGTCCTTTGGACAGCCCTTCTCTCTCCTGCCTCTGTGGTCCTGGTAGAAAAGAGACAGTGATGAGCTTCAGTTCACAACAGAACAGCCAATACAGATTTTACCAGGAAGCCCAAGTGTAAAATGGACAGAGGACCATCAGAGATGCACAGGAAGCCACATGGTTCTAAGTGTGTGAGACATAAAGGCTGTGAGTCTGTATTCAATATATAGTCCTGCTGAAAAAACATCACTACCGTGAGTAGGGGTGTGTTTGTGTGTGTGTGTGTGTGTGTGTGTGTGTGTGTGTGTGTGTGTGTAATGACCACATTTCAGAGGCCTCCCTGACATTGACCTGGCTTGTTTCCTGGTTGTTAGCACAGCCACTTTCTAAGGCTGACTTGAGAACTAATGTCTGCAGCTGGGGGTTAAGCCTGAGCACACCCGCCCCTTGCCCAGATCTCCATGGTTGGCTCATCTGGGAAGCACCCACAGTCTATCCACCCCACGCCCCCTACTGTATAACCTTAAGAGTAACCAAGGTGTTGACTTGACAATGAGCAGAAACTGTGGGTCACTTGGTTCTTGGTTGGGAATCATTTTAGTGCAAGTTCACACTTGTCTATATCTTTTGTCTTGTTTTGTTTTGTTTTGTTTTGTTTTGTTTTGTTTTGTTTTGTTTCTGAGTCAGGGTTTTGCTAAGTAGGCCAGGCTGCCTTTAAACTGGACATCCTCATGCCTCAGCCTCGGAATGCTGACCTTCTGTGTGGATGCCACCACACTCAGCTCAAAGGATTCTTATGAAGGGCGGCGAATGTGATACTGTTCCTCACAGTGTCTACAGAGGATGGCTTAGCTCCAGTTTCACTGTGCCCCACTCTTCCTTAACCGCTGCCCTGACTGACAGCTACTGCCTCAAGTTCATCCACAAAGCAGCTTCCATTCCTCCTCAGTTTCCCTTCCTTGAGGGTGGGCTGAGGGGAGTGGGGGCTTCTCCATCATGAAACCATCTTACCCACCGTTTAGCAAATGTCTGTGGAATCTTAAAAGCAGTTTCCATCATAATAAAAATATTTTAACTTCTAACCCCAGAAAGAGATAGGTCTGGGAGTCTTTATAAAGCAGGGAAATCCAGATGAGCATAATTTGAAAGTAATTTGAATTGTAATGAGGATTTTTTTTTTAAATGTAAACAGGCAGAAGGAGAAAGTTGCTGGTTTCTGCCATAGCACATACACCCAAATATATGTCTTTTGATGGAAGTATTAACGTGTCGAGGAAGCAAAAGATGCTGCCAGCTTCTGTGATGTGAGCAGAAGCAGCATCCTCCGCAGTGTCTGAGGGAAAGGTGGGAGGTCAGCGAGCTGGGTGGCCTGCAATCACTGCCAGTTAGCACCGACAGGGCAGGGAAGAGAGGGCGTGGCCTGAGAATTCGGAACACTGGGAACACCCGGAATACCTGAACACCTCACACAGCCTGACTGTTCTTCCCAGTCACAGGGAGGGACAGAAAGTCGCCACTGAGCTCTCCATAGTAGACTAACTGTAGTTGATGGTGATTCATCAAAGAGCTCGGAGAGCCAGCAGAAAGAATTGGTTTTGTTTTGTTTTGTTTTGTTTTGTTTTTTTTTTTTGAATGCTTCCAACACAAAGAAGTGATGCATGTCTGAGGTGAGGGATCTGCCAATTACCCCAATCCGGTCGTTACTCATTCTATGCATGCGTTGAAACACTGCACAGTAGTCCATAAATATGCACAGTTGTTTTGTGTCGGTTAAAATAGTAATGAACTTTAAAAGGGAAGGACTTTCAGAAAGCTGAGCTGCACAGCATCAGGACTTTCAGAAAGGGTGGAGCTCAGCATCCTAAGAGCACTCTCTCCCCTGATATCTGTACTTCATCTCCCCGCCTTCCTCTCATCACTCTCTTCTCCTTCTGCTCTAGTCCGAGGATTGAAACTGGGATCCGACACACAGTAGGCAAGCATTGAGCACTGAGCTACCCCCCCCCCCATTTTACCTACATTTATATGATGTAAACACTTTCACAGTTATCTAGGCTGGGTTTGAATCCACTATGTAGCTCAGCCTGGGATCTTTCTCAGGATCTTTCTCTGCTTTTTGCCTTGGCCCCCATAGTAGCTGGGATAAAAGGCATGTGCCACCATGTCCAGCTGACTTCTGTGCTTATATTTGTTTATCACATTTGTTCAACTCGACTCTATTTTTGTCTTTTGTACTCATACTGATTTGGAAGGGACGTGTAAGATATGATTAGACTATGGACCTGTGATCACTCTGCCTTGAATAAGTGAAAACCACAACAACAACAAAAACTTTATTGAGCACTAACTAACTGCTTTTGCTTGCCTAGGGATCTGAGCTTCAGAAGTCTTAATTTTTCCTAAAAGGGATGAACGCAGTGCAAGGATGAGGTGGGAAATGGCCAGAAATCAAGCTGACAGATCCACCTCCATGTAACCACAGTGACAGGAAAACAAAACAAAACAAAACAAAAACAAACAAACAAAAAACAAACAAAAAACAAACCTAAGGCCGGACTCACATCTCCCATAAGGCACTTGGTTTAATTTAATGAGCAGCTCATGTTACCTCAAGGCTTTTCAATTGCCTCTGTTAATAAGCAGCCCTCATAGGTAGAGACTCCCTCATCCAACAGATGGGAAGACTGAGGAGCCCCCTGGAGGCTCCCCCCTGGAGGCTCCCGTAGCACACCCCCATACATCCTCGTGGAATGCTTTCAGTTGGTTCCGGGCATTATTTCTGCCATCTACCCTGCGACTTATTAAATGATAGCCGTGGTCTTTAATTACAGTGAGCCACTGATGCTGCATGGGACGTGGGACCCTGCAAGCAGTGGGCAGACACATCAAGCAGAGACACGGGCTTTGGAGAAGTCATGCTCGTCTTCCGAACAAACTATTAGACTCAAAGCACAATGTTTTCTGGCTCAGAGTTTGACTTTTGGAGTGGCAGCTGTCCCCATGCGGGCAAATTCCGAAAATCTGTAATTTTCGGAAATAATCGCCAACCCTCAGAAAAGATGCGTTTACACAGAAATTTCTCAGCATTCATCCTGAAGCCGTTATCTCTCTGTTCCCTGCCTCCTCTCCAGCCACCGTTTGGGCTACTGTGCATCCACGTTTACCAAGACCTTAGATCCCAACTAAGGTCTTGTCCCAATAGGCTCCTCCTCAGACGGAGAAGTATAATTTCCTGCTATTTGTCACTCCTAATACTTATTTCGAAAATCAAATCTATGCTCAGGCGGTCACGAAGCATCCAACTCCAATGGATCACCCATGGTCAGCCAAAAAGTCCCATTAGCACCTCGGCAGGTGGCCTCGGAAAGCGATCCTTAAGAAGAATATCATTGAACATGCAGCTTCTAGATCCTTCCCCCCTCACAGAACTGCAAGTGTGAGACCTCTTCTACTTAATATATCAAAACAGGATTTGCAGGCCTAGCTGGTCCAATGTCAGGAGTTCTCAGCCTGTGGGTCGAGACCCCTTTGGGGAGTCTAATGACGTTTTCACAGGGGCCTAGTTATCAGCTATCCTGATTATTGGATATTTACATTACAATTCATAACGGTAGCAGAATTACAGTTAAAAAGTAGCAATAAAATAATGTTATGGTTGGGGGTTTCACCACAACCTGAGGAACTGTCTTAAAGGGTCACCGCAGTTGAAGGTGAGGACCATCTGCTCACCAGGGATTCCGTCATTGGATTTTTTTTTTTTTTTTAAGACAGGGATTCATTATGTAGCCCAGGCTGTCCTGGAATGTTTGCAATCTTCCTGCCTCATTCTCCCAAGCACTGCAATTATACCACAGGCCACCATGCCCTGCACAAGGAATTCTCTATATTCATTCTTGTGGGCTAGGCACAGTTGGACAGAAGAAGGTAGGAATGTGCAGAACAAGGACTTTTCTTTCTTGGTGCTCACATTGACTGGGGAGAAGAACATGGAAGACACCCAAGGAGGAAGGAATGTAGAGCTTGGGACCGTGGAGCCCAGCTGGTGCCCTTGGGAACTGCTGTTCGAGGCAGTGACTCCATTGCACCTGTCGGGAGATAGAGTCCTCCTAGGTGGTGTGTTAGCTTCCCGTGTGTGCCGCACAAAAATACACGGGCTTGGTGACTTCACATTACACACACTGATTCCCTACAGTTCTAGAGGCCAGAGGACTAAAATCGGTATCCCCAGGCATCAATTGAGGAGGCATAAGCTCGCCTCTACCTCTTGGGGACTCTCAGGGACAATCTGTTCCTTGTCTCTTACAGCTTGTCATGCTGTTTAAAAAAACCCTGGGTTAATGGCTTGGTCATTCCCTCTTCAAGGCTAGTATCTTCAAATCTCTATCTTGCTTCAGGTGACATCTCCAGTGTCCCCTGTGTGTGTATGAAATCTACCCTACATTAACACCTTTTTTCCCCCTTAGACAAGATTTTACTCTGTAGTTCAGGCTGGATTCAAACTCACTATCCTCCTGTCTCAGTATCCCAAGTGTGAGTATTATGGCTGTTCGTATGATGTCTTTTGTAATTAAGAGGCCCTATATAATGTCATCTTTCTATCTCACATCCTTGTGTTCCCATAAGGTCGATGTATTGACCTAAAGGGGAACATATTGTGACCTCTGCTTACAGAATGACATTCCCAGATTTCAAGGTGTTTGACCTGCTGTCTTCTGGGCTGCTGTCTGGCCTGCCACACATGATTTCTTTTGTCACTGGGGAGAGGATGGTCTTTTCAATGTCCCCTTAAGTATTCATTGCACTTCCCTAGACTATTTGGCCACTTCTCTAGGACACGTGTTCTCCTTGCTAAGGAAGAGCCCTAGGGTCATAGACTGGGCTCCAGGGCAGGGCATAGCCCACCTCCCTGGGTTGCCTGGAGGCTGCTGAGTTCATCATCACCTTACAGATGTGCCACACGAAGCAGATCCATTCACCAATGCCTGTGTTCTGTGACCAGAAAGAGGCTCTTGAGTCAAATGGATGCCTGGGGTCAGTGCTGAAACACAAAAGAGATTAAGGGGACACAGAGAGGTCAGGGCAAGCCTGCTCCCACTGGTGATTAACCCAGCAGAACCACAATGAGACAGCAGGGCTGCCTAGCGCCGCTTCTATCCCCTCCCCTGTGTCTGACTCTACCCTGCAGGAGACTTCAGGGTCATTGGACCACTGCAAAAATCACACTGATGTTAGTCCCCAGGGCCTGAGCTACACACTCCAGCTCCAGGAAGGAAATTCTGCCCTGGATAATCCCAGAATCATATTACATCGGTATGCTAAACATTTCATCATCAATGCATACCCATAAGAATTCAGAAACTCTCTTGCCGATGGCCATTTAAAACTGGGCGTAGTGGTACACACTTGTAACCTCAGTTCCCAGGAGGCTGAGTGAGAGAGATCTTGAGTTCCAGGCTAGCACTGTCTTAAAGAAGAGAAGAAATGTCCATTTTGCATAGGAAAAGTTAGAGGCCTCAAATACTGAGGAGATAGGAAGGCTAGATGTATGTTAGGAGACATCCCACTTATGTCATGCGTAAGGAGGAGAGAAAGGGTAAGATCTTGATCTTCCTGAATGCATCAGGCTTTGCCCACCTGAGCTGAGACACTCAGAGTATCTTCGTGTGTGTGTGTGTGTGTGTGTGTGTGTGTGTGTGTGTGTGTGTGTGTGTTGGCCACGATGGTGAGCCTCGTCAGATCTTCCCAGAGCTGGATGGAGTTCCAGGCAATTTTAAGCCTCCCAACATAGGTTCTGGGAAACCAACCCAGGTCTTCTGCAGAAGCAGGGCTCTCTTAACTGCTGAGCCATTTCTCCACTCCACAAAAGAGTAGTCGATAGACAAAGTTTCAATCAAGATTATTCCTCTTCATCCCTAGCCACACAGCCCTCTATCATGAGCCAAGCTGTCAAGTCGCTACAAAGAATCAAGGACATAGGAACCTGTCTAGGCAAGGACCTAGCCAGGCTTGATTGTCCCAAGAGACCCCTCTGGATCCGAGTCTTGGAGTCTAATGAGATGACAGGTTTCCATAATTGTTAATGTTCTTGTTTTTGTTCCAAAATATCTGGTAGAAAGCAGTGTAAGACAGGGATGTTTATTTAGTTCATAGCTTCAGAGAGACGTCAGTTCGTCATAGCAGAGAAAGTATAACAACTATGCAGGGAGCAGAGACTACGACTGGAGACAGAGAGCATAGAGGGCAAAATGGACCACCAAGAACCTGCCTCCATCAACTTGCTTCTTCTTCTCACTGCATATCCTAGCACAGCACCCCAAGCTGGGAACCAGGTGTGGACATTTCAGACTCAAACCATACAGTGCTGGTTGAAACTTGGGACAAGAAGGTGATTTTTCCCTGTTCATCCCCCTCATTGTATCCTTGTGCCTGAGAACCGATCTCAGGTCCCAAGACTAACACAAGAGCCATCCTACACTTTAGCTGTCTCACTATGGTCTTAATGGACCCCATGTGGAATAGACAGATACCTAACCCAAGCTGTGGCTTGTCACAGTATCCTTGTACATGATTTGGAGTCAAGGCAAAGGTTTGGTCTAAGGACAATCTAGGAGAGCCATGTGTTTCTATCGTCTTTCCCTAAAAGCACGCGATAGCCAGTCCTCAGGAAGA
This sequence comes from Mus pahari, assembly GCF_900095145.1. Taxonomy (NCBI): domain Eukaryota; kingdom Metazoa; phylum Chordata; class Mammalia; order Rodentia; family Muridae; genus Mus; species Mus pahari. The sequence goes on along the minus strand of NC_034590.1, from coordinate 9,605,723 downwards.
GACAGGACGCAGACGCCAGAGAGACGCCAGGGAAGAGAGAGAAGCTGCATGCAGAGATGGCTATACAGCCCTGCCTGCTTAGATCCCCTAAAATCTAGGATTCCTATCAACAGAATCTGCTTCGTTCCTTGAACTGAATGAATGGAATTCTGTTCCTTGAGGCTGAAGGAATTTTGAGTCCAGCAGCTTCTTAGCCTTGTGTGTGAAATTCATGGCATCCATAAAACAACCCAAAGCAGCTGGGGCTGGATCTGACAGACTTTGAAGTCAAAGTCACCCCACCATGAGGGGAAGGCCTCTAGGAGCTTTCTGAAAGGCATGGACTCTGAGGATAGTCCAGGCATCCATGTGGGGAGAAGGAAAGGGTGATGACCACCCCAAATCACCTTAAACAACCTAGTTATTAGAAAGAGTGTGTTGTACTAGAAAAGAACATCACCCACCGAGTGTGAACACTTTCCCAGCCCTGAACCCACTACATTGACATGACCACATGTCTTAGAGTTTTACTGCTGTGAACAGACACAATGACCAAGTCAAGTCTTATAAAAGACAACGTTGAATTGGAATTGGTTTACAGACTTCAATCCATTATCATCAAGGTGGGAGCATGGCAGTGTCCAGGCAGGCATGGTGCAGGCAGAGCTGAGAGTTTTGCATCTTCATCTGAAGGCTGCTAAGAGAAGACTGGCTTCCAGGCAGCAAGGATGAGGCTCTAAAAGCCCACACCCACAGTAACACAGGAACTCTAACAGGGCCACACCTAGTAGTGCCCCTGCCTGGGCTGAGCACATGCAAAGCATCAGCCCACAGTTCTCAGTTCATAGGAACGACAGTGGTAACATGCATTCCCACTGAGATAGGGGACTAAGGAAAGAAGGAGAATTTATTTTCTCCTTCCACAACAAATTACCCTAGCCAGGAGGCTTTAAAAAAAATCCGTGTGGGTGGGTGGGTGGGTGAGCACTCTCATACAGGCAAAAGGGAAGGGGGATGGGGGGTTGGTGGAGGGGTAACCACGAAGTGGGATATCATTTGAGATGTAAATGGATGGAATAATTAATTAAAAATAAATAGACAAACAAATAAGTATTTTTCCTCCTTAGTTTGCATCTGGCAGGCGCTTGAGAAGTTCGTGTGTGGAACTCTTGGTCCCCAGGATAGCAGTGTTCAGAGGTGGGGCATTGAGAATAGATTGGATAACTGAGGCTCTAATGCCATTAGTTTTATTTCAAAGCTTAATGGGTTATTTTGAGGTGGGGAAGGAAGGAAGTCTGTGAGGGAATGGATTTGGAGGGTATATTTGCCCTTAGCTCCCTCCCTCCTTCCCTCCCTCCCTCCCTTCCTCCCTTCTCCCCTCCTTCCCTCCTTCTTTATCTCCCTCCCTCCCTCCCTCCCTCCCTCCCTCCCTTCTTCCCTCCTTCCCTCCTTCTTTATCTCCCTCCTTTCCTCCTTCCCTCCCACCCTCCCTCCCTCTGTCCCCTTCCTGACTACCACCAAGTGTGTGTCTTTGTTTCTGCAAGCCATTGTAGCAAGCAATGGAGTGTGCAGACCATGGCTTGATGGGCAGGGGAGGTGGTTCACAGGGTGAAATACTTGCTGTTAGATGTCAGAGCCCGAGTTCAGAGCCCCGGCACCCTGTAAAGCTGTGGGCAGTAGCATGCATCTGCAACCTCAGAATTCTGAGGGCAAGATGCACGGTGGAGACAGGAGAATCCTGCAAAGTTCACAAGCCAGCCACCCTGGCAGAGGTGGGGATAAACAACGAAGAGGACCTGTCTCCAGGTAAGGCAGAAGGCAAGGATCAGCACATAAGATTGTTCTCTGACCTCAGCACATGTGGTGGCATGGACATGCCAGCATATACACACAGAAACATGCACGCTTGCACGCGCGCGCGCGTGCACACACACACACACACACACAAGACTAGAAACCAAAATAAGTCTTCCATTTTTAAAGATAGTTTTTTAATATGCATGTGTGTGAGTCTGTTAATATGTGCAGTCATAAATCTATGTGTGGATGTCATGCATGTAAGGGTATTTGTGGAGGCCAGAAGAGGGTATTGGATCCTCTGGGGCTGGAGTTATGGGCAGCTGAAAGCTGCCTAAGTTTGTTATCCAAAGTGGAAGAGCAGCAAGTGCTCTCAACCATTGAGCCTGCTCTCCAGCTACTAAATCAACCTCCTTCCCTCCCTCTCTTCTCCTTTCCCTCCCTTCCTGTTTGCCTCCCTCCCTCCCTCTCTTCCTCTCTCTTACTATCTTCTCAGGTGTTTTGTCAAAGCAACAGAAATTTGTCCAATGTGCTTAGTTGTAGAGGCCCAAGCCTGGGATCAAGGTATCAGGAGGGCTCCACTTCCACCAAAGACACAAAGGACAAGCTCCGTATCTATCTGGATGGCGCAGGTATCCCCTGGTTTGTGGATGGATCACTTCAGTCTCTCAGCATCTTTACCTTGTCTCTTCTCATCTCATCTTGACATCTTCTGTCTCTCATCAGAAGACTTGTGATTGGTCCACTTGGTTAATCACGGATGATTTAATTTAGGGTTTATACCATTAATTCTGTCTATAAAGATCTCCATTCCAAATAAGAGCTCACAAGTTTTGAGGCTTAGTATGTTTATTTTGTGGGAGGATCCACACACAGCTCACTGGGGGGAGATGACTGGCTGGTTTTCGATAGAGGGAGGTTGGCTGAGTGTCCACTATGTCCAGCAAGATGTGTGTGGGTGAACTGTAGAGCCAGGCCAGTGTGACTGTCATGCTGTTGTCTCTTGTAATAGGTTCATACGGGAGGATGTAAGGTAGTGGGAGGACAAGGGGGGAAAGACTTTTCCCACTCCGTGTGCTCCAGCTTGCTTTGGAGCACACAGGTGTCATTAATTTAATCCTGGAACTGTGGCTTTTTAAGGAGAAGGCTGCATGGGAACTGCGGGCATTCCACTTCAGCCTGTCCCTTGGTTCCCACAAACATCAGCCTACAAGCCTTCATTTTCCCTTAGGAACTGTACAAGTGGCGGTGGGCATGCTGCCCAGATGCTCTGAAGGGAGCCACCTAGAGTGGTGTCAGCTGGTCTGGGAGGGTATCCTCTCTAGGGATATACCAGGGGTAACGCACGGAGCTCTAGTCCTCAGCTGATGCTAGGACACAAGGTAGTCCTTATGTCAGCCTTGGTGGCCCTTGATGGGCTGAGAGGATAAGGAGAGGAACCCCACTGCCCATTGTGCTTTCGTTTCGCCAGAACTCTGTGGTGGACCTTGCGGGTGTTGTGCTTTGTCAACCCAGACACCTCAGTCTCTCTGCAGGACCCACAAAGAGAACCCCATTGGGTGCTCATCTCCTCCTTCCTGTCCCATGTCTGTTTGATATACAATCTATGAAGAACCTCCTCATGATGGTCCACACGGACTGCCCGAAACTGCTCCTTCCACGCTCCCCACTCCTGCCCTTGGTCCATAAACTAAGAAAATGCACTTTTCTACCCAACCTGGAGCGCATCCGTAAGTGACATAGAAAGTTCAGTTCAACACTAGCGAAAATTGAATTTGTCTCAGAAATGCTTTATTCTTCCAGAAGCTCACTTTGGCAAAGTCTAATGTATAGAAAAGCATGAAATACTGTGGCTCTAGCCGCAGCAACTTCTTCAGCTACGCATTAAGCCGCAGGGTCCGAATCCAGCCTCGCTTCCGTCAACCACTCTCTTTAACTCAAATGCCCGTCAATGTCCCTGCTAAATGGGAGTCTTGTGCGCATCGCATCTTATCATAATGTCACAAAACCCATAGAATTACAAATCAGGTTTAAGGCGGAAAACATGACAGGGAAATAAAAGTACACAAAAAGTACATTAAGTATCAGTCTTCATTTATACTCCCGGTTCCAGCCCTACCTCTCAGCTCAGCCCCACACCGCACGCAGCCCAGCTTGAGGTAGCCTAAGATCCATTTTAGAGTGGACTGAAATATAAATGACAGTTCGCTCTGCACATGAACATAGACAACTGTATAAAATATTTAAATAAAGACAGGAAAGAACAGAGGATTGCCACGAAGCCTTTGGCAGACTCAGCCTTGGGGGAATTTAGCAGCTTGAGATTCATTACAAATTTCGTCTTTAATGTTATTTTTAGTTCAATATTTTGTAGCACTCAGAAGTAAATCTTGGTGTGCTGTCTCCTCTTCCCCTGGCTTCCTCTCCTTCCGTGTCTGATCCTTCAGTTTTACTGAACCCTAATACGGTTTCAATAAAATTGATTTGTGACGTCGTAATGCTGTTTGTTACGGCTCCTCTTTCTTGATGTAATGGGGGGAGGACTGTTGGATGATTCGGCAGAGTGAGGAGGGTCGCTCTTGATTGGAGAATAAATTGTCATGAAGCTAGAAACAGCCTGCTGCAGTGTGAACCCTCTGTCTCTCTGCCCCTCCTGCCATCTCCCATCTTGGATTTCTGGCCCTGTGTTATGTCCCCGAATGCATCATCTGTCCCCTCTGAAGAGAGCTGTCACCAACATAAAGACTCAAAGGAGACAAAAGACATGGGTTTAGAAACAAGTACTGCTCCGTCGCTCTCTCTCAACTAGGACTTCTACCTGTCAACCTCCAGCTAGTTTGTATCTAATGTCCAGATGAACTTCTCAAAATGGCACTTGCCCCCAAACCAGAGGTGGAGGGGACCAGTTACTTGAAAGCCCTCCCCTGGTTCATTTGCAGGCTCCTTGGTCTCCCAGGGAGCTTGGAGGGTCAAACAATGCCTGGCTGGGAAACAGATGGCCAGGTGGGAAGGGAAAGAACAAAGTTGGGTCTCCTGCCCATGTTGTTCCTAGATAGCAATGGGCTGAATGCCTTTTAGGAGGAGGCAAAGTCTAGGGAGTTTCTAATGGTTTCGACTAAATCGGAACAGCAAATTCTTTTTTCTTTTTTAAAGATTTATTTATTTATTATATGTAGTACACTGTAGCTGTCTTCAGACACTCCAGAAGAGGGAGTCAGATCTTGTTAACGGATGGTTGTGAGCCACCATGTGGTTGCTGGGATTTGAACTCCGGACCTTCAGAAGAGCAGTCGAGTGCTCTTACACGCTGAGCCATCTCACCAGCCCAGAACAGCAAATTCTTATCGATGATATTGGGGGTGGGGTAGGGGACTGTATTCTGGCTTGGGGAGGTGACAAAATAGTAAGGGTATTGAGATTGCAGCTCAGGATAAACTCAAAAATGGATATTTAAGGGCTGGAGAGATGACACAGTGTTTAAGAGTACCTGTTGCTCTTGTAGAAGACTCGGGTTTGGTTCTTTCTTAGTACCCACCTTGGGGGATCCTGTGGATCTAATGCTGTCTTCTGACCTGCATGGCTACTGAAGACACACACACACACACACACACACACACACGCACATATACAAATACACATACATGCATACACATAATCACACAGATATACATACATACACACACAGATATTTTAAAAATGGATATTTTCTCTAAATACCAAGTTGCCCATGCTTCCCAGATAGAGACTGCCCAGGTGGCCTACTTTGATTTCTGTTGCTGTGACCATGACCAAAACCACCTTGGAAAGGAGAGGGATTTATTTGCTTTACACGTTCCAGTTGCCATCTATCACTGAAGGAAGTCTATTTTAGTGTTCTATTGTTGTGATGAGTCACCATGACCATAGCAACTCTTATAAGAGAAAGCATGTAGTTGAGGGCTGGCTTACACCTTCAGAGATTCCGCCCATCATCACCATGGTAAGATGCATGACAGCACACAGGCAGACACAGTACTGGCGTAGTGCTGAGAGCCACATCCTCATCTGCTGGCTGAAAGAGAGACTCTGGGCTTGGCCTTTTGAAACCTCAGAGCCCACCCCCAGTGACACACTTCCTCCAACAAGGCCACCCCTCCTAATCCTTCCAAACAGTGCCACTTCCTGGCGGCCAAACATTCACCTCCATGGGGGCCATCCTTATTCAGCACAAAATTTGGACAGGAACTCGTGCCAGGCACAAGCCTGGGGGCAGGAACTAAACAGAGGCTACGGCTGAACACCACTCACTGACTTGCTCCTCATGGGTCACACTCATCCTGGTTTGGTTTTATACAACTCAGGACCACCTGCCCAAGGGTGGCACAGCCAGCACACAGGTGGTTGGGCCTTCCTATGTCAATCACAAAAATGAGGGACAGACTCACCTATAGCCCCCGATAGAGGAATTTCTCTACTGATGTTCCCTCTTCCCAGAGAACTTCAGCTTATGTGGACATAATACAGTGGGCAGGCGCTTCTCTCTGTGACTTGGGTTTTCTATGTAAAGGTTAACTCTGATCCAGGGATGGTGGCACCTGCCCACAATCTCAGCACTCCAAAGATCTCAACAAGATGACCTAGAGTTCAAGGTCAGCCCCGTTTATGTCGTGAGCCTGTCTCAAGAGGCAAACAAACAAAATGGCCCAGACTGCTACTTTGACAAGGTTTCTAACAATGGAGGAAAACAGCCTCTTCTGACATTGAGGTTATTTTTTAACAGATACAAGACAAAGGAAGGAACAACCGCGTGGGACTGATTATCTAGGAAATCCATAATTAAAAAGCCTAATACACTTGTATACTTTGAGATGGAAACCCTTGGATACTTGAGGGCTTGGACAAAGAGTAGATCATTCACGCTTAGGCAGGTGGCTGTTATTGGTATCTAATTTTTATGATTTACCTACATTCTTTCCAGGATGCTGTGTCCATGGAGCCTGAGATAACGGAGAAGAACAGGACTCCGGCTTTTGATAAGAGCAATGGTGAGGGATTTTCTGAGACAGTAACACTGATGGTTGATGGGCCTCTGGAGTCTGAGGCCTGACTTTCTGACGAGAAATTACTGGATTGCAACCATTCCAAATTGTCAGTAATGCTAAATTTATACGCCCAACTGCCTATAAAGCTAAGTTAAACTGTTATGGTAGGGATGGGAAATGTCCCCTACGACCTCCTGTGTTTGAACACTTGGCCTCCAGTAGGTGGTGATGTTTTAGAAGGGTGTGGGATCTTTTTATATGGGGTCTAGCTTGTGGATCTAAGGCAGGAGGGGTGGGACTGGAGGGTGATAGGGGCAGGGCTGGAGGGTGGTAAGGGTGGGACTGGAAGGTGGTAGGGGTGGGGCTGGAGAGTGGTAGGCTTGGCCTATTCTTACTCCTGCTCTCTAATTCCTAATACCCTGAGTTTGCCTAGTTGTGAGGGACACTCCAGTGTGACAAACTGAACCCTTCTGAACCACGAGCCCAAACAGATCTCCTTTTTCTTAAGTTGCCTCTTAAGAGTATTTGGTGGGAGTGATGAAAAAGGAGCAGACACAGTAACCTAGTGTCAAATAACAACAACAAGACCCTCCAGGGGTTAAAGTGAGCACAAGGATCCAACTCTTTTTCTCTCCTACATCAGTGTCTCCTAGTCACGTTATGCTTTGTTTGGCGGAAAGATATGCTGCTTTAGTTAGGGTTTTCATTGCTCTACAGAGACACCATGACCAAGGCACCCCATAGAAAGGACACATTTAACTGGGGCTTGCTTACAGGTTCAGAGGCTCAGTCCTTTATCATCATGGTGGGAAGCATGACAGCATCCAGGCAGGCATGGTGCTGGTGGAGCTAAGAGTTCTACATATTATTCCGAGGACAAATCGGAGAAGACTGGCTTCTAGGCAGCTAGGTGGAAGGTCTCAAAGTCCATCCCCACAGGGACACATTTCCTCCAGGAAAGCCACACCTAGTCCAACAAGGCCACACCCTGGGCCAAGCATATTCAAACCAGCACATATGCGGAGTTAATGTTAAAGGGATCTATAGAACCCAGAATCTCTCTGGTGTGCCTGCTCTCTGAACAGGACAGTCTAAACTTCCTTTCTTTCAACAGGGACTCCTGGGGCCTGACTGGATGCTGTTGGTCAGAGACTCGAAGGATGTTCTGTTACAGAAGCTTCTTTATGCATAGGCTGGAGGGAAGCAGAGGCTTCCTGGGCCATTGTTAGGTCCAGGTTTCTAGTGGAAGGATTGGGAAATCAACCTAGCCACAATACCTTCAACCTACATTTTGTCCTGCCTGCAAGCTGTGCTAGGGTAAACATGGAACAAAACTTGTAGGAGTGGTCAACCAATGACTAGTCAACCTTGAGGCCAACATCAAGAGAGGGAGTCCAGGAACCAGAGGCTGTATAGCATAGAGAGACAGGCTAGAACCAAAAACAACTGTCCAAAAAAAAGTCAATGAAATGATTCCTAATAATATACTCATATACCAGAGCTTAGCATTATTATCATCAGAGAGATTTCATCTAGCAACTGATGGAACCAGATGCTGAGACCCACAGACATATATTAGCCAGAGCTTGGGGTACCCTGTGTAAGAGGAGGAGGATGGATCGTAGGAACCAGAGGGCTGGCTGTAGGTCACCATAGGACATGGCCCACAGAATCAACTAAGCAGGGTTTATAGGGTCTCACAGAAACTGGAACAACAATCAGACTTTCTGTGTGGGTCTGAGCTAGGTCCCCTGCCTTTATACTATGTTTGTGTAGCTTGGTGTTCTTGTGACACTCATAACAGTGGGAATGGGGTTGTCTTTGATTTTTTTCACCTGCCCTTAAGATCCCTTTCCTCTCACTGGGTTACCTCGGTCAGCCTTGATATGAGAGTATGTGCCTAGTCTTACTGTAACTTGCTATGCTGTGTTGATTTGATCTCCCTGGGAGACCTCATCTGGATCTGGGAGGAAGGGAAGGGGGACTTGGAGGAGCAAAGAGAGGAAAAACTGCAGTCAGGAAGTAATATATAAGAAAATGGTAAAGAAAAAAATGCCTTATAGGTGAATCTTAAAGAGGCATCTCTTTCTCTGTTTCTCTGTCTGTCTCTGTTTGTCTATCTCTGTCTGTCTGTCTGTCTGTCTCTCTCTTTTCTGGACAGAGTTCCTCTTTGTGGCTCTGGCCATCCTTGAACTTGCTCTATAGACCAGACTGGCCTTGAATTCACAGATACCCACCTGCCTCTGGCTCCCAAGTGCTGGGATTGAAGATGGGCACTACTCTATTGCAAGAGGCATTTTCCCAATTGAGGTTCCCTTCTTTCAGATCATTTTAGCTCATGTCAAGTTGACAGAAAACTAGATAGACACAGTCTGTTTGTCTGTCTGTCTGTCTGTCTGTCTGTCTGTCTCTGTCTCTATCTATCTATCTATCTATCTATCTATCTATCTATCTATCTATCTATCTATCTATCTATCTCCATTCCTATTCTTCTCTCTCTCATCTGTTTCTTGGTTGCCATGTGGTAATCTGTTCTGCCTTCCCTACCTTCCCTGATGCAGTAGAGTGAACTCTTGGAAACCATGAACCAAAATAGACTCTTCCTCTATTGTTTCTGTCAGAGGGATAAAAAAAAAAAAAAAAAAAAAAAAAGAAAAGAAAAGAAAAGAAAAGAAAAGAAAAGAAAAAACCCAGCAGCATAGGAAATTTATTAGGCTACTTAGTTCTCATGAATATTGAGTCTGAGAAATAGCACAGTATGTTGTCTGAAAGCTGGGAGTCATCTGGAAGCATGGTTCAGTGCAGGTTCAAAAATATGAGATCCCCAGGCTAGAATGGGTGCTGGCGTTCAAAGGCCCCTGGACCTAGCATTCTGGGTCCCACAAAGGTGGGAGAAGCATGTATCTCAGCTCCAGGAGAGACAAGCCAGCTTGCTTTTCTTCGTGTGTGTGTGTGTGTGTGTGTGTGTGTGTGTGTGTACTCATGTGAAAGTACTGTGGTGCCCATGTGGAGGTCAAAGGACAAACTCAGGTGTCAGTTCTCACGTAAACACCAGGCTATCGATCCCACAAGCTTCAGGAGATGCCCCTCTGCCTGCCTCCACAGTAGTAAGAATTATGTATTCTACCTGGCCCGTCTAAAAGATACATGATCCTGGGGTTTTAGTTCCAAGCCGTAAGCCTAGATTGGGTATGTTTGGCGCTATTCTAACTTACATCCTAGCCATTTGTCCCTTGTCACTTGCCATGGCTCCTGGCCATGTGCTCATGGTCCACCTCCTCTCATAGCTCCCTCCTCCTCCTTGGTCTCCCTTTTCTTTCTCCTTTTCTCTGCTCTCTCCCAAGACCTCTCACTTGATCCTCAAGGGCTGGTTCTCTCTTGATGGACCAATGGTAACCTTTAGCCTTTTATTGAGCCATTAACTCTGGGGAGCAAAGTTTGCACAACAAAAACTGGTTTATGTGAGAATCTGCTCATCTTGGCAGCAACCACATCTTAGGGCAGAGAATTTAGCATTTGAATACATAGCAGCACCAGCCCAGCTCCAACACTTCCTCACTGGAATTACAGGGGTGTCCTAGCACATCCATGGGCTCTGACAATCCAAACGCTGGTCTTGGTACCTGCAAGTCTAGCCTGAGGCTCTCCCAGTCATCTTCTCTTTTGTTTATTTTTGTGGTTGCTGTAACTCCAGCCTTCTGGATGGTGCCCACCTATAATGAGGACTGATCACCCCATACAGTCCACTCAGATTCCTCTGGAAGCACCCCGAGAAACTGATTTTCCACTTCCTAAACTACTCCTGGTCCAGTCAAGTTGACACAGAAATTTATCTGTAATTTATCGCAGTGGAGAAAGCCGCAGCATTAACTGTACAAAGAATTATCTGACTTTAGAACCAGAGGTCTGGGCTCTTATGTCTTGTGCTAGTCTGATGTTGGCTGCAGGTGAGGTTGGGGCTACGCTTAAGGAGCAGGAGCTACTTAACAGGCATTTGTATTTGCAGGGTGGTTGACTTGCGAGGTTAAGAGCAACTTCCAGGAGATACCTGTGCTGGTGGCTCACTCCCTACTCAGTACTCCCAGCCCTCAGAGTGTGCACCATGTTCTGGCAAAGGTCTAGGGCATGCTCAGCTGCAGGCAGGAATCTCTATTGGTATAAAACTGCTATTATTTCCCCCTTACGATGATTTGACTCTGAAATAGCCTCTGCGGGCTCACATATTTAAACACTTGGCCTCTAGTTGGTGGTTCCATTGTGGGAAACTGTGGAACATTCTAGCCTGTGGCCCTGCTGGCAGAAGTGGGTCAGTGGGAGTGGGCCTTGAAGATGCTACCTGGTTCTTGTTCAGGCTCAAGGTCCCTGCTTTATGATCCACCACAGTGTGAGAAGTGGCAGCCTCAAGCTCACACCGCTCTGGCAGCATCCATTCCCTGCCATGGTGAACTCGGTTCTTTAATATATAAAATTATACAGTCCCTCGATAAGTTGCTTATGACAGATGTTTTATCATAGCAAGGAGAAATGTAGCTAGCACACTAACTAGGCTGAGAGCTGACTATGAAGACAAAAAGACTCACTACATTCAGAGGAGATTTGGGCCCATCCAAAGGTGGGAAACATTCTCAGGGATGGGTAGGCTCATTCATGAGGAAGGAGAGCTGACTTACTGGTGCTCGACTTGCTGTTGCTCACATTCTCAGGGCAAGAGAGAGTCAAGCTGAGAGCCACACTAGGGAGTGGCCATTTCCTTGTACCACTTGACATGATATCATTCCAGTTAAGTTGCTGCTGTTGGCGCCAATGGGAAAACACATATATGGCGTTATACAAACTTTCTGGTGCATAGTATCCACTCAATAAATGTTAGCTTGCTTATATGGTCATCTTCCTAATGGTGGGGTCAAAGCAATCAGCTGAGTTTTTATTTCAAGTGAAAACTCTGATGAGATAATCCTTGCAAGGGGGTGGGGGGACAGATTGTGACCCCATCCCCAACTGGTATGATCAAAATGTACTTGATGACATCCTGGCTAGTGACAGCACATAGATTTTCTTTTTCTTTTTCTTTTTCTTTTTAAAGATGTTTTCTTTATTTACATTGCAAATTTTATCCCCTCTAAAACCTCCCCGCCCCCTCTCCCCTTCCCCTGCTTACTAACCCACCCACTCCTGCTTCCATATCCTGTCATTCCCCTACATTGGGGCATCCAGCCTTCACAAGATCAAGAGCCTCTCCTCTCATTGATGTCCCACAAGGCCATCCTCTGCTACATATATGGCTGGAGCCTTGAGTCCCTCCATGTGTACTCTTTAGTTGGTAGTTTAGTCCCAGGGAACTCTGGGGGTACTGGTTGGTTCATATAGTTTTTCCTCCTATGGGACTGCAAACCCCTTCAGCTCCTTGGGTCCTTTCTCTAGCTCCTTCATTGGGGACCCTGTGCTCAGTTCAATGGATGGCTGTATGTATCCACTTCGATATTTGTCAGGCACTGGCAGAACCTCTCAGGAGACAGCTATATCAGGATTCTGACAGCAAGCTCTTCTTAGCATCCACAATAGTGTCTGGTTTGGTAAATGTATATGGAATGGATCCCCAGGTGGAACAGTCACTGAATGACCTTTCCTTAAGTTTCTGCCCCAGACTTTGTCTCTGTAACTCCTCCAATGGGCATTTTGATCCCCCTTCTACGAAGGACCCAAGTATCCACGCTGTGGTCTTCCTTCTTCTTGAGCTTCATGTGGTCTGTGAATTGTATCTTGGGTATTCTGAAATTCTAACTGAGTCCTGGTGGCCACTGTTGTTAGGGGGGGTTCTGAGGCTGAAGCCAGCCTGAGGGAGTTTCTTGGTGAGTGAGTCGTATCTGCCATGCTCTCCACAGAGGAGGTGTAAATGACGCCAACGGGTGACAGCTCTATCCTTTGGGGTTGCTGGACCTCATTTTCCTTCCTTGTGAGACAGCAGACTGTAAGCGTTACTTTGCCCCTTCAGCAGCTAATGGTGGAAAGAGGACTTACAGCTTCACAGAAGAGAGCCAAGCGTGGAATTCTGAGGATGCAGCAGATGCAAACACATCTCTTCAATGCTAAACCTTTCAAAGAAGAAAACAGAGAAGATGAGGAAGGATGATATAAATATCATGATTTGAGAACGGAGAAATGACTCAGTGGTTAAGAGCAATGGCTGCTTTGGCAGAGGATCCAGGCTTGGTTCTCGGCATCAACATAGGGCAGCTCACAATCATCTGTAACGCCATATCCAGGGGATCTGGTGCCCTCTTCTGTCCTTTCAAGGCATTGCATGCTCATGGTGCATACATGCACACACACACACACACACACACACACACACACACACACACACACATTGGATAAATAAATAGTTTTAAAATCAGCGACTTGCAGCATAATGAGAAAAAAAACCACCAAAAGATTAGCAACAAGAACATGCACTGGTGCATCTAAAATGTTAGTATCCATAAGCAAATATGAAAAAAAAAATCTCCAAAGAAAGATAGGCAGATTTTGAGACTTCATGGATGAAATCCAACGGCCAATAAATGAAACATGCTCTGTTTTGCCAGGAGCCCTAAAGTGAATGGTAAGTGAATGAAACAGCACCTTATTCTCTAAGTTGGTCATAGTTTTGGTTCTGATGCTATGAGGCTGCAAGTGCATGGGGACCCACAACCTACACCAGTAGGAGGGAAAATTGTCAATACACAATACATTGTGAGTGCAGAACCTTTCCCCTTCTGCTATGTCTGCCTCTGGGTATAAAATCTAGAAAGAATTAGGTTTGACACATGGAAGCATGCCTGGTGTGGTAACCCCAAAGCTAAAGTCAACCAAGCTACTCATCAACAGAGGAAAGGGTAGATACTAAATGGAAGTAAGGTTTGCAGTTGCTTTCTTAAAGAAAACTGCCAATGATGTGTGCATTCAAAAAAGCAAAGAAGAGCAAGGATCAAACCCTCATACCCACAAACAGTACACATGTCTCATCCAAACCTAAAGGACATAATATGCAGATGGTGATGGAATGTGCTATGTGGATGAGGGTCGGAGCTTTATCGATAGTGGAGGTTTGAATGGACGTGGCCCTCATAGGCTCATGTGATGGACTTGTCCCCAGTTGGTGGATCTGTTTGGGAAGGATTAGGAGCTGTGGCTTTCTTGGAATCCATGGGTTACTGGGGGCAGGCTTGGAAGTGTCAAACAACTGTTGACATTTCTCTTTCTCTCTCTTCTGTTTTCAGACCAAAATGTGAGCTCTCAGCTGTTCTTGATCCAATGTCTTTGCTCTGCTACCAGGGACTCAAGCTCTCAGAAATAGCAAGTCCAACTAAACACTTTCTTTTATAAGTTGCCTAGTCATGATGTTCTATCACAGCACTAGAAAAGAAACCAAGCTAGTTATTAATGATATTTTCATACTCATATTTTCATGAAGCTCCTTTGCTACATGAGCCTTTCTGCAGTCTACTCATATTGTGTCAGCTTGCTTCTACAAGAGCAAGGAGGGACAGAGACAGGGGGACTCAGTACATGCTTTGTCACATGCATGCTCTTCTGTGAATAGATTCTTTCATTTAAAAATAACATGTTCATGTAGTCTTTGTGTGCTTTAGGAGCTGCAGAAATGGTCAGTTTGTAAAGTGCTTGGTTCACAAGCATGAGTTGGGATCTCCAGCATCCACATAAAAGCCAGGAGTGGTGGCATATGACTGTAACCTCACATCTAGAGAGCCAGAGGCAGGTAGATTCCCCCTTGGAATAACCAGATCACAGTCTGTTAACCACTCATTTTCTAGTGTTTGGTGATAACACTCCTGATTCAATAAGAGGCATCGTTTCAAAATCAAGGTGGAGTCTGATTGAAGAAAATGCCCAGTGTTAGCCTCTTGCCTCCATATACCATACATGTGCACATATACCACATGTACACACACACACACACACACACACACACACACACACACACACATGTTAATTTACAGAGTGCTAACTCTTGATCACAGTCAGGTGGGTATCAGATTGAGGACCATTGGTAGATATGGCTATTGTTTCTATGACAATAATGGCCTTTATAATTCTTCTCTTACTTATCCACTGGCCACATTCACCACTAAGCCCCTTATGTCTTGATTTGTCTAGGAAGGGCAGCACATGGCTTTCCTGCTGGGAATCCCAATTTTGGAGACCAGGCTGCAGATCAGGCAGCTGTCCTCTTCAAGGTGGGAACACAGGGCTGGACTCTGAAGGCTCCGTCTTCCAAAGGCTCCCAGGCAGCCTGGTATTCTGGAGGGGACTCTGAGCAGCAGCGTTAACCTTTCCCTGAAGCCTTGTTCTCATTGGCTCCAGTGTCCAGTGATTCCCACTATCTCAATCCCCTCAGGACATAAGGACTAGGTAGCCAGTAACTGCTTAGGAGATCTTTTTTTCTGTACTTCCGTGTCATATCTGTCCCTAAGATAAATATCTGCCACATGGGACCCCAAGATGCTACTTCTGTTGGACAGGATGCTCATATCCATTCAGAACACCTCTTCCACGACTGCATTAAAAAGAATGGCTTACACCCTCTGCACAGTTTCCTGGGGAGATAGGACATACATGTCTGCTCACCCTCTCCTTCTGGATGGAATGATTCAATTCAGAGGGACCTGCAGCCATACAGTAGGTGTGAGATCCACGCCTCCTCAACATTCATCTTTCTTCTCTCTCCACTTGCTTCCCTAGTCCAGCTTTCTGCCAGTTCTGGGGCCAGGATTCATATTTCTGCTTACAGATTTGACTTCCATTAATGAGGAACTTTCTCTACCTCTTAGCTATAGACCAGTCTGGTAGTCTCGGACACCCAGGCTGCAGCTGCGGAGGATTCACTCAGTAGCAGGTTCTCCGCACCCTCTTGTCTTGTACCTGACACTTCTTCAGTTGTTTCACAGGCTCATCTTCTGTCCTGGATGAACACCTGGTCAGACTTCCTGTCCAGTTCAATCTATTTCCTATTCCAGGAAGAGGTGTCAAATCTCAGAATACCCTTGCCACCATTGTCAAATGGCTATGTGCAGATCCCTTTCCACCTACAATGGGACTGTGGGTCTCAGTAGACCAATCACAAATGCCATTAGTAGAAAATGTACTTGATACTTGTGATCTACTCAAATCACAGCTCGGCCTATGGAATGTGCCTGGGACATTTATGTCCAACCTACAGTCTAACATAAAGCCTATTTATAAGAAGAAATTGAATATCACATGCATTTTTGTCTACTGCTTAGGTACCAAAATGTTGGCATCAGTGTTCACTGCCGAGCAAAGGTAGCTTCTCCTGTGACCAATAGCTGGTGGGTATCCCAGGGCTCACTGGGGTTGCTTGGTGACAGGCCATGTATCACTGGTCTAGGAAAGAACCCCATTGAAGATTGAAAAACTAGTCCAAGTTGGATGCATATCACACTGAACAAAGTTGACAAGTCATAAGATATACTATCCGTGTTACCAAGAATATGGAAGACAGGAGGATCAAGGCCAGCTCTCACAAGCATGGACGTGCATCTCACAGGTGATATGAGATTCAGGCACGGGAACATCTCAGAGTCCTAACGTCTCAGATCCTCTCCAGGCTCAGCTACTCAGCATTATGAGGTGATAGTAGATGCTCTGTGGAACTTAAAATGAGTCCAATTTTCAATCCCATTCTGTGTGCATGGCCTGTCCTAATTGTACACATCTTTCCTGTCTCCTGGGGCATCTGAGAGCATAAGAAAGGACTTTTACATCTCAGAAAAGGCCTCTGTTAATGGGGTCACATGGGCCTAGGCAAGAGCGCTCCTTTTAAGTCTGTGACACATACTCATTCATTAAAATGCCTAGCCAGCGATGACTTATTGAGAAAAATCCAATACATTGGTTATGCTTCTAGAAGCCAAGGATGTTGAAAAGGACATGATCTATCCCCTTAGTCATATCAGTGTAGCTGCATGAGATGTTAATAGACAGTGAAGCATATAGTGTCAGATGCTACTCAGAGCGGAAGAAAAATGGTGCCACAGGCAAATCACTGTCATATAGAATACAAGAAAGATTCTAGTTGACTCTGTGCCCATCAGACTGAGTGGTGTAAACTGATGCTCAGTAGCAAGATAGGCGTGGCATCTTCTTCAAGAAGGCACAAGTCAAGGGGTTGCTGCCTTCCCGGGACTGAAGATCAGGGAGAGTCCTGGGGTGTCACAGGTACAGTGGGATGCAGTTGGAGGTCCACTTGCATCCCCAGGGCACGTTCAGAGCTCATAAGCATAACCATGTCCTACTGTGTCCACTAGACACAGAGTCTTCTTGCCCACACTATAGATGAGGCAGCCCAGACTGACCAGGAGTCAACACCTGCAGGAGAAATATGCTCACTTCTCCCTGCTCCCTCCCTCCTTGCCTGGGAAACCTTGGCCCGTTCTGCACAATGTAGGGCTCTAGTTTTGAGTCTCAGGTGCCTGCAGCAGTGACCTGCTAATGAGCCGGAACCCATCCATCCTGTGTGAGTCACCCTCGGTTCACTATCTCACTAAAACATCCTCTGGAATCAACACTGGTGTGTTTGACTAGGAATTGATGTCCAGGAGAATCCAGCCTAAGAATCCAGAAAAACCACAGTGTGAGTGTATCTCCATACTTTTCGAACATACACTTCACTGAATGTCCCATTCAGAAGCCCCTTGCTTCTGTCCATCTCTCTGCTTTTGCTGTGCCGACTGACAGGTCAGTGGAGCATAGGTCACACACTCCGGCACATTTAGAAGTCCCTGTCTCCCCTCCTTCAGCCTTTCTCAGACTCCCCACCACATTCACGCCCCCCCCCAGCACCCCTTGTTTACCAAATGTTCAATTTTGGTTATGTTACTATAAAAATCAAGCAGCTGGCAATTCCGGCTTGATTAGCAGGTCTCCAGTTTTGATTAGTAAATTACTGCGGTAATCAAGGTTAATTCTCGTTGCAGTGCTCCGCAATAGATTTTATATTTTGCAGGGAAATGGTTTTCCTGCCTGGGATGGAGAAGTGTTTCATTAAGTGAAGCCAAAGATAGGAAAGGAGAGATGTGGGTTCAAGTGGTGTGGAGGATGGGGACCTGTGTGATTCCCCCCTCTTACCTGCCTTTAATGAACCTTGTCTTGGGGTCAAGGAGGCTAACCAAGGCTCCTGAGAAATATTTGTCCATATTCCCAGGGATTCCTGGGTGCTTTTTGAGAGACATGGGCACTCCTTGCTGGAAGGAAAAGGTATTGGGCTCAAGTCAGAAACTCCAGCTGCTGGGCCCAGGAAAAGTGGTGTCTGGAAGTCTGTGCACAAGATCTGAGGTACCATTGGGTGGACTGATATCTTTAAGTGTCCCAGAAAGCTTGTAGCAGGAGGGCTGATACCAAGCCAGTTTGGGGGCAACTCATCCATCCCTGCCCTAGGAGAGATCGTCTTTTACAAATAATAACTAAGATCCACAGAAGTGGGCAGGAGTTCTGAGTGGCCCGAGGCTTAGAGCAAGCTTTTGGGATGCTGGAAGCTTGCAACTTGATTTTGGTTGTACTCTTTTCTCGAATCTTGTTTTTGGATTGTGGATCATAGACATGTTAGGATCTACTGTCTCCAGATACAGATGGAAAGATAAAATCAGAGAGAAAGGGAGGTGAACCCAGACCCCTGGGGTCTCCCTCTGTGACTATTCTATTTTATCATCTGCGGTCAGAAAGGAAGGTTTTGCCTCCACAATCTGCCAACTGACTTAGCCTCTCTCTGGTGGTATGGACACTGTCAGCCCATAGCATTCACACACACGCAAAATTCGTTTAGAAGGAAAGGTGTCCAGTAATCAAATCATAGATAGTACAGGCAGGTCCTACTATGCTGTCCTCTGAGACATGAGGTAACATGTTAGGTTACTCTGCTTCTGAACATACTCTAAAACATCTGCTCACTCCTCACTTGTAAGCACCCTCTGGACCAATACAAGTGGCTCAGCACAGCTCTGTGTGTGCCTTGTATTGTAGGCTCTACTGTCATTCTTCCCCTAAACAATAGGATCTCCTGTGTGCCCTGATAAGCATTCTGCTCCAGGAGAACATTCCCCAGGAACACAGCTATGGGAAGAAGCAAATTAAGTCCCACCAACACCCTTGACTTAGTCATCTTAAACTGCAAGAAAGGCAGAAAGGGACTTACTTCCTGGCATCTCCTCTTTGCAGTCCCCTTACCAATTTCTGGAATCTTTGAAGCTTATTCACACCTACACGAAGCGGGCAGTGGGTCACTGGGTCAGTGGATGAGATGGGCTAGTGGGTGGGCGAAGTGGGGGAGGCACTCCTGGCTTGGAGGTGAGATTAGGAGGTGGGAAAGTCTGAATTCCTAGTGTCCATGTAAGGTCACTTTACACACACACACACACACACACACACACACACACACACACACACACAGAGAGAGAGAGAGAGAGAGAGAGAGAGAGAGAGAGAGAGATTGAGAGAGAGAATATTCAGGTACATGGGTACCCACAGAAGTCAGAGACATTGACCTCTCTGGAACTGGCGTGCAGGCTGTTATGATATGTGTGACATCTGACATGTGTGCTGGAAACTGATTTCAGGTCTTCTGCAGGAGCAGTACCTCTTGCCTTCTGTGCCACCTCTCTTGCCTCCAAACCTCATTTTAAATAGATTTTGTAAGGAAGGGCATATCAGCACATACCTGTAATCTCAGTATTATGCAGAGATAGAGACAGAAGAATTGCAAATTTGAGGACAGTTTGGCTACATAACAAGACCCTGTTTAAAAATTTAAATTAGAAAAGACCTCTTCAACAAATAAAAAGTCAAAAAGACAATCAAGTATGTTCTATTAGGTAGAAATTAAGAAGGCCTTTGTCTTTCAACTAAAAGATTTGGGAATCCCAGGACCCCCTTAGAAATCCTAAAAAAGCTTTTAGCTACCTCTCTGTTGCTGTGTTAAGACAGCATGACCAAGGCAACTTATAGGAAAAAAAGAGTTTATTGGGGGCTTGCTTACAGTTACAGGACGTGAGTTCATTCCTATGATGTTTGGTGAAGAATTGTGGGGTGGTGGACTGTGATAGGCAGTCTGGTTTCTGGTTGAGCTAGATTGGAAACCCTGGTGATCCAGCAGGGGATAACCCTGAAGGAAAGTTAGGCGGTTTGCCCTGCTCCTAGACACCAGGCTCCTGACAAGAGGCCTCAGTTCTTCATAACTCTGTGGCCATCAGTCATGTAAGGGCAATGCCCCGAGCCCTTCCACAGGTAGAAGACGTGACCAAGGGTTACATAGCCTCAAGACAGTTCTCCATTTTAATGAGATACCCAAAGTTCTGGAGGCTTAGACAATAAACTCCCCTTCCCAGACACCCTTCCCTGCAAAAGGTATTTAACCTCAGGTCCACCCTGAAAAAGTGGGGAACGGTTTTTGCTCATCAACTTTCCACCATGACGATAAATGTCTTAAAACCATGGACTGTCTCTTCTCATTGGGATCTGCCATGGGGAGCAATGGAGCAGGTCTTTGTCTAAAGAGCTGTGTCTAATCTCCTTCAGGAGGTTTCTCAGCACTCCCAGCCAAGCCAAGACATCCACCGAACAAACCAAGGACTCTCCTCCCCTGAGGGACACAGCCAGAGCTCTCTCCCTGCCTTTTCCCCTTCAGCCCCAAGATAGATCCAGCCTTTGGTGGTCCCCACTCTGTTCTCAGCTCTTTTTAGGTATCCAGCAACATCTAAGGTGCTCAAGACCCTGAGAACCAGATGGTCCTGGCCTCTCTACAGACCCAGGGACTCCTGAGAAGGCTCTGTCAGGTCTCTGTGGACTTCAGGCTATGCTCCCCCTCCACTCAGTAGTGGGGTTCACAGTTTCCCATAGCTCGAAGCCTACCCTGTGAGGTAAACACAGTCAAAGCTCCTACATCCTGCCTCCCCATTGGCCCTGAGACCTGGGGCAGATGTGGGCTACCATTCAACCCACGAAGAATGTGACTGCTTCCCTTTCCTGAAAAGTATGCCTGAAGTTAAGATGAAGAAATTCAGATTAATTACATTCATAAAGGAAGTCTCAGAAAAGTCCAACATAGACTTTGGCCTCTGGTTTACTCTCACAAAGATCATTTTGATCAAGCATAGCAAGTTTAGAGAAGAAAAATACAAAATGTATGGTTCAAATAATAAAGGGACACCAGGAAGTGAAATGGACCTAAATTTTGTGTTGAAGGATATTAAATGGAATTAAGGGAGTAGTGACCTCAGGCCTAGAGCCCATCGAGCTAAGGTTATTGTTTCTGTGTTTGTAGTTGAACAAGGAATAGTTATATCTATATAATAGCTGTTATTACCTGGTCATTGTTTTCATTTGGACTTTTAATCTGGAATGAACTACAATACAGTAATGAAGGGCACACCAGTGATCCAGATCTTGAGGCTGGAAGACACTGGCTTCTGTTCTGGATCTTGAGGAACAGACGCTGTGAAAAGCTTAGGCCCAGGCATGCCTTTAATCCCAGGAGACAAAGGCAAGCAGATCTCTGAGTTCAAGGCCGGCCTAGGACAGAGAAAGTTCCAAGTAGAGAAAATCTTAGGTGCAGACATGGTGCTAGACACTTTTAATCCTAGCACTCAAGAAACGAAGACATGTAGGTCTCTGAGTTTAAGGTCAGTCTACAGAGCAAGTTCCAGGATAGCCAAGCTCAGGCAGTGAAAGAGTTGGAAAACAGAAAACTGCTGCTGATATAATAGAACAGGGGCGGGCAGGGGGGCATGTTCTAGCCCTAGCCAACAGCAGAACTCAGCAGCTTCAGTCACATGGCTCTAGCTTTAGAATAGAATAGAAGGGGTTACTTGGATAATTGATGCTAGCTAGCTGAAGCTAATACATTTGCAGTGGTTAAGAGGAGACCAGCATCACTGAGGTGAAATCTGGGAAATGTTTTCTGAGAGCACAAAAAAAGTTGTGCTCCAGATATAGCCAAGGTTGCGCTTCACGCTGCAGCTGGACTTGATAATATATAGGAATCACACAGCTAGTGCTGGTTTTGAAGGAATGAAGTGGTCATGGAGAACAGCTGAAGCTGGTCACTGTAAGAGGGTGGGGAAGGCCAGTGGTGAGGGTTCAGCCTCAGTTGCAGTTGATGGCCCAGGACTGAAGGGGTCAAACAGAATTTGAGGGTTGGCACTATGAAGAGAACCTATGAAAGGCTATTGGTGAAGCCTAGTTACAGCAGAAGAACCCAACGTATTGGAGATGCCAATATCGTGGGATGACTACCAAGAACAGCAGCAGCAGTGGAGTGGAGTCAACTGGAGTCAAGAATGCTACAGAGGACAGGGCTGGAGAAGAGACTGGAGCCCTTTTGGAGGAACCCAGACACCATGTGTGGATCTTAGACACTGGAACAAGAAGCTGTAAAGTTGAAGTTGCCTTGGATACCCTAAGATATTAGAGATGCCAGAGCCATGGGATACTTGCTGAGGAAAGCAGCTAAGAGGGAGTGGAACCAGCCTAAGAGAAATAACTCCGCCACAGTCAACAAAGCTAAAAAGAGTTGAATATCAGACATGAGAATGCAGAGTTTGGAGTTTGCCCAGCTGGTTTTTGGTCTTGCTTTGGTCCCATATTTCCTCACTATGACATTTTGGAATGATAATGTATAGCCTGTAATGTTGGAAGTATGTGGTCTGCTTTTGGATTTTGATTTTATAGGAAATTACAGTTAAGAGATTGCACGAATCTCAGGAGAGACTTTGAACTTTGGACTTTTAACACTGTTGATACTGCTATAGGACTTCTGATTTTGGACTAAATGTATTTTGTAATATGCTATGGTTAGGTATGACCCCTCATAGACTCATGTGTTCAAACAAGTCTATGGGGCCAGGGAATAAAATGTGGTAGTTGAATATATTTGGCCCATGGGAGGTGGCTCTATTCGGAGGTATAGCCTTATTGGAATAGGGGTGGCCTTGTTGAAGGCAGTGCATCACTGTGGGGGCGGGCTTTGCGGTCCTATGCTTAAGCTCTGGACAGGGTAAAAGGAGTCTCCTGATGCTGCCTTTGACTCAAGATGTAGAACTCTCGGCTTCTTCTCCACCATGTCTGCCTGCAGGCTGCCATGCTTCCTGCCATGATGATAATGGACTGAACCTCTGACACTGTAAGCAAACTTCAAAGAAATGTTTTCTTTTATAAGAGTTGTCTTAGTTATAGTGTCTCTTCACAGCAATGCAACCCTAAGATACAGTCATTTAAACATTGACCTCCTAACACCAAATTGGCTCTCTACTCACTATGTTACACATCTCCGTCAGCAGGCGCAACAATGGCCCTCGTTCCTGCCCCCTTCTCTCCCTGTGTCCAATAGATTCCTTTTTCTCTTTTTTTCCACACCATACACTATTTTTTAATTATCCTTTCTTAAATTATCCTAGGAAACAATGGGTTTTGTTTACTGGCTTTTCAAGCATACCTTGTTTATATTAGTCTTCTTTCCCGCCCATGTGATCCAGCCCTTCATCTGCCCCCGCTCGCCCCATGGCCTCCTCTGCTAACTCACCTTTGTGTCGCTGTGATACACCAATCTGACCAGAAGTAAAGAAGGGCCGCATTTATTTGTATGACATTACCGGGTCCTAGGCCATCACTGGGGGAATTCAGGGCAGGAAGTCAAACAGAAACCAGGGAGGAATGTTGCTTACTGCTTAATTTCATGCCTCATGCTTAGCCATCTTTCAAGCCCAGCCCCACCCACCCAGGGTTGGTGTTGCCCACAGCTAACTGGCCCCTCCTCCATCAATTAACAATCGAGACAATTTCTCACAGCCACGGCCACAGGCCAGACCAATCTAGGCAATGCCTCTGAAGGCCTCTCTTCTCAGATGACTCTCAGTTGTGTCTTCTTGTTAACGACTGTTGTTCTGTTGTTGATGTCATTGCTATGGCTGGCCATTACCGCCATCACTACCACCATCACCTCCTAAAAAAGAGAACTACTGTACAGCCTAGAGCACCACTCAAGGGAGTACACCCAAAGGCCTCTGTGGCTTACGACATGCACCCCCATGAGAAGTGCAGCAACATTCACAACAGCCAGGAAATAGAACTGGCCTCAGGGTCCACCAGCAGATGACTGGATGTAGAGACAATGTTACATGTAGCCAAACCTTTTCTTTGGTTCAGAGCACTGGTGTAGTGTGAGAGGCATGGAAAAGAAGAACTGTATTGTGAAAAAGAAATCTTAGGGTAGAAGAAGCCACAGACCACACCCTTCCCTGTGCACGGTGGTCCATGGGCCTTCATCCTCTCCAATGGCCCAAGTAGTAAGCAAATGTGGATGTGTGGAGGGATGCATTTGATGACTAAACGTTGCCCACTGGCTTAGTCCTGTGCGTGCTTTCCTGTGCAGATGACTGTCATCGGACAAAAGCACCGTCACATCGGTGCCAGGCTGAGGTTGTGTCTTGCTCCCGGGCAGCAAAGCTCCTTCATGAGAACCTCGGAACAATGGCTTTTGGCGCTGTCTTCCTGTTAGTGATTGCAGCTGATGTCATTTTGCCAAACAAAATTATAAGCAAAATGGATGTTTTGGGTCAAAGTGTAGCGAGGAATCTATGGCTCTGTTCCCTTCAATAAATCTGCCCTCTTCTGCCCAGACAGAGACATACCACCTATGATGATTGACGTTTTCACCACTAAATTATACTATGTCTGTTTCTAGAAGAACTGTCTCCATCCTGAAATTAGCTAACCATCAACATAACATAAAATAACTCTCAACATGGTGTCATTTCACAGAGATATTGATTCATACAGACTTACTGGATTAATAACCGGTTTCCCATAAAAGGAGTAGTCACTATGTCTTTCGCAGACAGAAAAAAAAATATACACTTTAGAACAATATATATATATTGGTACATTTAAGCCTGATTGCTAAACTCAAATAAGCAGAAGGGTTTTCAGGGGGCAGTATTGTAAATGGGAAGGGAGGTGACATGGTGCCCCATACAAATGCATTCAGGGTGATGGAAAGCTCATAAAACAGACAACTATTTATTTATTCGGAGCATTTGATTTTACTCTATTGGATTACACCAAGCTCTAATCTGTCACTGCAGTCAATCTGTGTAAAAGTTAAGCCAATCGACACATATATTTAATTCCCCAATGCCTTTTCTTTCAGCCTTTACTTCTTCAAAGTTGGGCAACCTTTGGTTTCTTGGTGTGGATTGGAGCCACCAAACCCAGAGGAGATATGGAAAGGCAATGGGGGATTGACTCAACCCCCAGGGACAGCCGACCCACTCTTCCCTCCTCTAAGACTTAGTTTGCCAACATGTTGACAATATTTTTTGTCACTCTTTGTTTTTCAGACTGTATTTTTCAATGAAGGTCTCCAGTGGGAAAGTAACTGACAAATTACCACGGGGTGTCTCTAACATCATTCGACTTCTCGAGCTCCTTGCTTAGTTGGCATTTCCTATGATTCTCTGTGTCATAGATAGGGTTGGTTCTGTGAACCTCCTGAAGCCAAGCCATGTTAACCACCCCCTTCTGTGTGAGCTCCCCTTTGGTTCTTCATGTCAATGGGGGCCTTCTGGTGGGTTTTTGCTTCTGAAGACTCTAGACATCTCATAAACTCGAAAAACCAGCACTCTGGTATCTGGTTTTTTTTTTTGTTTGTTTGTTTTTGCCTTCTGGTTTGTGAGTGCTTTAGAGATGAATCACTTATCTCCTCAGAAAGGCTCATGGCCCTTAGTTGACAGTCCTGCTTTGAGGAGAGATGAGGAGACATGAGTTGAGACCTCACTGGAAATAGGTCTACTGGCGTCAGGTCATTGTGGCTGGCCTATCATTTGGTCCCTTCCTGTCTCCTTCTCCCTCTCCTCCTCCCCTCTTTCTCTCTCTGCTCCCTGGATACCACAAGGTGAGCATCCCTACTCTACCACACCTCCATAATGTTCTGCCTCACCATAGACCTAGAAAGACCAGGACAGCCTGCATGGATGTAAACGTCTCAAACCACGAGTTTAGATAATCCTCACTCCCTCTGCTGTTTCACTCGGGTGTCTTGTTGCAGCAGTCAAGAATCGTGGATATGGCAGCATTTGGATGTTACCACATTCCTCCCAGGAGAATATAAGCCCCTTATGGAAGGGGGGACTTCCCAGCCTTCTACCAGCTTCAGGTCTGCAGCCCAGCCCAGTGTGAGGACACAGTAGATGCTCAGTAATGAAGGCATCCATTCCTAGGAAGAAGATGCGGAAGGAGCAAGTTATCATCTTGACTCGGTTCCAGCTTTCTGTCATGGTTTTGGATGATAATTGTCTTCTTTGTATCTTACTTTCCCTCCCTTTACATAAGAGGAGTGGTGTGCAGTCGCTGCCCAGACATGGCACACAGGTTAACTCATTGCAAAGCAAAACAAAGCAAA
Organism: Mus pahari; assembly: GCF_900095145.1. NCBI lineage: Eukaryota > Metazoa > Chordata > Mammalia > Rodentia > Muridae > Mus > Mus pahari. The sequence goes on along the minus strand of NC_034590.1, from coordinate 9,579,458 downwards.
ATGAAGCTATCTGCTCATTTACTCCCTATAGAGGTACTTCATGGGATCTTTTTTTTCTCAAAAGGATTAAGAAGTAAAACCATGGAACACGGGCAACTGGCTATGACTACAGAGCTGTAGTGTACCGTAGAATTAAATTCCATCTGGCTCATAAGGCATCCCTAGAAAATGACCGTATGACCTTCTTGGATGCCAATGACTCTACTTCTCGTTTGTCTCCTACCGTTGACACAGATCACTAGCTGGTCCCTTGACTGCCATTTAATCGTTGCTGGCAATGACTGTACTGTGATGGACCCAGGTAGTATGGGCTATCATGTCATCTACTAAAGAGGCTGAGGTGAGATGATAGCAACCTGAAGGCTATCCTGCTTGCTGGGACCCAAACAGGGTTAGGGATATAAGAAGGTATGGGAAAACAATGGCCTAGAATCCACCCATGAGGGCTATGGGTGTAATTCAGTGGTAGAGTCCTTGCCTAACATGCTTGAGGTCCTAGGTTCAAATCCCAGGATTGGGGAAAAAAAACCCAAAGAAAGAAAATAAAGGAAATAAATTGTGGTTCCCGCAGTTGAACACTTGATTAAGTAGTTGCATTAAAAACAAATCTTTGTAAGCGCTAAAATCACACACCATGAGATGACCACCCAAGGAGAGACATGTGGGAATAAGACCCAGAAGGGACTGCAGATTCATGGCTCCCATTTTACACTTCTTTCTAGGCAAAAGCTGATTGAGTGGCTGGCAGGTAGAGTCCCCCCATGACTTCAGCCATTCTTTCATCACTGTCTCCGTATTTCCCAGCACGGAGAAATGCAGTTGCATTAATCTCATCCGAGTAATTCCTCTGGAGCTACAAGTTCTCCAAATTATTTATAGCAGGATGGATGGCTTCTCTGGAAAGTGGGGCTCACAGTTGATTGACATCTAACATCTTGGAAGGATTGGCTAGCTGTGATGCCATATGGAAGTGATGGAGGAAGTGTGCCCTTGGATAGTGGTGCCTTGGAATCCTCTCTGCCTTTCAGCACTAGGAAAGCCCTGATAAGCTGAGGTCCCTGACCACCTTCTAGGTTATCAAGTCAGAATGATCTAAAGTAGTGGGCAAGCAGGATGTAAGGTCTTTCCCCATTAGCAGAACCTGGGATTAATATTGTAAGACCAGAGTGAAAGAGTCCCTATTGACGTTGCCTTCGGATTATAGAAATACAGAGGTTAGCATGCATTGACTTGTCCCTGAATGTCTTCTTCCCTTGGGGTGAAAATGGCAGCCAGTGGCTCTCTATGCACGGGAGTCTTGGACTAAGACTCTTCAGTTGTCATTTAATTTTCCAGGCTCTAGGTTTGTTCATTTGCATGTTTAGTAAATGGGAATTTTAAATAAAAGATTAATCTTACTTTTAATTATGTGTCTCTGTGTGTGTTTGTGTGTGTGCAGGTGTCCTCTGAGGCCAGAGGAAGGAGGGAATCAGGGCCTCTGGGGCTGGAGTTCCGGGTGATTGTAACCCATCTAACATAGATGCTGGGAACTGAACGTGGGTCCTCTGCAAGAGCAGTATGCGTTTCAAACTGCTGAAGCATGTCTCCTGACCCTAAATGATAATACTTTTGATAAATCCAGGTTCTGCTAAACTCTTGCCACAACTAGCAAAATCAGAATGTGTTTTAATCCGTAATCTGTTTGCACATGGATGAGACAAGACAGGAACAGAGGGTTCCAGAGGGTAACCTCAGGCAGTCATGCCCTGCTCACCCTCTAGAGCTGCCTTAGGAATCACCTCCCCAATTTGCCAATCCTAAATTCTTTGTTCACTCCTGACCCTGGCTCCCATGGTATCCTGTCATCACTCTTCCAACCCCACTGAAGATAAAAGACACCATGGGCGGAAGCCATGAATAAAAGCTGTTATTTATTGATGCCAGTTTGGGGGAACATTTTTCCTTCTGATTCATGAAGTACTTTTCTCCATTCAAAAAGCAGTTCATAAATCGTTCAACGCCAGCAGAAATTAATAATAATGAATCCATTTGCATAAAATAGTCTCATTCTGCCAGGTGCTGATAATATTTGAAGCTATAATCTTTTGCGGAAGCTGGGTGCCCCACATATGCATGTGGTACCCTCCCATCTTCCTTTTGTGAATGTAAGCAAAGGTTCAGTTATTTACCATCCAGTCTAGATCACTGGAGAGTCTTTGAAAGATGTGGAAAGCAAGCACAAATGGGTAAAATTGAGTACACGCAAGAGTGTCTTAAGAAAAACCGTTATTAGCCACATAAGAGTTCACGTCTTCTCAAATTGCCCCTTTGGGCAGTTTTGAAAAATGCATCAATCCAAAGGACCATTCATTCACAAGAAAGACTGTCATCATTTGAAAACACACACACACACACACACACGCACACACACACGCACACGCACACGCACACACACACGTCTAACTCAAATGCATGCATATACACATACACATACAAACACACACCTACATACATGAATGACACATTCACACACACATGTACACATTCACACACATGCATATATAACATATTTGCATATACACATACACTCACACACATGTAACATACATACATATACACATACACACTTACACACATACAACATACACACACATATACACCCAAACACACACACATACATACTCTCACACACATATAACACATATGTATACATATGTACATATATTTATGCTCACACACATAACATACACATGCACACATACATAATATCTACACATACATAACACACATACACTCACACAATATAACATACGTGTATACAGACGCATACATATGCACACATATACACACACATACTTATACACATACATAACACACATACACACACATATAACATATAAGCATATATAGCACATACATTACAGGGCCCCTGGGAAGCACAATGCAGGTCAAGTCTGTGGATTGATTTACTCCAAATTCTCTTTTCAAAGCTCGTGAGAAGAACACAGATTCTCACGATTATGAGTAGCTTCCTTGTGGAAAAGGGATGCTAAGATCAAGTGAACTGGTACAACACTGAGTTAGACCAAACTGGAGAGTGTGCTCAACCGCAGTGCCAGCCTCAGTGCCGGCTGCAGTGGTGAAGCCCATTCAGAGAATGGATTGACAACTTCAGCAGCCATGTTTTAGTATACTTTGTTTGGACCTTGCCTCACCTTAGGGGTAGAAGGACAATTCCTCATACCCCCTAGTGCAAACATTTTGCTATCATCCGTTCATACGTAGCCCGTTCTCATTTTGTTTTGTCTACAGTTGGCCCTCCATATTCATGTCACATTTATGCATCCTCAGATTCACTCATCAAGGATTGAAAATATTACAAAAACATAATTCCAGAAAGTTCCGAAGAACTTTTTTTATCTGCTCTGTTGAGTGCTATGTGGAATCGTCACAGGTACTGAAGTGGAAATTTCTGGTTTCATTGGAGACTCAGTTGGATCATGTGATGGTCTCTAGAAGCTGTCTTATGAGAGGGTGTTTTGCTGAAGTAGACATGTGAGAGGATGTTTTGCTGAGAGCAGACAGGCGGTATTTTTCTGGAAGCTGTCTGGTGTCAAGGCATATAATGTTTGACTGGAATGGATGCCTGAGAGAACACGTGATTTTGGAATAAGTACAACCCCACAGACAGTGGACTATGCACTGGCATTAGTTCACCTTGCTGGTCTTTGTTGGCCTTCATGGAAGCAGGTCTTCACTGATGATGCCATTGCATTGGTTCACCTTGCTTTCTTCAGTGATCTTTGCTTATTGTGACTTTATAGAGAGAAATGCACCAAAGAACTTCTGGTGGTGCTCTGGCTGCTTCTTGCCACTTCAGCAGACTCATGCTGATAGGCAGAGTCTTGAGGTTTCTTCTGGATCAAGTCACTGCTTATTCATATTTGGTATTTTGCTAGTGACCTAAACTGCTGCTGCTGATGATTAGAATCTCCTGAAAGAACTTCTAAACAGGTCCACATCCCCATTGTCTTCCTCCCCTTCCTTTGGATGGTAGGTGTAGGCTATACGTGAGGTTGAAGCATTTGGGAATCATTATTAAAGTAGTATGAAGAATATAAGCCTAAAGGTACAATGCTGTGAGAGCATCAGATGGGGCACTATCAGTAATCTAGCAGTGATGTAGAAGACATGGATGATGCAGGTATCATTTTTTTAAATGAGGGGGCTGAGCACCAGCAGATTTGGGGAACCAGTCCTCTGTAAGCATGGAGAGATACCTCTGGGCTGCTCTCTTTTCCTGTGGGAAAGCATCAAGGGATTTTGTCTTTCCTGAGATAGGGTCTTGCTGGATAGCCCAGAATGGCCTCAAACTTAATCCTTTTTTGGCCCCCATGTTCTGAGATGGCGAGCATGCCCAGGTCCTGATCTTGTTTAATGAGCATTTTTGCTTTGTTCGACTGTCTTTGTCAACTGTGTAGTATGTGCATTTGTGTATATGTGAATGTGTGTGCCCATGTACACTTGCTAGAGGCTAGAGGAGGACATCAAATATCCTGCTACATTACATTCTATCTTAGTCTCTTGAGCTGTGATCTTTCACTGAATCTGTAACTAGGCTCACAGTGACCAAAACCCAGGGTTCTTCCTGTCTCCTCCATCAACACCCACACCCAGTGCAGTGTTGCAGGCTCGTATCCAGCTTGATATGTGGGTGCTGGAAGTTTGTACTCAGATACTCATTACTGAGCAGTAAGTGCTCTTTCCCACTGAACCATCTTCCCAGCCCATGCGTGTGTGTGTGTGTGTGTGTGTGTATGTGTGTGTGTGTCAGTGTGTATGTGTCTGTGTGTCTCTCTGTGTATGTTTTTAAGTGACATGACTTTGTGTTTCTGATCTCATTCACTACACGTAATGCAGTGTTTTTGCACGCACTCAGAGTTGCTCTATAAACATGTGATTTGCTGCTTCTGGTCATCCATGGTACTCCACGATGCTCACCCTTTCTCACAGGATGTGCAAGCTGCTCCCAGACCCCATTGCTATAGGCCACTCTACAAGGAGTGCTTTTTTTGATAGTGTTGGGCATTTCCTAGTCTCTGCATTCAAGAACAGGGCGGTTGTGTGATAGCAGGACCTATATATTCATATATATGTGCATATATTCAATCTGAAGATATAGTTTTAGGTGTTTTAGGGTGACTCAATATTCTGTCTACATTCCCATCTGCTGTGACAAGAGTCCTACTCCCTACCAACGTCACATTCAGTTGGCAATTTTGCCAACAGAACTGTGTAATACACTTTCTCCTTTTTAATAGCACTTTCCTAATGACTGATAAATGTGAACATTTCTTTATATGCTTACTAATTAGCCTTTGGAATCTATTCAATAGTCTCCTTTCAGCCTTTGCATGCCTTCTTTCTACCCCTTCCTCTTCTTGCCGACTTGTAGGAGTGTCTTGGTTTTTGACATTACCCATCTTTCATTCTGTCAGAGTCAATGTGCAGAGTGACTTCAGTTGGATAAAGGTTTCCATTCCTGACCCCAGAGCTGCACAGTTCATGGTGGGTAGACTTTGAGGGGCCCTTAATGGCTCTTACCTTCTAGTAGCCAAGTGGCTATGAAGTTTACAAGACTGGCAACATATAAAAGACCCACACCAGCTCAAGCCAGACAAAATTCTAGCATGGAGAAGGGAAATGAATGTAAAGTTCCACCTTTAGCTGAGGACCTACTGGCAACTGATGGCTGCTAGGAGGAGACTTGGTTTGTTTTTAAGTATGTGGCTCCAGTAAGTCAACCATGCTATAGTGGAAGGCAGCACATTCAAGAATACGCAGACAACACAAATTGGACTCAATGGGCTTTTACAGAACCCATTTGGGTGTGTAGTCTTGGCTGTCAACCTAACTGAAACACAAGCTTCTTGGGCACTCAAGGGAAGGATTTTCATTGCTCTCTTGTTCTCCTTTCTTACCCCCTTCTTCTTTTCCTCCCCCCTCTCCCTTGCTGTATGTATCTCATGTGAATGTTTTGTTTGTGTACTATGTGCATGCCTAGTGCCCAAGAAGGTTAGTGCTTTCAAATGCTGAGCCATCTCTCCAACTCATCTTAGATTTTTTTCTCTGATTGAACAGTATCAGTTCTCAAGAGATTGTCCTCAGAAAGAAACCACTAGGAAGGTCAGAGCTTTGTCTCCCAAGATTTCTTAGTCTGGGCTTTGTAGAATTGGAGAAAGCCACTTTCTGGAAAGGTCTTGGGCTCTGCTCCTGACATCCTATTGATGATCTGAGCTTGCTTTTGAGAGCTCACTTCTTCTACTGCCTTTGTCTTCCCCATCTGTAGAAGACAGTCATTTACATTCTATGACTAATTATGTCCTCTAAGGAGCAAAGGGAGGCTCTAGGAGAGTGAGCAATGTCAGCATCCAAGGATTAGGAGGGTGTGGTTGGACCTCAGCTGTGCAGTTCACCTTGAGTGAATCCAGGCTAGGGCCGAATAACTCTCTTCTGCCATGGTTTGTATGGTATCCAGGGTCCTCCATCTAAACAGGGACATTTAACTTTCCAAGGGAATATCACATATGCTTTTCCAACTCCTCAAGGTCTTAATGTTTCATGTGTCTTGGTACATTATCATAGCTGTATATTTTGTCAATGATTTTTACTTTTTATTTTCAAGTCTCTGTTGGTAGAAATTCTCTCTCTCTCTCTCTCTCTCTCTCTCTCTCTCTCTCTCTCTCTCTCTCTCTCCCTCCCTCCCCCTCCCCTTTCCCTCCCCCTGTCCTTCCCTTCTCCCTTTTCCTCCCCTCTCCATCCCTCCATCCCTCCCTCTCTCCCTCCTGCCCTCCAGGATCTTTCTGTGTATAGCTTTTACTGGATTTGAATTAGAAATGTTCCTGCCACAACCTCCTAAATGCTGACGACTTGACTTGAAGAAGCGTTCCATCACTCTCTGCTGGTCAGTCTTAGGAAGCCATTTCCCCCAAAGACTGTATCCCATTACTCATGGGATCTGAAACGGTCCATGATGCAGTCATTCACCCTCTAAAGTCCTTGAGGACGAACAGAGAACTTTGCAAAACACTCGGAAGCACCCTGAATTCTAGCCTTGGCCACTCACTGCATGTAAACAAAGCATGCGCTTTAGAGTTACCCTCTCAGAACGTGAAGAGATGGTGCCGTGAAGGTGCTGTGAGCCCAGACCTCTATCCCTATCACTCGCTGCCACAGGTATGATAGTCCAGGAGTTCCTGGTAAGAGAGGTGATATTGCAGATGGATAAAGATTCTGATTGACTCATGCTTTATTTAAATTGTTTCTTCTGTTGTCATTGATGTTTGCATAGGCATCAATGAAGCAAGCAGCGGACGCTGATACCAACACAAGTCCTGACACTGCAGCGCACATCATGGCTCTGCGGACTTACTGCTGAAGCAGTCCATCCAACATCTCATTTAGCCCTCCCCACTTCCATGTGACATAAGGATCCTTACCAGGCGCCCGTTTGTCAGATGAGCAAGCAAAGGCATGTCCGAGAGCCTCTCAGACAAGCGAGGTGACAGTAACAATAGTTACCTTTGTAATCAATTAAAGGTTTGTGGGGGTGCCAGGGAGACAGCTCATTGCTCAAGAGCTCTTATTGCTCTTGCAGAGAGCCTGGGTTTAGTTCCCAGCGTCCACATCATGGCCCATAATCATCTGTAACTCCAGTAGTTCTAGGAAATCTGATGCCCTCTCCTGGCCTCTGCAAGAACAAAGCATGGGTGTGCACACGCGCCCGCACGTGCGCGCGCGCACACACACACACAATAAACAAACCATAAAACAATGTGGATGATTGGAAACCAAATGACAGGCTGGGAAGACACATTAGTGATTTGTTCAACCAGCATGAGATGACAGAAGGGACAGAAAACAATGAGGACAGCAGTAGCCCAATCCAAATAAAACAATACAAAAGTCAAGGACTCTGTGGTGGAGCTAGTGAGGGCGTGGGTCAGAAAACAGCCCGCTGGAGGTGAGCCCAGATGCTCTACTCAGGGTGCCCATTCTCTTAATCCACATCCAGAGATATTCTCTCTAGACCACAGGAAATCCTGGGCAAAGGTGCCCCCTTCAGTCTTTCTGGTGGCGATGCTGGGCTAGTAGCAGCCTGGATGTGACTCTCTGGGACAGCAAAGGGCCTCCCTTTGCTCTGGGATGCTCCTTCTGTGGGGATTATGCAGCAGGTAGAAGCTGTGGACCGTGTGAACACACAATAGACCACATGGGTGGGAAAGGTTGTAATCAGATCAGGAGACACAGCGAGCTAGGGAGCACACTGCCATTAATACAGAGATGAAAAACGACGTGACCTGGCTCGGATGATACACCAATGGTCTCAGAATTTGAGAGGAAGAAGCAGGAGGTTTATAAATTTGAGACCAGCCTGGGTCTCAAACTTATACACAGTGAGTAGATTTGCAATCAACGCAAACCCACAACCCAACCCATCCCAAGCCATCTGCCCAAACCACATCCATCCACACTCTGAATAGTGTGATAGAAAGACAACGCCAGATGCTGGGAAGAGAAATGAAGGCAGGTAAAGAAAGGGGACCTGTGAGCATGAAGAGGAGTCACTGGAGGAGCTGCGGATTGTAAGGAGGTGGGTGTTGTTGGTGTTGTTGTAGTTTTGTTTTCAGTTTCTATAGGGAGATTGGTTGGAGGAAGATTCAAAGCTGAGGGGGGGGGCAGAGAGTATGGGGATATGGGGGTGGGAAGGATGATCAGGTGCAGGCTCTGGGGCTGGCTTTGAATAGCCTGGCTTTGAATTACCTTTTGTGGAAACTGCAAAGATAGGTCATTCTTGAGGACGAGATGAGAAGAGACAGAGGGGACTCCCTTTTGTGGCTTCCATGGTTCCTGTTAGGACAGCTTGGAAGATCACTCCATGAACGCAATGAAATGGATGGTCAAACGCTGGAAGAGGAGGGCGCTAGAGAGCAGCTGGCCAGAAAATTTACTGCTCTTGCAGAAAACCCCAAGTGGGTTCCCAGCACATCTACTGGGTAACTCACAACTGCTCACAACTCCAGCTCCAGGGGTTGGACGACGCCCTCCTCTGGATTCTGGGAGCACTGCACTCATGTGCCCATACCCCTCCCTCACTTCCCCATGTATACACATGGTTAACGAAAAATCTTTCAAAACCTTTGGTGACCTATGCAGAGGTGCCTAGCAAAGTGGAGAATGTGCCAGGGACCGAGGAACCGAGGGACAGTTGGGCAGTGGCTTCTTCCACTACAGGGCCCCGAAGAGGAGGGCCTGAGTGAGTAAGACCAAGCAAGGAGCCTGAAAAGTGGGGTGATGAAGGGAAATAGGGAGTCAGTAACAGGAGAGCCTGAGGGCCCTGGAGAACAGACGATGTCCAGTACCCCAATGAGTTTTTTGTTGTTGCAATTTTTAAAATGTTTCTTACAGGAGATAAGCCTTAATTTTCTTTCGAGTTTGAGGGTACAGTGCATCCTGGTAGGAAAAGCAGGTGGTAGGAACATTAGACACCAAACCAAAATAAGTCAGCAGTCAGGAAGGAGAGAGAGAGAGAGAGAGAGAGAGAGAGAGAGAGAGAGAGAGAGAGCTGCTACATCTCAGCTAACTCTTTCCTTTTTACTCAGTCCAGTCCAGGGCCCAGGACCTTTGAGATGGTGCAGCCCATAATTGGAGCAGTCTTCCCACCCCCACCGATTCTATCTAGATAACCCTTCAGAGACAATGCTCAGGGGCGTCTGTGCATTGTGATTCTAAATTCCAGGCAAGTGGATCGAGAAGATCCAATGTCACGGGACCACTGAGAAACAGCCAGTGATGAAAGTGGTCACAGTCATAGCACCAAGCTGAAAATACAGACAGGGGCCAACTCTGGGAGGGGACAGAACCATGGCTGACCCAAGGGAGCATGGCCAGAGCAAAGGGATTTGGGGGCCTTTAAGGGGGAAGAGCTACAAGGTCACATTACAAGAATAAGGTCAACACTCATATTCGGAGATACCTTTGGAACATCACCAACCTCCAACACGTAGGAGGAGGAAGCAAGGGAAATGTCACAGGAGCAGAGAAATGTCATGCTGTGGTCCATCTCCCTACAAGGTCATGCGGAGTGTTCTACCGATCACCTACCTACCCTTGACTCTCAGCTCAGAAAGCCAGCCCCGGCAAAGCAGTCCCATGGATGCACTCAGTCCCATGGACGCAGTCCCATGGACGCACTCAGGGAAGGCCAAGGGGATTCTCAGCAAAGGCATCTGTAAACACAGAGCCCATTGTCTGAAAGAGAGCGTGCGTGCTGTGTTGTGATTCCAGGCATAGTGCTTTTGTGATAGGCAAACAGTTCAGAAGAATAAGAAATGAGTCCTTAAAGACCCGAAAGAGCTGGGCAAAGGGTAAACACAGACCTCAGAGGTCTGCAGAGTCAGCAGGCGAGGCTTCCCAGCCTCCCGCTAGCAGGTGTCTTCCTTGTCAGTGATGGGGACCTGTGGGAGATGAAGTCCTCCCCACTGCCCTTGTCCCCCAGCCTGATTGACTGTGCACGGAGCTGTAGCAGTTACTCTCCACCCTATCTGTGGAAGGCTGCCTGGTGACAGTGGCCAGCTTGATGTCCACTGATCATCCTGCAAGGTGAGAGCCATTGATGACAGTGCCCAGACGGCTGCCAGCTGATTGTCCTGTAAGGGAAATTTTTTTTTTTGTGAATCTCAAGGTTAGGTTCAGCCTGGCTCATCCACCACTGGCCAATAGCCCACCAAGTAACTCAGGCCACCCGTAAACTGACTCTCACAAGGACACTGGGGCTTCTGGTTTCTGGGGATGGAGGTGAGGACTGGACACAAAACCCTATTTGTTCTTGAGGGAGAAACAGTCACAGCCAGGACCATCTCTCAGGCACAGGACCTAGAATAGAGACCCTTTATTATTGTCTGGGGAGTGTAAGTGTCTAGGGGAGAGCTGAGACAGATGGGGCGGTGAAGGACTCTCAGGGGGTATGGGGGAGTAGCTTTTTGCCAAGTAGGGCCTTATTTCAATATTTTAGCTATGGTTTTGGCAATACGAGCACATTTTTGGCTAAGCATTGACTTTGGGTGAGAGCTCTGTCACATCCCGGGTCAGAATGGGAAAGGAACAACGCTCCCATCGTGGTCGAGAGGAGCAAACCAGACAAGGGAGAAAACAGAGTCCAGCAGCCGAAAGAACAGCCTAATCCCGTAGACTGGGACAGGAGTGACAGTGAGAGTGACAGGGCTGGACATATTTGGATGTGGTACAAAGGTCCTGCCAAGAAGATGCTTTGAGTCTTTCTTGGCCTTCTGGCTAAGATCAAGTGAAGGAAACTGATTTGGCTCAAAAAATAACTGCTAACACACAGAGAGAGATGCTTGGGAAATCATGGGAGCAGAAATTATTTGGGTGTAGAGAAACCAGGGCACACCCACCTCCCGAATCCACAAGTAACATTTATCTGTACACACCTGCCTGCTGCTCTCCCTGTGGTTACATAGTTAGGAGTGTGACCCCAATGACCACGTCTCTAGGAGGCCAGGCGCTTCTCCATGCTTCTTCTATTCTACTGTGGAAGTTTGCCTTCCCTGCAGGCCCCAGGAAGTCAGGATCCAGGCATGTGTTCCAGGGGAAGCTATGGTTTGGCAATACGGACCAGCAGTGTTCAGTCCACAGTCCATCCAGGCTGAGGGATCATGGAGTGGAGTCTGGGCACTTCTTGTGTCCCTACGTGAAGGCTCAGGTTAGCCACTCTGATCCATCTGTGCTCATTCTAAGCTGACAGGGACATATTGATCCTGTGGCTCACTGGTTCATGAAGGGCCTGGAGCTTCTACCAAGGCTATGAGTTCTAAAGGACATCAACCCAGCCTGCCCATCGCTAGGGTGAGTGGAGTCTAGAGCACTTGGCCTGCTGTGGAGTCAGGCGACTGCTGGGGAAAGCTGGGTGCAGTCCAGAGACAATCAAATCCTGCAGGCATTTAGAACATTCCTGAATTCACATTGCTCCATGCCAGGATGCGAAGCACTGAAGGACCATTACCCCCTGGCCCTTCTATTTCTGTCTGCTGTGAGCACTCCTTTGAAAATGGCTGAGAATTTGCATTTATCAGAAAATTGCTTACTTACCCCAATCAGCTATTTTTAAGGTTTGATTTTTAGCTAGATAATGAATACAGCTAAATTGATGTCAGGCATGAAGTAATTTTAACCAATACCTTCAAAAGTCTATAATACCAAATATTGGAAAATTATATGTAGGGTAATCTAAATGATAAGATGTTGAAATTTTTTTTTTTTTTGGATCCTGGAAACTAGCCTATTCATTTTGCACCTTTCTCCCTTTCAACCTCACCGCGGGAGACTCTGTCCCTGATGTCTTTATATAAGATGCTCTCATTTCAAAAATGCCACCAAGTCTCCAAATGAACACTTGCCTATGATCCATGAATACAAAAACACTTGAGTGGCGATTTTCGTGTTTTGGAGCAATCAGGCAGGATGCAGAGAGAGGAATGGGCAGGGTAGGTCGAGGTCAGGGTGTTCCTCAAGAAAGGCAGGGGAGGTGTCAATGAAGAAAAGAGGGATGGATGTCTTTCCTGCGAGGGTATGGAAGTGGTTGTTGCAGTTTGTGAGATGCCTCAGCCTCGTGTATTTGAACACTCAGTCTCCAGGTAGGGGAGATGTTTTGGGAGGTGATGGTGTGTAGTAAATAGTTATTGAAAATCCTGGCATGGGATTTCTACCTGCCTTTAACCGTTTATGTTCCCAGATGAAGGACGTACAGCCTTTATATTTTTAAATATGTCTTAGGTAGTACAATAGCTGGGCAACTGTCTTCCCTCCATGTTGTTAGAATCTACCTTCCTATCTATAACTCAAGTTATGACCCACCGTGTTTCATCTGGGCTACTCGTAGCTCCAATTGGCCAAGCCACTAGGCCACGTTTTTATGTCTCAGTTACCCCGTGGTGATCCACCTTTCTTCTCTCCTACACATTCTTCTTCTTCCATCTCATGGAGGCTTCTCTCTCTTTCCTTCAGTCTCTTCTCTCTAAGCCTGTGAAAACCTCAACCTGACCATGTCTCTCCTCCCCAGCTATTGGCTGTTGGTGTCTTTATTCACCAATCAGAATTAAGTGGAGCAGGGTCGCTCGATCTCTCTCTCTCTCTCTCTCTAGTCTTGGGAGCCCCACATTAGAATACAAGCAGCATTAGGCTAGCACACCACTACAGTGCTACCTTGAGGGGTGGCTCTTGGCTGTCAGAAGAGGTTTACAGGGGATGAAGGGTTAGAGTCTGAAGTGCTTCTGGTCCTGCTGTCTGCTTCCTGGTCATTTATCCTGTAAGGGGTGGCAGCGTTATGCTCCTGACACTGTGGAGACAGTCGTCCCTGCTGCCATGACGGGGACATCAAGCATATCCTTTAAGACTGTGAGTCTAAGCAAACTCCTCTTCCCTTCTGTCGCTTCTGTGGAGGGTTTGGTCACGGTGACAAGGCAGTAACTAACACCGTGGCAGCACAGGTGGGGCCTGGTGAGGGGTCAGGACTCTCCACCATGCTGGAGTTCCTCATCTCCTTGAGCATCCTAACATGGCAGCAAGAAGGTAAGAGGGTTCCCACTGGTCCCCTCCCGCGGGGACATTCGGTGTGCAGCAGGCAAGGGGATATGGCTCAGTTGTAGAGAGTTGGCCGAGCATGTGTGAGGACCTAGGTCCAAGAGCCAGAAGCCAGACAAACTAGCAGCCTACTTCAAGTAAAAACCCATCAGTCTGCTTTGTGTTAACTAAGGCCCGATTTACTCCCTTGGCTGTTGGAATCGAGGGTGGGCGTGCTGGGGCTGTGGGCAGGGAGCCCTGGCAGGGGCAGGAACTGCCTCCCTCCAATCCAAAGAGAGATGAGGGCCAGCCACCCAAGCATGCCAAGGCAGAGGGACTGGCCAGGGAAGTAGGTTCCTTTGGAACCTCTCCTGGCCAGGTACATGGGAGTGCCGGGCTGTGGTCCTTAGCTGCAGACAAAGGTGCCGAGTCCTTGGCTTAGGCTGCCGATGTATCTGGTTCATCGCAAGCTCTTTCCCATTAAAAGCAGCTTCTAAGATGTGGGCTGGCCTGAAAACCATAAGCAGTGGTCTCAGTCTACCTCCCACCGGACCCGAGACTACAGTCTGGAACTCACTTCGGTGTGAGTGGATTTAGAAAGTGTGCATTTAAAAAAACCTTTTGATTGGCCCTTCTTGAGTTTTACACCACACACCCCAACCCCTCTCAACCCCCCTCCACTCCCTCATATCCACCCTCTGCCTCTGCAACCTCCCCGCAACCCCCTGTCAGAGAAAACAAACACGAAATCTTGGTTGTGGAAGCTGAGTGTGTCCCACAGCCCACCCTTTTGTCCACACATCTTTACCTGCAGATGTTTGTCACAGTCATCGGTCTGGTTTGACGGAGAGACTCCTCTCAGATATCCTGCTATTGCCCTGTATTATGGAGATCCTGTGTTGTGGATGAGCATATGTGTGTGTGTATGTGTGTGTGTGTGTGTGTGTATGTGCACACATGCACCTGAAGTTGATAGTAGGATCCATCCTCTTCACTGAGGCAGAATCTCTTCATTGAAACCAGAACCTGTGGCTATGGGTGATTTGCTAGATAGCTTGCTCTAGGGTCTCCTAGCACTGCCTTTCCTGAGCTGGTATGATAGGCTGGCCCCCACAACCAACCTTGCATTCATGTATGGGTTCTGGGAATCCAACTCTAATCTTCACACTTGAGTGGCAAGCCCTTAACCTCTGAACTATTTCCCCAGGTAGATTTTTTTTTAATTTAATTTTTGTAGCACCTTCGATTTATGTATTTATTTATGTATTTATGTATTTATTTATTTTATTTGTTATATATATATATATATATATATATATATATATATATATATATATATATGTGTGTGTGTACATGCATGTGGAGGGCAAAGGGCAACTTTCAGGAAATGTTTCTCTCTTTGTACTCTTCAGGCCCTGTGAAGTGAACTTGCATCTCAGATCATCGGGCTTGGTGGCAGTTGCCTTTGGTTGATGAGCCATGTCACCATATTGTAGCACCTCTGCATAAGCCAGGCAAGTACTCTATTACTGAGTTGAATTTCTGGCCCTCTATGTTTTCAGTCTCCCCACTGACTTCGGGCTGACCCTTTCCTTGCTGTGTAGCCCGGGCTGCCCTTATTCACCCCATCTTCCCACTCTTGGTTCCAGAGCACTGGGATCACAGTGACGCACCACTTCATCAGTAGACAGGTCTTATTCCTACATCACCTCCTCCTGGAGTACAGATAAAGAGGAGCGGAGACACAGAGGACATGGATGGGAAGAGAGGGACAGAAAGGGCGAGATGAAGGACAGTTGGGGGTGGGGTGGGGTGTGAGGAGACAATGACATGCAGAGATGAAACTGGAGAGAAGGTCCCTTGTCAACAATGCAGGCAAGCAAATCCCACCTGACCCTGGTTACCCAGCAAACCCCACCTTCTTGTTATCCAGTCACCCTAAGGAGTATTTTGTTTTGCTTTGTTTGGTTGGGTTTTTCTTTTTTCTTTTTTTAGGAGAAATGTTCACAGGAGGTTATAAAACACATACAATTTGCTCGGCAACTGCCTGCATGCTTTCTTTTTTAGTGTGTGGGGCTGGCAGCCAAACAAGGAAGAGAGACCTAATCAATGCACTACACTAATCATGGGGTTCCTGTTCTAAAATTTTTTTTTGTTGGTAATCTTCTGACGCTGGAAGCAAGATGTAATATTTTGATTTACACAACGTGGGATGCTTGGTACCATTTCTGTCTCCTGTGGCAGTTGATAATTTTTTTTTTTCAAAACTGGGTCTGAAAAACCCTGCATCAGGGAACTAGCAGTTCCCAACACCAAAGAAAGCTTGTAGGTTTGTGTGACATTTTCCCCTTTGGCTCTGGTAATTGTGCAAGACCGAGAAGTAATTTTGAAAGCCACCTTGGGCTGGGTATTGGCGGAATACACTTTCCATTCTGGTTACTCGGGAGGCTGAAGCAGGAGGATTGAAGTGAGATCTTGTCTCAAAGAGGAAAGATAAAAAGAAGAGACAAAGGAAAGAGAAGAACAAGGTTTAACCGATGTGGAACCATGGCTTAAGATGGAGGACCCGTTCTGTTAAGAGACAAAAGCTCACTCGTTTGCTTTCTCTTGCTGTGATAAACACCATGACCAGAGCAGCTTGAGGTTGGAAAGAGTCCATTTCAACTTCCAGTCCATCATGAGGGAAAGTCAGGGCAGGAATCAAGGGCAGGGACCTGGAGGCAGGAGCTCAAGCAGGGACCATGGAAGTACACTGCTTCCTGGCTTGTACCTAGTGGCTGGCTCTGCCAGTGTCTTACACATACCAGGACCATGTACTTAGGCAAGGCGCCACACACAGGGCACGGGGCCCTCTCCCACATCAATCGTTAATCAAGAAAATCTCCTACAAGCCTGCTTACAGGACACCTTGATGCAGATCTTTTCTCAGCAGAGGTTCCCTCTTCCCAGATAACTCTAGCTTACGTGGGGTTGAAAATAAAAACCTAGGCAACACACCCTGGCTCCCCTTCTCCTCCCCTCCCCTTCTACCTCCTCAGCATCCTTACTCCCTTTTCCCCCAGTGTATGGAAACATGTGGCTTTATCCATAAAGCTATAGCTCACCATCCCAAGGTGACATGTTTAATGTCTGTGGTGAATCTATGGCAAACTGGGGACGACACATTCTGCAACTTCAGTTTACCCCCAACAGAAAGAGAGGCAGAACAGGGGTCACCTGGACCTGTAGCTCACCCTAGCTCTTCCAAAGTTTCAAAGAAGCAAAGATAGTGGGGGTGCATAGAATCCCCTTCCCTTGACATAACACCTAGGACTTCCTCTTGATGTCTGTAGAGGCAGAACTGTGTTTGTAGTCAGAAGCTGAATAACCAAATTCATATGTTAACATTGTTAAAAGGTAGAGCCTTAGAGTGATTTTAGAATTCAGTGAGGCTCTAAGGTGGGACCCCACAATCCTATTAGTAGGTATAGGGGCCCCTGGCACAGATGTTCTATCTCACAGTGGGAATATTCTTGCTATCATGTAGCAAGAAGGACTCTTGCCAGACTCGTCCCAGAGGCCATGTCATGCAGCCCTCAGGCCTCCCAGCTTCCTAAGTCTTTCTTTTCCATAACTCACCCAGTCTCAGGCATTGAGGAATAGTAGCAGAGAAAGCACTAAGAAGGGCAGGCAGCAATACCTGGATTCATCATCGTGCAGGTGCTGGAGGCAGAGTCTCACATTAGGCAGAGCCTCCTCCCAAGCACATCATCACAGGCAGCCTACTCCTCAAATGGCTAAGGTCACAGCAAAGCTGTGCAAATGAAGATAGGCGAGTACATGCTGGTGTGCACCACCGAGGCCACAGTTAACAGGGCAAAGAGTCAGGACCAACTTTCTCCTTCCGTTATCTCCTCATGCTGTTGTCAGGAAACTCGCCCTCCCTGAACGAGCCCCTTTCCTTACCACGTCTTACATAATCTTCACAGCCGAGGAGTCCAAGAGTGTGCCCAATACTACGAGAAATGTCAAGGACCAAGAGAGGGATTTGTTCTCAGATTCTGATGCCACAAATGCATCCCCACTTCTGCAGGTGAGTTGCCGCCTCTCAGGAACACTTGGAAAGACACAGGACTCTCAGTGCTGACAAGGGGACAAATGGGGACAGTTGGCTGCCTCGTCTGGAAGCAACAAGAAAAGATGAGCTGCTGAAGCAGTGTTCTCAGAAGTGGGACGCCAGTCCTTCAAGATGGAGTGCTATGGTCTGGAGAGCTGCATTTGACCCATGTGGGTTCTCCAAGGGTTTAGCGTGGAGCGTGTTTGAAACCCAGGACATAGAAACGTCAAGAGTCGGAGAGCCACTGTCCAGCAAGGCCACAATGTGACAGGGATTTATGTGACACTCTGCCAGGTCCTATATCAACCTCTGCACCCACTAGGATGTCTTCTTGCTTCTTTTGGAAAAATAAAGCTTGGGAGAGAAGGGATGCAGTGGTTTGGGAACATCACAACCTCAGGGGTTGCTCTGTTGAGAGCATGTGGTCCAGCTTGTAGCACTATTGCAGGAAATCGGTGCCAAATCCACCAATGGACTCGGCTACCCATGAGTTCATTCATACTAAATGAGCTTTTAAGGGAGCAGTGCCTAGGTGTGTGTGTGTGTGTGTGTGTGTGTGTGTGTGTGTGGCGGGGGGGTGTATAGGTCATCTTTGGTGGTGTTTTTGAAAGGTGTGTTGCCCCCCCCAGTCCTTCTTGTCTTTCTTCCCAACTATTCTCTCTGTGCTTTCTGTCTGCCACAGGATGATTGTTTCTATTCCACTATGCTCCGATGCTCTGCTACCACCCAGAAACAATGGGGCCAGAGGGATCACAGTTTTTAAAACAAAAACCAGAAAACAAAACAAAACAAAAAGCAGCCAGTGCTTTCTACTTTAAGTTACTTGCCTCAGGCATTATGTCACAGCACTGAAAGGCCAACTGACACAGAATACCATCCCACAGTGGCAAGAAATCAAATGCCAATAGATACCCTGAGATATCTGATTACCTCCTGGTGCCTTGGAGGGTGTGTCATGGAGTAGCAGGTGTCAAGAATCAGTCTTCTGGTTGGGAAAGAAGATTCCAATATGGTAAGAAACCTCCCTAACTACCCAACTTTAACTTCTTTCTAGAAAAAAAAATTCTAATAAAACAAAATCACCAGAAACAAACAAATAAAAAACAAAATAAAACAACAGTAAAAAAAAAAAAACCACTCAAAAAAGGGGAAAAACTAAACTCTAACCAAATAAAAAGCACATACACAAACTGTAGAGCCAATGACATGTTGTTAAATTACTCCTGAACTTGAGGCCTTTCCAGAGAGTGGTTGATATGACAAGTGTCAATCCATCGGAGGAGAAAACTGGGTTTCCCTATTCCAGCATATATAAACGACAGCCTTTACCCTAGTAGCTAAGTATTCATCCATCCATCCATTCATTCATTCAAAAATATATACCAAAGTCATATATAATAAAGTAAAAGAAAAACAATCACATTGAAGTTGGACAGGACAAGCCAACAGAAGGGAAAGAGCCCAAGAGAAGTCCCAAGAATCAGAGACCCACTCTTCCTCACAGGAAGACGACTCGGGAATCCATTAAAAACCCTAAACTAGAAGCTGTAACAGACACGCAGAGGACCTGGGGCACACTCCTGTTGGCTCATGTTGAGTTAGAGGGCCTTGTTTTTTGGAGTCCTCCACTGCCTCAGGCTCTTCCAGCCTTTCTGGCTCCTTTTCTGCAGAATTCCCTAGACCCTATGGAGAAGGATATGATGGAGACATCCAATTTAGGGCCGACTGTTCCGGTCTTTCTCTCTGTTTCTGCCTGCTTTAGGAGGAAGCATCTCTGATGATGGCTGAACAAGGTGCTGATCTATGAGTATAGCAGAATATTATTTAGAGCAATTTTATCACTATCTTTTAGACCAGTGCTATTTTGTTTCACCCTAGGTTCCTGAGCTATCTAGACTCGGGTTCTTGGTCTTGTGTCAAGTATGGGATCCATCTCATGAAGTGGGCCTTAAGTCAAATCAGACATTGGTTGATCACTCCCACAAGCTTTGTGCCACCATTGCTCTAGCATCTCTTCCAGGCAACACACCATTGTAGATCAAAGGGTTTGTGTCTTTGATTTCTTCTAGCACTCAGGGCCACTGACCCAGGGGAGACACCTCCCATGTAGGCTGGGCTTACCCACATCAACCAATAATGAGGAAAATAATCTGCGGGAGTTATCATCTTGACTGAAATTCCCTCTTCTCAGATGACTAGCTTGTGTCAAGTTGACAAAACAAACAAACAAACAAACAACCCTGACAAGCCCACATGGGAATAAGGAGGAATTGTTATGAAACTAACATTTCCAGACAAGTCCCAAATAGCCAGGAAGTACAGGATGAGGAGGATAGTGGAGGATGGCAAGGACCGCCTATGAGAAAATGGGCAAGGACTGCCTATGAGAAAATGAATATGCATGAAAGGGGTGGGCAACAGATCTTCTCCTTTTGAAACTAGCCACCCAGTAACATCAACATGCACATACATGCATGGGGTATATGCATCAACATGCACATACATGCATGCAATGGGGTAGCATCCGGGATCTCAGAAGACATCTTGGATTGATTATTCTGGGTTTCGGAGCTCATGCCAATCATGTAGGTGGAACAATATCTTGTGTGTTTGACACTGTAGAAGTCTAGACCTCACTCTTTTCTTGGTACCGCATGGCGAATCTTCATTAATCAGGGCATGCCATTACACTTATTACCCCAGAAGACTCACCCTCCGTACAGGAGATGCGCCTGGAGCTCCAGCCATTTAACTGCGCCCTTTTCAACAGTCACATATTTTGCTAGCAGTACAGTGAGAGCTACAAGTTAGAGCCTGTATTACACGGCCTATGGCTGGGACATTGGACTTCATCTCTTCTGGGTGGGGTGGGAGTCACATTAGCACCACCCCCACCTTGAGATTCTATTGTTTAAGGTCCTGTGGAAGATGGAAAGCCCAAGTGGACTCTATTCTTCATGGCCAAGGCTAGGACTAATCTTCCAAGATGCTCCTGCTGTACACCCTGACCCCGAGGTCTTACCCTTCAAGATGAACAGGAGACACACAGCTCCCCTCTCTCTTTGACTGTGTGCAGTTTAACGAATGCCTATGAAGACTGTATAAATAATTCACATCACTCAAGAGGTGGCGAGCCGAACAAGTCCCTTCTGGTTACATTTATTTAAAGATAAGGTGAGATTAAGTGAGTGATGGCCCAGTTACAGAGGCCAGGGTCCAAAGGGGATTGGGACATTCTAAGTTACACTGCCAGAGTGATTTGTGCAGAATTATGTCAACTTAGAGATCCTGACACCTAAGGGAAAAGGAACCGTCTTAGCTCCAAGAAAAGTGATCTGTGATTAGTGTTTTCAAGTTAGTGCCTCAGAGCGAACTCTACAGAATTCAGTGGGGCTCAGGCAGGGACCAAATTTCTCTTCTAATGGCAAAACAGTGCCAAATGATTGGCCTTGCCCATGTTGCCTCTACTGGGGATTTCATTGAGGAATTATGGGGAAGCCTGGGTTGGTTCTCCACACGGAGCTCCTCCATGTAGGAAGTCACTCTTTCTAGAAGGACGGTGAACCTTCAAAGATCCTCAGAGGTTTGGATTTGAGTCAGATGGTGAATCTCAGGTGAAGGGCGGAATTCATGGTAGACAGCAAGACTAGAAAAGGTGGGGAGAGGCTATGGAAGGAGGCACCTCCCAGTCAAGCGTGAGGCCACACGTACTTCTGCTGAGCTGAGGTGGCTTTGTAAGACAGCCCAGGCTGCCATGGTGTCAGGTGTCAATCACTGGGTCATGCTCAAGTCACGGGCCATGACTAGGAGAGATGGTGGAGTCCCCTTAATGATGGGCTATGCTCACAGTGGAAGAGAGAGCATCTGACTTGACCAGTATGTTTTCATTTTGCTCCAGGCACTCAGGAGGAAGATCAAGGCCAGTGTGAGCTACATAGTGAGACTCAGGTGAGGCGAGGCGAGGCGAGGCAACTGGACTGAAAAGATGGCCCAGTGTTAAGAGAACCACTCAATTTGATTCCCAGCTCTGTTCTTGCAGAAGAACTGAGTTCGATTCACCCAATTAAAACAATTTTTTTTTTTTTTAAAAGGCACCTCTCAACTGACAAGACAGAGGAATATCGCTCTGCCTTTATCTGACTTCCACCTTATTGGAGCTACGTTTTCACGTGTTCGCTCTTTCTCTTTGGTGCAGTGGCTCCCGATCCTTCCACAGGAGACTTTTAGGACTCAGTAATAAGGAAATTGCATCGCCAGCTGACAATAAAATTTACGAAGCAAAGAATGCTTCTGTTAATACTTTCTGAACGTCTTTGTTTTTGAACGACCAGGATGCTTGCAATATTCCAACTCAGTAACCCTGCCTCGAGTAAGCACAGTTAGCGAGGTTGACAGCTAGATGCAGCCCGGTGCCATAACCCTGGCTGCCCAGAATTTCATACTTAAACACTTATTTGATGTTTAATTAATTTTTCCAAAGTGGAAAACTTCCAAGCTGCCTTGGAAGTGGGCTGGTTTGTTTAAAATATTTTTGTTTTAAGAACAAGAGGAAGGAGAAAGGAAACCGAGGGAAAGGGTTACTTTTTTTCCTGTTGTTTTTTCCAATGTGATGTGACGAGGCACAAAGGGCTCCTGAAAGTGCAGTTCTCTGTGTGAGGGGAGAGCGATGCACCTATGAGTCTCACATCATCAAAGAAACAGACGTGTATCTATAATTTATGCCGTGCTTTAAGCCTCCGCTGATCTGATGTGGCTTTTTAAAGACAACACAGGCTGCCGTGGCATCACCTGTCAATCACTGGGGCATGCTCAAATCGCAGGCCATTACTAGGAGAGACGATGGAGATTCTTTAATGACGCTTTTATATGGGGCGCGTTGGCAGTGAAACAGAGAGGGTCTGACTTGATCAATGCATTAGTCTAATCCCAGTGTCTCTGCTCTTAATTTCTTTTGTCGGCGATTTCCATACAAGGGCTATATTCGGGATTCTGGCAAAGACTAGCTCAGAGCCCGGCTTGCAGAGTGCAGTCCTCTCGTGCCTGGGTCCTGCCTACTCTGTGGGAAGCCATGTCTGCAAGGGAGAGAGGCAAGGCATGCTGGACCAGGTTGTCTTTGAGTCCCAGCCTGTTGCAAGGGCTGAGAAACCCCACCCCACATGAGTCCTGGCT
>NC_034590.1:9541576-9551576 GCF_900095145.1 Mus pahari | reverse complement strand
CACATTCTAACCACTGCTGGGGACTATACTGTTACCCATGCCACCATGATATAAGTCAGCCATGGTCTCCCCACCAGAACTGTTACGTGATGCTTCCAAATATTTGTACTTTGGTTCACTTGTCTGAGAGATTCTTAAAGAGCCTATACTTCCCATGGACTACATTGACTTCTGTGCATGTGTGTGTGTCTGTGTGTGGGTATGTACATGTAAGTGCAGTTGCTCACATAGGCCAGAAGAGGGCACAGGATCCATGGAGTTGGAGTTACAGGGGCTTGGGCCACCCAGTGTTGGTGCTAGAGACCAAACTTGGGACCTCTGGAAAATCAGCAAGTGCCCTTAACCACCAAGCGAGCCATCTCTCCGTCATTGTTCATGCTTTAAATGTTCGATCTCTAGCTGCTAGTGTTATTTTGGGAGGTTCTGAAAACATTGGCAAGTGGGGAGTTGCTAGAGGAAGTAGATCACTAGGGATGGGTCTTTGGGTGTATATTATCCATAGTCATTTCCTGTCCACTTCACCCTCTACTTCCTGTCCACCATGATGTGAACCATGGTTTTCTCCCCTATGCTCTTTTTGTCCTGACATTCTGCTTAGGAACCTGAGCCAGGTTCACCGACTGAGTCCCCGAGTCCACATGAAGCCCGCGTTCCTTGCACTGTTCTGTTGAGTATTTTGTTGCAGTGAAGAGATACACAGATACTCCTGGGAGCAGACACGAAAAATACAGATAGGAAAATGTGGTCCCTCCACTCTGAGAAGATGTGCACTTTCAGAGATGGTAAAATAAGCAGAGTCCGTTATGCCAATAAATCTTCCAAGAGGCGTTAGGCAGAGCTGGATGAATGTAGAATTCCACATTGTAAAGTGTCCACAAGGAACAGAGGAAGCCATTTAAGAGAGAACCAGGTTTTCAGTGTAGATTTGAGAAAAAGTCCTAGGGAAAAAAAGGGGGAAGGATATCCC
This sequence comes from Mus pahari, assembly GCF_900095145.1. NCBI lineage: Eukaryota > Metazoa > Chordata > Mammalia > Rodentia > Muridae > Mus > Mus pahari. The sequence continues at coordinate 9,550,609 of NC_034590.1, read as the reverse complement.
AGAAAACTCAGAGTCCCCGCATAGGGTGATGAACTGAACTTTACCCTAAATCAGTGATTCTTAATCTTCCTAATGCTGTGACTGTTCCTCATGTTGTGGTGACCACCCACTCCCAACCACAAACTTACTTTTGCTGATTCCTCATAACTATAAATTTGCTACTATTAGGAATTATAATGTAAATATTTTTGGAGATAGAGAGTTTACAAAGGGGTTGTGAACCGCAGATGGAGAACCACTACCCTAAATTATGAGCTTAAGAGCTCCTTAAAGACCAAATGAGATGTGCCTGTCTCTGCAGGCACAGAGGCAAAGCTTCCAGTGGCATTTGATAGATATTTGCCAATGTTAACTGATAGGGTCTACACTCTTGTACTCACTAAAGAGAAACTAGACAAGAGAAGTTCTCAGTGACTAAATGAGCTGGTGTAGAAGCCTCACAGTGTGACGACTGCTTCTCAGACCCTATGCCGCTTGGAATGCAAGATTCTCTATCATTTACAAACCTATGTAACTCTCCCCTATCTATGGCTTCTTCCTCATTAGGAAAACCTCCCTCTTCCCCTCCATGCACTTCCAGAACATCTCTGATGTTCCAAGCAGGAGTCCAGTCTTGTGACATTGTTGCCAACAGTTGGAACTGCTGCTAAAGAAGCTGCCAACCATGATGACTGGGAGAGCCTGTGACTCTCCTTGTGGGAATCCCTTGACTTTCTTCAACATGATTGGTCGCATCCGGAGAGAAGATAACAAGGTTTACTGGTGAAGTCACTATAGAGCTATCGTGCTTAAAAATCTCTTCTATTGAAGGACCATCGTGAAGAAGGAGCCAAGGGCCACCTTTGTTGTTGCTAGGTTACTTCAAAGATGATATTTGACTCCTCCTACCTACAGTCAGTCAATCAAGCAAAGCGTACTAAGGCTGCAGAGACGGCTCCTCAGGTTGGAACATTGCCTTCTCTTCTAGAGGACCAAGGTTTGATTCCCAGCCCTTGTATGGGAGCTCACAACTATTTGTAACTCCAGTTCCAGAGGATCAGATGCCCTCTTCTGGCCATGTGTGGGCACTACACACACACACACACACACACACACACACACACACACACACACACACACACACACACACATGGTGCACAGGCATAAGTGTAGGCAAACACTCATACACATAAACTAAAATCCTAAAAATATCAAACACAACTCCAACTCCATCTATTTTCATTTATATGTGGCATTTCTAAGTATTCCAAAGCAGAAGACGTATTTGCAGAGGGAGATTTATCGACACTCATAATTTTATCTCTGAGCTTTAGGGCTGCAGCTGTGGGATGTTGGCTTTCACACACCCTGGACACAGTGTTCCTAGTCCTCTGTGGGCTTGAAAGAGAAACTCTGTAAGCATGACAAATAATGCCCTGGCTCTCATCCAATTGTATTTTATTTTTTTAACCATTTCTTTTGAGTTCTTAAAAGCTGAGATGTGCATCCCCGCTTCTTCTATTCATTCGGATTGAAGACATACCAGAAGTGACTGTTTTACGCCTCTGAATGGACAACCCAGCATGTAGTGGGAATACATGACAGTTCAGGATAGCTACAGCCTGTTGAAAATCCCACCAAACTGTGGTTGTGGTCAGTAGAGGCCTTTGAAAGCCCTTTTTTCCTGGAAGACTAGCCAGTCCTGTGATTGACACCAAGGATAAGATGGAGCTGACCAATCCTCTTCTGCATTTTCTAAGGAGGGTGCTTCTGATTGGAAAACGAGGGGTAGGTGAGAACAGTAGAGGGGTGAGTGGAATTGCTCTGGTTGGGGACATGGTGTACACTACAGTGCAGAAGTACGCCCTGCATGCTGGTCTCCAAGGAGGATCACTGACCTGGGCCTCTGGGTTCGAATCCCCCCTGTTCCTACAAATCTCATGAGATGTGTACTTGTGACCAGTCCTTTCTCTTGCAGGAGCAGTGGGGGCCACAGATGAAATGCTTTTATGTAGACTATGCTAGCCTCAAGACCAGGGCTCAAGGGATGATCAACTAAACCCTACTTGACTGATGGGTGTGATCATCCTTGTGTGCGAAGTTCTGCATCCATAGGCCAGTGTCTATGTTGCAGTGTCTCAGGGTGACTGCTCTAGGAAGCAGTGACCTGAAGCCATCAAATGGTGACTTTCTAATTTTTATTTGTTGGCTGTATTGAATATTGACCTCTGAGTCTCATGCTGGTTAGGGGTGTGCTTTAACCAACCCACTCACTGGTGGATTCCAGGCAGGTGCTCCACTACTGAGTCGAGGCTCTAGCCTGTCACTTGTGGGCTCTAGCTAAGTATTCAACTATTAAGCCATGCCTCCACCCCTCCTTGTATTTCTTACTGAGAATCTTTCTAAGTTGCCCAAGATGCCCTAGAACTCACTCTTTAACCCAGATAGGTCTTGAACTCTGGATCCTCTTGTGTTAGTCTCCTGTGTCAGGGTTTCAGAATGAAATAGAATGTGATACACACACACACACACACACAAATATTCTTTAAAAAAAAGACAGGGCACTGAAGTCAGTTGCAGCTCGCATTTCACAGAGTGTCACACAGCCTTAGCTGGTAGCTATAACTACCGTCTCTACCTCCCCCATCCTGTATTTGCTTCACCCACACCCAGCACCCAGATCCTTTCCATGGGTGGCTTATATCCCCATCCCTGAATGGTATAGACTCTTTGTCATGCTGCCTGGATGAGACTGTAGTTTCCCACTGGCTTTCCATAGTTTCCAGAACGGGGGTTTTTGTAACACACCAGTCTGTGGAATCGCGAAGAAGCAAGACCCCTTCCCCCTGCCTTCAGGCTCAAGCTGTACTAAAGCTTAGGGGAATGAAGCAAGAAAACAGAAGTGAATTCATCCTGTCAACTGGATGCTAACACGGATGGCAAGGTAACAAACACTTCAGCAGAGAGGCAAGATTAGAGAAGAGAGAGAGAGAGAGAGAGAGAGAGAGAGAGAGAGAGNGAGAGAGAGAGAGAGAGAGAGAGAGAGAGAGGGAGAGGGAGGCCAAGGGGACTGTTCACATCAGGAGTAATGTCAGGAGCTGCCCGCTCAGACTGCTACCATCCTCTGCTCTCCCGAATCCTCTCACAAGTCTGGGCTCAGGTAACCAGCTTTGAAGAACTGGTCACCATCCCACTGCATTACTGAATATATTTCAGAGTTTCCTATTCTGAAAAAAGAATAGTTTGCTTTCTGTTGCTATGATCTAAGGCATCTTGGGAACAAAACGGTTTTTCATCTTACACTTGTAGGTCACAGCAGTCATTGAGGGAAATATGAACAGGGACCTGGAACAGGAGCCTGGGAAGAGTGATGCTTGCTGCTGTCTCACTCGTTGGCTCAAGATGCTCCCCAGGACCAGGCCTAGGGATGGTGGCACCCACAGTGGGCTCAGCCCTCTCAAATCAGTCAAGATATTCTTTCCCAGTCATAGCTATAGGTCATTGTGATAGAACTAACTCTCTCTCTCTCTCTCTCTCTCTCTCTCTCTCTCTCTCTCTCTCTCTCTGTTTTAATATTCACTTGATGTACACGAGAGCTTTGGCAGCCTGTGCCTGTTGCTATGTGCCTGCCTAGTACCTGAGGAAGCTGGAAGAAGACATTGGACTCTACAGAACTGGAGTTGAGGATGGTTGTGGGACACCTACTAGGTACTGGGAATTGAATTTGTTTTCTTTGCAAGAAGAACAAGTGCCGTCTCTCCAGCTCTAGCATAACTTTTTAGAGGACTTTCCCTTTTCCCATGAGACTCCAAGTTTGTCAAACTGACATAAAAGCTAACCAGAACACAAGATTCTGAGTGTGTTTTATTAGTGTTTGGAAAGAATCAACAACAACAACAACAACAACAACAACAACAACAACAACAAAACCCTGAGATGGAAAAGCAGGGCAAAGGTCACCCGTGTCTGAAGCTCCCTCACACATCCCTCCTTCGTATGTATCTTCGCTAGGATTTCCATTTCTGTAAAGAGACACCATGGCCAAGGCAACTCTTTTTGAGGCTAACATTTAATTAGGGCTGGCTTCCAGTTTCAGAAGTTTAGTTCGTTATTATCATGGCAGGAAGCACGGTAGCGTGCAGGCAGACATGGTGCTGGAGGTGGAGCTGAGGGTTCTACATCTTGATCGGAAGGCATCCAGGAAGAGACTGGATTCCACCCTAGGTGGAGCCTGAGCATAGAAACTTCAAACCCACCCCCACAGTGACACACCTATTCCAACAAGGCCATGCCTCCTACTAGTGCCACTCCCCATATGCCAAGGATACAAATACTCCAATGGGGGCCAAGCCAGTTCAAATCACCACAGTATGATTTTCTGCAGACCCCACCCAAGTTGAGAGGCATTTGCATGGTATGTGTGATGTGCTGGGCTCGGTTTCCCACATAGGAAATAAAAGCATAGCTGAAGAAATAATCTATGTTTCCACATAGCTAAGACTGATTAAAATGTGGCCTCTTATATGTCTCTTAGCATCCTAGAAACTTCTAGAAGTACTACATTCTATGTACTGCACGAAAGTCAGTATCTCTCAGCATCCAAGGCTACTTTTGCTTAGGCCTTGCAGTACATGCCTGCTCCCTCAGATACTGAAGTGGCTGAAGCCAGAGAACTTCAAGTTCAAGGCCAGCCTGGGTTGTAGAGTAGGCTTAGTCGCCCCCTTTGTCAACACCTCCCTCCCCTTACAGGTCTCTTGCACGTTCACAACCCTTGGATTTGCTTTGTGAGCCTCTGAGGTTTTATTAGGATCATTTAGCTGTGCAGCCAAAGGTTTGGAAATCTCCATTGGAAGAGCCCAGTGGGGAAGATTCCAGGTCCTTCTTCCACCTGCTGCAGGCCACCCTTTGGTGACTAAAAGATTTCTCTTTGTCCCCAGCGTAGGGCAACTATATGGGGATGTGGCTTTCCCACTCCTTGGGAAGGCATGTAGGTCAAAGACTGGAGGGGTCTGACTAGAAAAAACTCAACTCACTGACCGCTTAGGAGATGGCTGGGTGGCACGTATCTACACTCACGCCCTTCCCCCAGCTCCCCTGGGGATCATGGCTTCTCATCCAAGGTGGGAAAATGCTTACCACACTAAGCTCTCCTTATTGCTTCTTCTTGTCTCGTTTCATTTCCTTCTTATCAATGCCCACCACTATTCTGTTTCCTCTCCTCTCAAGTGAACCCACCTGCCCTTGAATACCTGCCTTGAGGCCTGGTTCCTGGGGAACTCAGTTCAACACATCATTAAGGCTCCCAAATAATTTGCTAATTCATGCAACATGTATGTTCTGCTTCCGGGTTTCGTGCCATGTACCTGCCAGTTGTTGGCATTGTTATAGGACCAACATCCGGGTGGTTCCCTCACAACCTCCCCTTCCAACAGGAAAATTGGTTAAACAACAAACAAACAAACAAACAAACAAATAAACAGACTGCAACTCGGATGGCTTAGCAGTTAAGAGCACTGGCTGCTATTCCAGAAGACCCTGGTTCAGTTCTCAGGACCCACGTGGCAGCCCACAACCATCTGCAACTCCAGCTCTAGAGGAAGCAATGTCCTCTTATGATCTTCCTGGGCACGGGTGGGTGCAGACACACGCGTAGGCAAAACACTGATACACAGTTATAAAGTGAATTTTTAAAATGTGCCTGTGTGTGCAAGGGACTATGGAAGACTGAAGATCAGAGGTCCTGGGTGCTTAGCCAGGCCTGCTCTGTGTGGCTCTCCCACGTGAACACGTGGCTGTCATGTCTCTCCCTTCCACCTCTACCCTTGGTACCCAGCCTAGGGCCCACCATTCTTTGGGAGCTGCTTTTCTTACGGAGGACAACCTCAGCAGGGTCGAAAGGACCCACTCTATGTTTTGCTGACTCTTCACTCTGGCTTTTGGCTACAGTGATCAAGGCTCTGTACTCTTTCTAGTGGTCCAGACCCTCTAGTGGTGAAGTTATCCAGACCCTGGCTCTAGCAGTTATGACATATGGACCAGTGCTGACTACTGTAGCTTGAATATGGGATGTCCCCTCAAAAGGCTGATGAGCTGAAGACCTGGTCCCCACCTGGTGGTACTTCCCAGAGGGGATTTGATTGAGAGTTGTCAATCCTCAATGGCTCCATCTATTGATGGATCAGCAACTGACTGGGCTTGGGGATGGGTGTAGAGGCGCTAAGCCTGGCTAGAGGAAGTGGGTTAGCCCGGGTGTGACTCTGCAGGAGATGTCTTGCTCCTGAGTCCCTCCTCTCTGTTTCTTTCTGCTTTCTGGCTCCCAAGTGTAGAGCTGCTTTCCTGTGTCACACACTGACGCTGTGTTGTTATGGCTGCTTGATTGTTGGCCTGATGTAGCAATGAGGCCAGCTCTGAGTAGAGTCCCTTCTGAACCATAAACCAAGACACACCTTGCTCCTACGATGTTCAAGGAATGTTGTTTTGTCGCATTGAAGAAAAACTGGCAGAAACTCTGGTCATTTTGAGTGACATCAAGGTCATCCTTCACCAAGACATTTCAAGACAGTAGACTCTTTGTTTCAAGGCAGTAGACTGTACCAGGACCTTCAGAATGTGTGTCACAGCATCCTCCTAAATACCTCCAGGGAACAAGTATTTGATGAGAGGTTTTAGAGATGGTGATTGAGGCTCAGAGAGACCGAGTATCTTCTGTGGGTGCCAGTGTTAATGCAATGCCAGGGTTGAGGTTTCCAATCAGTACAGTTGTGAACACAACCATGCCGTATGCAACCAACTGCCAACCAGAATTAAAACATAAGGGGTTCTATGGGGAGTCTTGGGAAAAACCCAGACTCTCTATTCTTTGACATGGGTAGCCAACAGCCAGTGCTGTGTGACACTGTTGGTAAGGAGCTTTGAGGAAGTTCTACTCACCCCAGATAGAGAATCAATGACAGACCAAAGTCCAACTTGGGGAACTAATGAGATTTATTGGCATTACTCACAGGGGTGTAGGTGAGGGGTTACTCACAGGAGTGTGGGTAAAAAGTTACAGGAGTGTGGGTAATGGGTTATGCACAGAAATATGGGTGAGGGTTAGCTCACAGAAGTGTGGGTGAGGGCTTACTCACAGAAGTGAGGGTGAGGGGTTACTCACAGGAGTGTGGGTAAAAAATTACAGGAGTGTGGGTAAGGAGTTACTCACTGGAGTATAGACTAGGGGCTACTCACAGGAGTGTGAGTGACAGGTTACTCAGGAGTGTGGGTGAGAGTTTACTCACAGGAGTGTGGGTGAGGGTTTACTCACAGGAATGTGGGGGTGGGGTTACTCACAGGAGTGTGGGCGAGGGGTTACTCACAGAAGTATGGGTGACGGGTTACTCACAGGAGTGTGGGTGAAGGGTTACTCTATAGGAACAGAAATAACTCAGACAGAGCTGTATCACCAAAGTCCACCCAGCAATGGTGACAGCTCACAAAGCTGGAGCACAGTGGACAGCCCACACAGTGTCCACAGTGGGCTGTTTCACACAGGTTGGAGAATGTCCTCGTCTAGGTAGCTCTGTTGGTCCAAACCTTTCCAAGGTGGCTAGTCTGGTGTGAGCCTCTTCTAGACAACTCTGCTAACCTGAGAGTTACTCAGCAGCCTTACTGCGTGTACGCTGGATTAAGTTGGGCCAAGTGAATCTGTCATTTTCAGGGACTTCCTAAAGCTATTGAATTGCTTATTTCCTGAGTTTTTAAGGAACTTCTCTGCAGAGTAGAAAGTTTCCTCACACATTAGAACACCCTACATCTTAATGAGTTTTCCTCCAAGCCGTAATGTATTATCTCAAAAGAAATCCCACACTATAGCCAGTTTCATCTGCACACTGATGCTCACTCTCAGGAAACCGTCCAGAATCCAAAATGCCAAACAGGGAGGCAGAGGTCTCGAGTCCTTGCCTGCTTCTGAGGGACAGCAGCAGGTGTCTGTAGAGAGTCACTGGCCCCCGCTGTTTTCCTTGTGCATTGGAAGTGCTGGTTAAAAGGAATTAAGAAGGTGGGGTTGACTGGTATAAGGTGGTCCTGGCTGAGCATCCTCCCGTGAATCTCCACAGTGGCGCTGATGCTGGTGGGGACCATCCTCTCTGGGCTGCTTTATGGCAGCCGTCTTTAGTGCTTGATAATTCCTAAATAATGTCTTAGGTAATGTCCTCCACTAAATCTCTTTATAATCCAACCTGCAGCTATATATGTGCACTTCTGGAACATCTCTATCAAGAGTCAGTTGCCTTGCAGAACTCTGCATGTTTGGGCCTACACATGGCTACTGGGAGGAGTGCAAGGAACGATCCACATTTGTTTGATGCCATTCTGTAGCTCTCTGGGAAGTGTTCAACAAAGCCTGTTTCCTTTGCATGCATCGGAGCCTAGCTTCTGTCAGTTTATATATTTCTCAAGAATGCTGTCAATTCCTCACTTCTTGAATCAGTTAATTATCTAGCTGGCTGACTGTTTCAGCAGAGAAACCCCTAAATTGCCTAGGATCTCACCCACCTCCCTGCAAGTTGATTTGGTAAAGACTCACCGCAGCCTTGCTGGCTGACCCAGTGATTCACCAGATACTGGAGGGGCTGGAAGAGATGGCTTACCTCTCAGAGACAGCATGTGTCCTCTTTGTCTTCCAGGGCGTGGGATGTTGCTGTCAGCTCTATCCTTAAGAGGAAGGTACTGGAGGACCAGAAGTCCAAGAGCTGGGCCTGCAGACCAGCATTTTAGCAGCCTGGATGCCTTTGCCAGCACTGCAGCTGTGATCTCCATGTTTGATAGATCAGTCTGTGTATCATAGGCTAATAGGATTTGTTTGTTGTTTTGTTTTGTTTTGTTTTGTTTTGTTTTGTTTTTCTGTGAGATGGCAGACCAGGGTCTCATTAGATTTGTTTCTCACTAGCATACACTGAGATGCAGAGGTGGTGAGGGGGACATGGAAAGAAAGCAGGGAGGGGGACAGAGAGGTAAAGGGGGAGGGAGAGTGGAAGAGGGAGGGGAGGGAAGGAGAGGAGGAGAGAGGGAGAG
>NC_034590.1:9516449-9541555 GCF_900095145.1 Mus pahari | reverse complement strand
AGGGAGAGGGAGAGGGGGAGGGGGAGGGGGAGAGGGAGAGAATGCTTTAGCATTGACTTACTCTGGGGAAGAAGAGGGTGTATAGGCTGAGTCCTAGCACTCAGGAGGCTGGGGCACAAGGACAGTGAGTTCAAGACCAACCTGGCTTACATAGTGAGCTCTGCTGCCTCCCACCAGACACTAATGCTAAGGTCTCATGTGGACTTCTCTGGTACACGGGTGTTCCCAAAGGAAAGTCTGGTGTTTTGCTACCATGGGGACATGGCTGTTAGGTGTAACTGCTTGATCCTTGGCATGAAGGTGATGTAGTTTTCCCATGAGGAACATGTTTGGGAAGGGATTGAAGTTGCCCTGACTGATCACAAGCTCTGGGTTTCTTCCAGGATCCAAGGAGGGAAGAGGCCCAGAAGAGGCGCTCTGACAGCCGTCAGAGAACCCTGGAGCACGGGCAGGGAACTCACGGTCTGTGACTGAATGGAGGCTAGAATCCAAAGAGGAGGAGCAGGTGTCCTTGAAAAAAATTAAAGAATCGCTTCTGGATACAAATGTAGGAACTCATATCTACATCACATTCAAGGCACTTTACTCATAGCAACAGAAGGTAGAATGAACTCCAATGATGGGTATAAAATGGCTAAACAGAATGTGGTATGTACATACTATAGAATATTATTCAACTTTCAGAAAGGCAAGTGAACCTGAACAGCTCCTGAGCATGCTATGTTAAATGACATAATTCGATTCTCTACGAGTTAGGTTAACCCTGCTTCTCTGAGATACAGGGAACAGACCGTTCCTGGAGAGAAATAGGAATAAGGCACGTAGTAGGGTGTTTGGCAAGAAGGAAATAAGGAGCTATGGCTTGAAGCATATGGAGCCTTCTGGGATGATGAGTCATTCTGATGTTATACAGCCGTGGGGTCATAATGGACACATATCCACACAAAAGGAACAGGATGGGTGGGGAGAAGGAAGATGTGACATTGCTGAATAACAGAGAGAGTATTAACATGTATAGGGAAATAGATATGAACATGTATATACATATATGCATTTGTATACATATACATACATATATACATATGTGTAACTATAACACATGCAGAGACACACTCGCACACACACATGCACATGCAGAAGAAGGAAGGATAGGGTCAAGGAGATGAACATTTACCCCTGGTTTTGAATAGTGCTACCAGTGGAGTCTCAAGCCATGCATGTGCTGGGCAGGCTCTGTACCACTGAACAATACCCAGAGTCCACATTCTGTACTGCTGAGCGATACCTACAGCCCACAGCTGCTTCCTTTTTGCCTAAAGAAACACTATATGGACAAACAAGAAACTAATAAAGCTAACATCCAGTAGGCAAAGGGTCAGGGAAGACAATAAGATTCTCTGGGTATATTTATTTTTAATATAATTTAAAATTTTAGTTTGTGCTACTGTGGACTGTGGTACTTGTTTAAAACTTAATCTAAAAATAAAACTTTATAAAAGAAAAAAGTTTTTTGTTTTTTTTTAAAAGCTATGAAGAGGGCTGGAGAGATCTGGCTTCAGTATTAAGAGCATTTACCACTCTTGTAGGGTTCCCCGGCAGAGTTCCCAGTATCTAGCTGTTCACATCCACCTGTGACTACAGCTCCAGGGATAAAAATACCCTTTTGTGGCCTCCATGGGCACTGCATTCACATACAAAGATATACATACACATGGACAATAAAATAAGTTTTGTTTATTTTTTATTAATTATCTATGCACTTTCCATCCTGATTGCAGCTTCCCTCCTTCATCAACTTCCAGTTCCTTACTCTACCCTCCCTCCATACTTCCTCCTTCTCTTCTCAGGGAAGGGGAAGCCTCCAGTGGATCAGATCAAGTTGCAGTAGGACTAGGGCATCTTCTTCTATTGAGGCTAGACAGGGCAGCCAAGTTAGGCGAAAGGGATCCAAAGGCACACAACAGAGTCCCAGTCAGCTCCTGCTTTAGGATTCACACATGAAGACCAAGCTGCATATCTGTCACACATGTGCAGGGGGCCTAGGTCAGTCCTATGCATGCTCTCTGGTTGGTGCTTCAGTCTCTGTGACCTATGGGCTCATTCTGTAGGTTCACTCTGTGGTTCATTCTGTAGGTTTTCTTGGGGTATCCTTGCCATCTCTGGCTCCTGCAATCCTTCCTCCCCTTCTTCCACAGGATTCCCTAAGCTCTGCTTAATGTTTGGCTGTGGGTCTTGGCATCTGTTTCCATCCCAGGGCTGGGTGAGGCCTCTCTGATGAGAGTTGTGCTAGACTCCTGTCTGCAAAGAGCAGAAAATCATTAACAGTGTCAGAGGTGGGCTCCCTTTCATGGCATGGATCTCAAGCTGGACTAATCATCGGGTGGCTATTCCCTCAATTTCTGCTCCATCTTTACCCCTGTACATCTTGTAGGCAGGGCATATTGCAGGTTGGAAGTTTTGCAGCTGGTTCGGTGTTCAAATCCCTTCATTGGAAGACTTTCCTGGTTACAGAAGATGGCCATTTCAGGCTCCATATCCCACCTTGCTAGGAGGCTTAGCTAGGGTGATCCTCATGGCTTTTTGAGAGTTTCCATTGACCTATATAGTTAGCTCATTCCAGAGATGCCCCCCTGACCATATCCAATTGTCTTTCTCAAAACCTACAAAGGTTTATTTGAGATATTTTTTTTAAAAAGCCTTAAGGAATAGATTGAATGTTATATTTCTAAGATAAAAAGATCAATACTCAAGAAGTATAAATTCTTTCCAAATTAGTCATTTCAACAAATTTGAAATCAACAGATTGAAGTATAGAGCCAGGCAATGTTATTCTCATGTATATACAGAAAAAAAGAGGGTTTTAGAATTATAAGCCCTGGGTTCAATACCCAGGACCATGGAAAGTGAAAAAGCAATGGACCATGACTATAGTCACAGCATAGAAAACATCTTATAAGAGGTGGGTCAGGCCTCTGTGTCAGCAAAGATAAAATAGTAACAATCACCATTATATTGGAACTGGAGGAATGGCTCAGCAATTAAGAGTGTGTCCCACTCTTACAGAAAATCTCAGTTTGATTCCCTGCTCTCCTCTTGTGTTGCATGGCTTATAACCACCTGTAATTCCAGCTCCAGACCGCCCTCTTTTGGTCCCTGTGGGTACTGCATTCATGTGCACATACTCACATGTGCATATGGCATATATATAATTAAAAGTAATGAAGTCAAATCTTTAAAAAAATCACAATTATAAAATCTGAAATACATTGTTAACATTGTAAAATACAACACAATTAAAATAAAACGAGTGCCTATTTTTGTGCTAGATCTTAGCATTCCTATTTCTCCCCAAATAATTTATATACTTAATACAATTCAAATCAAAACACCACGATTTTGAGGGGGAGGGAATTAACAGCTCGGTTTAATTTTTAAAGAAGCATTGAAGACCTAAATATAGTAGAGGCAAATCTTAAGTAAAAGGTAGATATCTTACTCTATCGGTTATCAAACGGATCTCAAAGTTACAACAATTAAGACTGTAGGGATAGATCAGAGGTGGGGAAAACTGGCAATAGGAAGAAGAGAGAGAGAGGGAGAGAGAGAGAGAGAGAGAGAGAGAGAGAGAGAGAGAGAGAGAGAGAATGGATGTCTAGGATGTCTTGGAGTCATAAGAGAAGTCACACTACAGAGAGATGCCTTCAATAAACACTGCTGGGTCAACAGGACAGCAATAGTTGGGAAAGCAACTTAGTCCTGACCTCATCCTATCCCACCCCACACAATAGTCTATTCTAGATAGACTGTACATCTAAATTAAAAGGGAGAAAAGCTCTAGACACAAATCAGACTATTCTTCTTACCTTGGAGTAGAAAAGACTTTTTAAGTCAGATTTGAATAGCACCACTGTCAAAGAGGACCGATACATGAAACTGTCTTCAAAGCAAATTGTCTTGCTTATTAAAAGACAGGGTAGATGGCTCAGCACATGAGGACAATGCTGTTCTTACAGAGGATCTGAGTTCAGTTCCCAGCACCCATACCAGGGAGCTCGGAACTGCTTGTTAACCCAGCTCAGAGGCACTTCTGTGCATATAATACACATAAACTCATGTTGATGCACATATGTATATAAATGTGTGTGTGTGTGTGTGTGTGTGTGTGTGTGTGTGTGTGTGTTAGAAATAATTAGTCTTTTTCTTTGACTGTTGTGTCAATGTTTTCTATGGAATCTTCTGCACCTGAGATTCTCTCTTCTATCTTTTGTATTCTGTTGGTGATGCTTGCGTCTATGACTCCTGATCTCTTTCCTAGGTTTTCTAACTCCAGGGTTGTCTCCCTTTGTGATTTCTTTATATTGTTTTTATTTCCATTTTTAGATCCTGGACAGTTTTGTTCAATTCTTTCACCTGTTTGGTTGTGTTTTCCTGTAATTTGTTAAGGGATTTTTTGTGTGTGTGTTTCCTCTTTAAGGGCTTCTACCTGTTTACCTTTGTTCTCCTGTATTTTTTAACAGAGTTATTTATGTCCTTCTTAAAGTCCTCTATCATCATCATGAGATGTGATTTTAAATTAGAGTCTTGCTTTTTCATTATGTGGGGTATTCAGGGCTTGCTGTGTTGGAAGAACTGGGATCTGATGATGTCAAGTAGCCTTGGTTTCTATTGCTTATGTTCTTGCCTTTGCCTCTTGACATCTGGTTATCTCTGGTGTTAGCTGGTCTTGCTGTCTCTGACTGTGGCTTGTCCCTCCTNCAAGCCTGTGTGTCAGCACTCCTGGGAGAGCAGTTCTCTTTGAGAGGAATTTGTGTATGGAGAGCTGTGGCACAGGGTCAGCTCCAAGGTGCAGACAGAAACCGGAAGGATCCTGTCCCAGGCTGCTGCTTGGTTCCTGTGCCCTGAGGGCCTCAGGTGGGTCCCTTGGAGCAGAAGTGGTGGTCTTTCCCTTGCTCACAGGTGTGTCAGCACTCCTGGGAGACCAGCCCTCTCCTGGCGGTATTTGGATCTAGAGACCTATGGCACAGGGTCAGCTCCAGGAGCAGAGGGAAACCGGAAGGATATATTAGTTTTTTTCAAAGGCATTATAAGTGAAGGACAGATCACAGATAGAGAAAACATATTTTTGTAACACAAATAGCAAAAAGACAACTTGTTTTCCATGATAACCAACCAAAAAGAATACAAAACGACTGTGCTGGCTATTTCTATCTTGTCAAATTCACCTCCTACACTGTAATTTTGTAGCTGGGTACTGACAGTTTCTGCTTTTCCAGACAGGTCTATGCTGGGCTCTGTCAGCAGGGCCCTGTGAAGGAGACCCTGAGGCTGAATGAGAACAGAAGATAGTCCAGGAACAGAAAGTGAGTTTCTACAACTTTCCAAGATAGCATAAAGCTCTCATTGCTCACTTCCAGACATAACAGACTTTGTGTATCGGTCTGGCTATATAGCCCAGGCTAACCTTGAATGTGGAATCCTCTTGCCTCAGCCTTCTGAGACTCCAAGTCTAAGCCACCGGGGTCTTGGATGTATTATTATTATACAAGTTCAAAGTCAGCCTCTACCTCCTCAGTGCTAACATAAAAGGTATGCGACATTATAGTGGGCTACTCTGCTACTTTTAACTTTAATTTATATTTAGTTTTTGCAACAAAAGGAAATCTAATTGTAGTTGAAACCTGCATATGTGTGTGTGTGACACACACACACACACACACACACACACACACACGGAAACTTTTCAAGAATGGAACTTTCAATTCAAATAAACATCAGTTTCTATCTGACTGGGAGCCACATGTGGCCAGCGACTTTGGTTGAAGAAAGCAGAGCAAACCCAGCCCTTCTTGTGGTTGGGATTTGGGCCTGGGTATTTTATGTCAGGAGCTTCAGCGGGGCCAGTTGGTACCCCTAGCTCTGCGGTGGAACACTGCTCTTCATGACATGTTATTTTTCTGCTGACTGTCTCTTGACATCCTTTCCAGTCCCCTCCAACTGCCTTGTGACTAAAGGGATTGTGATCTCATGGCAACCCATTTTCCAGTTTCATCTGAGCTAGGTAAACATGGAGATGGAATAAGGGGAAGGAGCCCACATTGTTCAGAGAACATTCTTCATTTGGTCAGCTTCTTGTTTTAGCTTTAATAATGTGTCCTCCCAAAAGGTACCCATGAAAAGACTGCATTATTTAAGAAGAGAACATGATAGTTATATCACACTAAAAATATACTGCATGATTTACTGTGTGTTTTTAATTAAGCCAAGAGGGAAAAATGAACTCTGTAGAATGAGGTTTATGACCTGTGACAGAGCAGACATGAGATGAGAGGGGATTCCCCTAAATGACGAGAAATCTGTAAAGAAACAAGTGGACCCATAGCACAGGTGAGCATGGCAAAACAGTCACAGAGAAAAGCAAGCCCACAGGAGGACAAGTCCCAAAGGCCCCTCCATGGTGCTGCTCACCTTTCGGGCCAGAATAGACAATCCAAGATTCAGATGGCACACACATGAAGGGACGGAATTCCAAATATCAAAATATTCAAGCATGCATTCTTTTTAAAATTGTTTAAAACTTTCCATTTTTTTTTGAGAATTTCATACATGAGTACTGTATTACATCATTTCTACCTCTTTCTTTCCTTCCTCTAACTCCTCCCACATCTCTCCTATTCTCTCGAAAGTTAGTGACCTCTTCCGGTTTAATTGTCATAGTCACACGTAGATAGATATATGGAGTATTCATTCTTCATAATTCCAAAATAAAAGAGTTGCGATATAGGAAGAAATGAGGAATAGAAAAATACATACTATTGAAATATAGTGTATATTATATAATGTATATATACATAAGAAATATCTGTAGTATATATACATGTAGAAATACAGTATATAATATACAATGTTCTGCTTCTCTGCAAAAGTCCAGAAACACTGCATTTTCTTCCCCCCTCCCCTGTAAGGTATTTTTTAAATTATATTTAAAATTATTTTATTAGATATTTTCTTCATTTACATTTCAAATGCTATCTCGAATGACACCTATACCCCCCACCCTGCTCCCCTGCCCACTCACTCCAACTTCTTGGCCCTGCCGTTCCCCTGTATGGGGCATATAAAATTCGCAAGACCAAGGGGCCTCTCTTCCCAACGATGGCTGACTAGGCCATCTTCTGCTATATATGCAGCTAGAGACATGAGCTCTGGTGGTATTTTCTTAATTAGTGATTGATGTGGGAGAACCTGGTTCATTGTCGAAGGTCGAAGGTGTCATCCCTGGGCTGGTGGCCTAGTGTTCTATAAGAAAGCAGGCTGAGCAAGCCAGGGGAGGCAAGCCAGCAAGCAGCATCCCTCCATGGCGTCTGCATCAGCCCCTGCCTCTAGGATCCTGTGTTGTCTGAGTTGTGTCATGATTTCCTTTGATGATGGACTGTGATGTGGAAGTATAAGCCAAATAAACTGTTTCCTCCCCAAGATAATTTTTGTCATGGTGTTTCATTACAGTAATAGAAATCCTAAGACAACACTCATACACAGGCACACAAATACATAGTTACAAATAAATGAATTAAAACTCCCAAAGCCCAGGGTAAGCAGACACAAAAATACTCCCCCATAGTTCTCTATTCAACATGTTGAGTAAAATGGGAGACTGGCAAAAGTCAGGGATGTAACGGTTTTAGTTCTCTTAAATTGACTAAAGAAAGGATCCGATGGCAACGCTCAGCTGTCTCTCAAAACGAATAGATTTGGGGGAAAAAAGGACAACTGCAAATCCCACAGGAGGAAAAAAGGAAGCGTGTGTTGCGACTTGTATAGCAAGCTCCTGGAAAGCTGACTGGGGGCAGTGAAGAGATCAAGAAAGACACAGAAAGAATAGACAGACACATGGACAGAGAAGCTACAGGCAGGTGATCCGTGGCTCTAGGAGGGAGGCACTTGCTACACAGCAAGCCAGAACCTCAGCACATTTAGTATAAACCTCCCAGGAAGAAGGGGTAGGCAGTCTCTGAAGGAGGTGCCTGCCTGTAGGCATCCCAGCGGAGGAAGATGCAGTGGGTAGTTTTGAGAATACACTGGTCAATCATTCATACACCTTTGTGCATGATGTCCACATTTGCACTCTGACTAGAGGGAAGCTTTGCAGTCCCTCTGAGTCTCACCATGGAGAGAGCTTTGCCACTTCCATAGGACCGAGGCACTGAGGTCCTTGACACATCTTTGCAGATGACAAACAGCAATCCATTCACTCAGATCTTCATCCTCTCTCTACATTTCCACCCAAGGCTTCCTCCCCTCTCCACAAGTCACCAGAAAACAAAGAATAGGGCAAAAGCATAGCAACGACTACTCTGGAACAGAACCAACCAATAGTAAAGCTAGAAGCTGGGAAATGGGAAAGTATCTTAAAATATGTCTTAATGTGTGGTTTCTGTGTATACATTTATATTTTGCTATAGTGAAGATGTTATATCATGATAAGGAAACCTTATAGTTTTAAAATAAGCTTTTAAAAATTCATTTTTGAGAATTTCATACATCTTTGATCATATTCATCTCCTTCCCCAACTCTTCCTCTCTTCTTTAGCCACCCAACTTTTTTTTTTTTGAGAAAAAAGATTTTCTAAAGTCCATTTTTCAGAAACCAGAAAATGTGTGATAACATGCAAAATGTATACGCTTCTTGTACATCTAACTAGCGATTATGTAAAAAATAAATGTTATGATTTTTAAAAATGTTCAGGGCACACTGAGTAGAAATAAAATATTAGACTATGATAGCATGTATAAATGACAGATTGTAAAACAGTCTGGGGTGACTGTGAAAAAAAGTGATATTGAATAGCTAGAAAAATTTAAAAGATGAGAGCAACCACTTACACTTAGAAGATATATGAAAACACAGATGGATAAATAAAGAACTGTAGAAGAAAAACATAAAATTCAATAAAATATTTAGAGTTCATTATAACAATCTTCACAAAAAATGTAAATGAGTTAAACTTTCTGGATTAAAGTTCAGTGGAGAGAGTCCTACAGAAGAGGCAGAAATAGCCAGACAAGGAGAGTAGAATCAAAGCCTTAGGGTTTGTGTGGTGACTTCACGGTACAAGGTAAAGCTGGCGGCATTGACGATCAATACTTCCTTCATAAAAGATTTCTCTGTAACTCGGGACGTTATCTGGCAGTATTTTACCCTAAGCAGATCTCTCAAGCCTACCTGGGACTCCCAAGTGTATAGTATACTCATACCTTTCCTGCCGTGTCACCAGCAGACAGAGCATCCATCTTTCCCAACACAGAGTCTGCCTCAGAAAACAGTCTTAACTTTAGATCTATAATTTAATCACTGTCATTATGTCTGTTCAAATTCAGTTCATTTTTATCATGAGTACTATTCTATTATATTAATATATCAAAATATATTTGTCTATCTTATGAGTTTGGGAAACTTATTGGTTTTCTTGCTTTTCTTTCTTTCTTTCTTTCTTTCTTTCTTTCTTTCTTTCTTTCTTTCTTTCTTTCTTTCTTTCTTTTCTTCCGTCCTTCCTCCTTCTTTTCTTTCTTTCTTTTTAATTTCCTTTTAAAAACTTTGTGCTTTTATAAAGACCACAGGACTAGGGTTGGTGAAATGGCTTGCTGAACAAAGATCATGACATAAATTCAATCCCTGGGGTCCATGGTGGAAGAAGATAACTGAGTCCTACAAGTCACCATCTGACCTGTATATATGTACCTGACTCACTCAAACATATACACATGTGTCATACACACACACAGTAATATTAAATTAAAATGTAACAAGATTGGAGGTGTTAACATTCCAGAGCATGCCGTTAGGTAGACAGGATCACAAAGCTTTTGGAAGGAAATTCTCTCTCTCTCTCTCTCTCTCTCTCTCTCTCTCTCTCTATATATATATATATATATATATATATATATATATATATATATATATATATACTTTGCTTTAATTTCCAAGTAATCTGACAAAAGTATTTCATCAATGTAGATCCCATCAATTATATCTCATTGGCCAGTGGAACTACATTTGGTCAACATCAGGTAATGTGAGTATTTTCAGTCTTAAGTCTTGTTAGGCTTGCAGGGTCAGCTGTAATCCTAGCACTTAGAAGTTAAATCCAGAGGATTGCTCTAAGTTGAAGGCCAGCCTGGGAACTGTGGCACCCTGCATTGAGACAAAGCATTAAAACAGAAAGCAGAAATGTGTTTCAGGAGGTTTGTTAGTTTTGCTCTTTCTTAACTTACCTTCTTCCTGTTCACATTCTTCTTCTTCCTCTTCCTCTTCTTCCTCTTCCTCTTCCTCTTCTCTTCCTCTTCCTCTTCTTCTTCCTGGGGTATGATCTTTCTCTACAGCCCATACTCTATAGCCATGGTCTTGAAATTTTTTTATTTTTTATTTTGTGGGTTTTTTCTTTTGAGACAGGTTTTCTCTGTGTAGCCCTGGCTGTCCTGGAACTCACTTTGTAGACCAGGCTAGCTATGAACTCAGAAATCCATCTGCCTCTGCCTCCTGAGTGCTGGGATTAAAGGCGTGTGCCACCACGTCTGGCAGGTCTTGAAGTTAGAATTCTCTTGCTTCAGCCCACTGAGACTGGGATTGCAGGAGTGAATAACCACACACAGCTCCATTTTTTTTTTTTTGGATGCTTAATAACACTGAAACTTTGTTCATTAAAAAACAAACAAACAACCTTTTATGAGGTTCAGATTTCATCCTCTTATTTCTAGTGAATTATCTGAATTCTTTTAAGTGATTATAAGGTCCTCTCTACACTTTATGCTTGAGATTATTGTTGAGTAATTATGCTGAGTATGCCTCTACCAACTGTGTGGTACCATGGCTTTCCCCACCTAAATACTGCCTTTGATAGAGAGTAACACCAAGTTCTAATAACATTCAATGTTTGATGTTTCCCTTTGTAAGAGTGAGTACAGTTTGGGTCTGTTAAATAAATGCAAAGATAATCAGAATATTCAGGTTGTGTTGTTGTTGATGTTCCAGAATCCTGAATTATTCTGATTATCGTATTTATCTCAATGATAGAGCTTTAATTAGTTTTTATGTCTTGCATGAGTTTACCACGCAGAGGCACTGGGAAGTGTTAGATGTATTCTCTCACTGAGCCAACAGAAGGAGATGCCTACATAGAGCCAACAGGATGGGACAATGCCAACACAGTCAACAGGGTGGGTGATGTCACATAAAGCCAACAGGAGGGTTAGGTGTCATGTAGTGCCAACAGGTTGGGGAGACACCTTCCCACATAAATTCATTCTAAGGTACTAGCTCACTAGAGAAGACTCATGATCAACAATCACAACCTGAACACTCAGGAGAACACATGGTCCAGCTTTTTTTGGTCTAGAAGCTGAGAACCGATAAAAACAGTGGCTAAGTTACAGGAGAGAAGTCTGTCAAAGAGTGTTTCATTTGGAGTTTGAAGACAGCAAAAAGCTGTGTGTATATAACACACACACACACACACACACACACACACACACACACCACTACCATTAAAAAAAAAACCCTGTGAATTCCATGCAACTTTTCTTATTTATATTTGTTTGTAAATACAACGGCTGAAGTTGACTATAACCAAGTTATATGTAGTCTTTATTATTTAAAATATTTCAAATTTTGCTAAGGCAATAACTGTATACAACTGAAGAGTGAATTTCTGCTTCGCTCTTCCTTTCTCTCCTATTCCAGTTTTGTTAGACTTCCACGATCTTATTTATAATTAACGCTAATATTGACATTTCCTGCAGATATAAGCATTATATGCTGTTGTTTTCGTTACTCTCTGTGGCTGTGACAAGAGCAACTTACTTTATTTTAGTTTATGGTTTTACCAGACATTATTTTAGTTTACAGTTCCAGAGGAAGAGTCCAACATAGCCCGGGTAGGCACGACATAGCATGGCGGCAGGAGAAGGAAGTCGATAGGAAGGTTGTTCATATATTTAGCCATATACTGGAAACAGAGTGAATGAACAGGAAGTTGGGTGAGGCTATAAAACCTGAAAGCCCACCCGCAATGATGTACTTCCCCTAGCAAGGCTCCACCTCCTAATGGTTCAGTATCCTACCTAAATAGCACCACCATGTGAAATCAGCGGTTCAAAGACGTTAGCTTGAGGACCACTTCTCACACAAATCATGAAGAATGATCGCATTCTTCATGCGATCATTGCATTTTTGTCTCACAAGTCCTCTATCTAATTTCCCTCCTCTATCTGCCGGCTACATCCACATCACAGCTGCCGGCTAAATGGTAATGGATGTTTATATGAAAATGACGGTGTTGTTTTCTGCCCAGCCAAGCAGTGTACTCTGTGCCTTCGCCATGGGCCACTGCTTAACTTTTACCGTATTTCCTGTTCTCAGCATAGGACATCATATCTCTTAGGGTTGGAGAGATGGCTCCACAGTGCTTTTATCAGCTTGGCTTTTATCAGTGTAGGCTTCAGATGGATGACTGACTTGAGCAGATTCATGGTGCATCTTAGCCTTCTATCACCACAGCAAACAGCTGAGGAAAGTCTCCTTTTATCAAGAAAATAGTTTCCTTTTGTTCCTTTAAAGCTGACTTTCATTTTCCCCTTTATTGAGATAAGTTTTTGGCTTATTGTTTTGGAGACTCTTAATCCGTGATTGACTCGCTTCCTTCCTCTGTGCTTATGGAGGGACATCATGATAAGCAAAGCCATCTCACAGATGCCTGGAAAGAGAACGAGATAAACCAAGGGCTGAGTCCCATCAGCTCCTTCAAGAGCACACTCCCAGTGACTTAAGACCCCCTCCAAGGCCCCACCTTAAAGGTTTTGCCGGTTCCCAATTGTTCAAAGCCAGTCTGTGCTACATAGTGAGCTTTTAGCCAACCTGGACTACATTGTGAGACCTTAACTCCAACGACAAAAGTTAAAAATAAATAAATCTTCCAGGAGCCTTCTATTGAAGTTCAATTTTGTGTCTCTTCTCCCTCCACTCCTTTCTCCCTCCTTCCATCCCATCTACTCCCTTCTTCTCAACTCCCCTCATCCCCACTTCTCTCCCAAATTCCCCCTTCTTCTCCTTTCTTTCCTTACACCACATGCATACTTAAGGTGCAAACTGTAGAAAACAATGTCCTTTCTTTCTTTGTTTCTTTGTTTCTTTGTTTCTTTGTTTCTTTGTTTCTTTGTTTCTTTGTTTCTTTGTTTCTTTGTTTCTTTGTTTCTTTGTTTCTTTGTTTGTTTGTTTCTTTCTTTCTTTCTTTCTTTTGTCTTGGATTATGTGTTGATTCTATTTTATTTGTAGAGTGTTTTGACTGTATGCATACACACCATTTCTGTACAGTGCCTTTGGAGGTTGGAAGGGGGGGTTGGATCCCCAGGGACTTGAGTTATAGACAGTTGTGAGCCACCATGTAGTGTGGAGAACTGAACCCAGGTCTTCTGAAAGAACAACCAGTGCTCTTAAATACTGAGTCATCTCTGTAGCCTTAGATTTTTAAAGCCTACTTTAAGGGTTCTCAAATGCTTTGACCCCCTTTCTAGCCCAAAGGTGGGGGAGAAAAGATGGTAAATAGGACAAGGGGATGTGGACCTGTTTAGAAGTAGTTCTTTGGGGCGATTCCAATCTCTGTTGTCAGGATAACAGCAGACCACCCGTTCAGGAGCGTCAGGATACCAACCATGAATCAGCAGCAGTGACGTGATCCAGCAGAAACAGTCAGGCTTCTGCCAAATCTGCAAAGTCAGTGGAGGGGCCAGAACCAGTCGGGATGCCTGGAGTTCTCAGCTGTGGCTCTCTCAATGAAGTGAAGGTCAGCGAAGACCTGAGACCAACAAAGTGTTACAAGGCTAGCTAAGCTGTTGTCCTGTCGCTGTCCCTTGAGTCCTATTTATACTCTCTCCAAACATCACATGTCCTCCTATGGGTCCTGCCTCAGCAAACCACCAAGTGAGTCTTCATCATGAGACACTAACAGAATCTTCCCCTTCTCATCTCTCCCAACTTAACATTATTTTTGATGATCTTCCCACATTTCCCCCCCTGGTGATCAGATGTAGTAGACTCCTGGCATGGATCCACCTTATTCTCTCTCCTGTTAGTCATTTGCTTATTTCTCTTAGTCTGTGTTTCTCTTTCACCAGTTGAACTACTCCTCTAGGTTCTTTTTCAGTTTGCTTTTAGTTGGGCACCCCTTCTTTGGTCTGTGTCATTCACATCTCTCACCTTTTCTTTTTGAGGACATGAATTTTTGCTGTACACTTAGATTTAAGGTCACAATTGCAAACTCCTTGGGAGCTCCATGGTGCATGCCAGCTCTCCCCTGCGGCACACTTGAGAGAACTTATTTTGCTGTTAGTGTTGTTGTTGTTGCTGCTGCTGCTGTTGCTCAGCCCCTTACTAGCAGGATCTGTCAGCCTTTTTATTTGTGGCCATTGGATTTCCACACCAGGGACTCCTCCTGTAGCTCACATGGTCACGGGGCTGAACCCACTTACTGATACTGTGGAACTAGGACAAGGGGACAGGTGTTGGGGCAACCACTCTGGTCTGGTACTCAGTGGCTCCACATTCTCCAATTGTACATACCCCAGCTGCACACACTCTCCCCGCCATCTGGAGCTCCTACGTTCTAGAGACAATAAAGTTGCAGTCCCCACAGAGACAGAACGGGCCACATGTGGAAGAAACAGAGATTGGAAGAGGCAAGGGGCTGGCACCTCACAGCTCAGGACACATGTGCAACCCAGTGACTGTCGCCTGAGAGCCCAGCCCTGCTCTGTGTCCTGTGGGGAAAATTAATTCCTTTTTCACTGGTGTCCTCTCTGTTGGCACAAAGCCTTCCATTTCCTTGGCCCGCCTCACTCATTTCCTTTGCTCTGTCTCCCATTTTTAAGATTTCACCATCGTCTGCAAATACTGCTGACACATCTCTATTTATCCTCAGCACCTTTACGTGCAATCGTTATTTGGGTTATTTTACTATTGCAGCAATAACGTTTTGAGAGAATGGAAAAAGCACATAAGAAATTGATTCCATGTATTCCTAGATATTTCTTAATACATATAAATTTCTTTCTTTCTGTGCACATAGACACACAAAATTAGGCTCAAAATAAGCAGAAAATACTTACAAATCTTATATGTTCACAAGGGTGGACACAAAGAAAGTCTACACTGATTGTAAAATGTGAGGCCACAGGCCCATATTGTTTGACTAAATCACTGTGTTATAACCAGTAATGAGTGAGAGACCTGTCCCTTTGCCACCTCTTGACTGCTGCAGCAGGCACTTTTCTCTTGCCTTGAGAAAGTACCCAGGCAAAATGGGGCCTAGGGAAGAAAGGATGCCTTTTAGATTATGGTTCTAGAAGGCTAGAGACATCAAGGCAGGTAAGGTACAGAAGGTGTCAGAAGCACATAAGCTCTACAGAGTCCCAGCTGAACACTGAAGAGATTCCAACTGGAGGAGACTAAATGGAGCTTTAAAATTTTAACTAACTGCTCAAATTCCTGATGTATAAGACCCAAGTAACATGATAAAACAAGATAATGTTTCCTCCCTAAGCTACCAATCTCAGAAGAAACAACTCAATGACAGAGACTTAGATAAAAATCCAAAATAATAGTAATAAGCATGTTTAAAGAAACAAGAAAGAATACAGATAATCTGCTGGACAAATCCAAGAGAAAACAAACAGCTAAGTAGACAAGGGAGATGATACAGTTGATGGGAATGAAATTTGGTGAAGACATAGAAGGAATGAAGGAACAGAAAACTGCAACAACGCTGGGCATTGACAATGGGATGGATCGGGGGAGGACAGGCTATCGGGGCTTTAAAAACACAGTACACACAAATGAATCATTCTCTCATGGCAACAATTAACTTAAAAAATGTGTAAGTGGAACATAACTATCTTTGGAACACCGTGAAAAGACCCAATTGGCAGATTATGGATAAAGGAGGATGAAGAGAAGAAGGAGAGGTGAGGAGGAGAGGGCGGGGGTAGAGAAGAAGAAGGAGGGAGAAGGAGGAGGAAGAAGAAGGAAAAAAGGAGGAAGAATCTTATGCCAAATGCAGAGAAACTATTTTTAATATAGTAGTAACAGAAAAGTTTTCCAAATCTAGGGGAAGGGGACAATCCAGGTATCAGAGGCATAGGGATGCTAAATGGGCAGGACTCAGAAAGGAGACTCTTCATATCCTATTATGGTTAAAATACTAAATAGACCGAGCAAAGAAAGGCAGGCCCGTCAGAATAGCAGCTGATTTCTCTGCAGGAACTTTCAAAGCAAAGAGGTCATAAAATAAAACCTTTCAAGTTCTGAGAGACGACAGCTGTCAACACAGACAGACCCACAGCTGATGGAGAAAGAGGAAGGTTCCACGATAAACTTCGAAGAAAGGAATTTGTGTCCACAAAGTCTGCAAAAGAAGGGGGATGGGATTCTTTGAGTGGAAAGCACTGGCAGACATGACCAAAAGACTCGAGTAGAAGTTAAGCCAATGTGGATGAAGTACAAACAAACACTGTAAAAATGATGTCATCCAGCATGGCCACCATCAAGGAAACGAGCATCATCCAATGCTGGAGAGGATGTGGAGGAAAGGAACCCTTATCTGTGGCTTATGGAGTCGCTTATGCACAAATGATGGAAAAATCTTTAGTTTGAGCAACCATAGTACCATTTCCAGGCTTACTCCCAATGGACTTGATATCTTACAATGAAGATACTTACACCTCCATGTTTATTGCTGCTCTGTCTGCTACGGCAAGGAATTAGAATCCATGTAGATGCTACTCGCAAAATAATAATTTAAAATAATTCCTGGGGAATTTTTATTAACTTTCAATGCCATTCTTTTCAAAGTTTTCTTGGCCATTGTCATTTGCTCTATGTTGCTTATGCTTGTGTTTATATGTGCTTGTATGTTTGGATTCTCTGTATTACACCTTCTATTGTCCTGTGAAGAGAGGACTCTTTTTGTCTCCACCTCAAAGATGCACATCCTCCTCACTCTCCTGTGGGCTCAACAACTAGAACATGCTGAGTTAGTGGCAGGCATTGGGGAAGACACTGGAAGCCTTTGAGAGAGCGTGGCTTCTGCTATTCCAGTGATCAGAGTTAAAAGAACAAGGGCCGGGGAAGCCAGTGCCAACAGAGGTGGAGGCCTTGAAGATACCACAGCTATGAAGACTGGGGCCTGACTTGCCTCCCAGGACACATCAGGCAATGGAAGTGGGGCCTCCAACCTTCAAGGCCTGCTAATAGTAAGAAAAATAATTACTTAATGGCCTGGATGTCTCTTGTGTCCCCTGTTAGACACAAGAGGAGGTAGGAGAGCTGATGCCTAAGAGCTTGCATATGAACCTGTGCAGGGGGAAGAGAAGACCTGTGTATGGAGGATAACAAGATACAAAAGGGAGGTTCATGCCCTTGTGGGAGATTAGAAGTTGCCAAGGCTGGTCACGGTGGTGCACACCTTTAATCTTACACTTGGGAAGCATAGTAGGTAGGTAGATCTCTATGAATTTGAAGCTGGACTGGTATATATGAAGAGGTCCATGCCAGTTAGGGATACACAGTGAGATCTTTTCTCAGAGAAGAGGAGAGGAGAGTAGAGGGGAGGGGAGAGGAGGACAGGAGGAGGGAGGAGGAGGAGAAGAAGTGGAAGAGGAAAGGGACAGGGACAGAGAGGAGTAAGAAGAAGCAACTGTTCCCATAATATAATGTAATAAAAGGCACAGACTTCAGGCCAATGGAGGAACAGAGCAAGCTTCCATCTTTATTCGTTTGTTGTTTTTCTTCCTGTCTGAGCCTTAGTGGATGCTCCATTTCTTCTATGAATGGTCAGAAACTCTCATGTCACTGATGAAGCAAAAGAAAAGTTGGGACATTGTGCTGGACACATGGCAGGCACAGCATCCGTTCTTCATCTATGTCGGGCATGTTTGTCATCATTATTTTTATTCCTAAACAATATCAAAGCACAAGAACTGTATAAGAACAAGCGAAGGGCCACAGATTCAGTGGTAACTTACAGTTAGATTTTTTTTTCTGACTTTATGTCCCATTTAACTCTTAGCTTACTTCATATATCAATGTCAGAGGAGTCTACTTGTAAAGTTGATTTCATAATATTGCATCCAATTCTGCCAAGCTAATGCTTTGGTTCTTCACTGGCCCCCAAGGGATATTTACAACAATAATTCTATTAGACTCTCAAAATACATGAATAAACTCTTTAAAATGTTTTAATGGCCATATTATCTGATTGCCATGCAAACAAACCACATATAAGTAATGTTAAATGAGAAACTACTTGAAATTTGATGAACACATTTCTACATAACTCAGTAAACAACAGACGATAACAACAAACATAGTCTATGCAGAAAATGAGACAATGACATAGGAAGAAAATTCATGGGCTGCGGCCAAAGCCGTACTTATTATTAGAATAATACTCTCAACTGTGCCTCTTATTAAGAAAGACAACATTAAAAACACATACTCTGACCATTAGACTCAACAAATCAGCAAAACTATTTTTTAAAAAAATAAAGCAGGAAGAGGGAATTAGCCAAAATAACAAGCATAAATATACAGTCAGCAGAATTGCTAAATAAATGAGGTCGGGTTCCCTGAAATGATGAATAAAATATTCAAAACTAAGAAATCTAATCAAGGAATGAGGAGACCAAAATAGGACTGAGAACAAAGATATAATCAAAGGTCTGAAGGGGATTGGTAGACTTTCCAGAGGTACAGAGCTCTGCTAAAAATGGAACCCATGCAACACTGAACATCTTCAAAGAAGACACATTGAAATCGGCTTAAGATAAATGGAGAAAGAACACATAGACCAAAGACTTCTAAGAAGAGAAGTGCGTGTTTGAAGTCACCCTGGCCTATAGAGAGCTCTGGCCAGCTGTACGGGGAGAGCCCGTGTGATGCTGAGACCCACCGAGGCACAGGCAGCCGTGCCAACCCCATGAAGGAGGAGAGACTCTGATGGTTGTTTTCTTTTGTCCTGAGTGTTGAACTGTGTCCCGACAAAGGCTCAATACCTGGGTTATAGCTAGGTTCTAGGTATACAGCTCTTGATGCTCTGAGACAGTTTGCCTAGGCTGCCCTTGAATTTGCAGTCTTCCCACCCTGCCTTCCTGGTGAAGAGATCATGGATGAGCGCCGAGCTTGGCTGACTGCGCTGCTCTCTAATGATTCTGAAGAACTAAGAAAGTCGGTAAGCTTCTCTCTGTGTGTCTGTCTGTGCATCTGTCTCTCTTTCACAAGCACTGGTTTTGTACTTACATACAAAAATAAATTTTAGTCTATATTGAAGGGTCAGGGTTTAGCTCAGTGGCAGAGGGTATGAATGGTCAATCCATGAAGACCTTTGTTCAGTCTCTAGCACCCAAAAGCAAATTTAAGAAATGGAGAGAATATATTCTGTAGTTCTTTTTCTTGCAATATAGCTGCATACTTAGAAAACCCAAGGGAATCAACAAGAAACTCACTGAAATTGATAATAGCAGCAAATGTGAACACTATGGGTAAAGTGTACTTATTGTCTATTTTACTAGAGACAACCAGTTGATAAATATAATAAAAAGATTTTCATTATGAAAACATGCACAAACAAAGATCAGAAATAAATTTGACAAGAATCATGCAGAACCAATGGATAAAAAAAAAAACAAACTTGTAAAATACAAATTTGTGGAGGTGAAGCTGTGGCCAGTCTGGTTTACACAGCAACAACACATCTGAAAAGAAAATTCCACCCCTCAACTTTATGAAGAGTCATTGTATAAAACTTATAAACAAAGACACAGGTAAAGATGTATGGTAGCACCAAAGAAGATGGAAAAAGAGGAGACAGAGAAAAAGAGAGAGATNGAGAGAGAGAGAGAGAGAGAGAGAGAGAGAGAGAGAGAGAGAGAGAGAACAGTAGGTTCCCTTTTATAGTCTAATATTGATAACATCCTTTTGGGCTGGCCTTGAACTTATGACACTCCTGCCTTAGCCTCCCCAGCATTGGGGCTTCAAAACCAAGAAAGCTAGACAAAAAATAAGGTGACCACAATAGAATTGAGAACAAGGATATAATCGAAGATATGATGGGGGTTTGCAGGTTTCCAGAGACATTGATGCACTGCTGGGCCACGATGCCCGGTTGAGACTTAAAAATGTAGACTGGAAGTCCTTCCTACATCCATCACTGGCAAGTCACAGATAGAGCTAGCACGGGATGAAGCAATCTCTTCAGTGTCTGTGTTCAAGCCAACATGTCAGAGGCATTTCTACATGACAACACAAATCGTGAGATGGGAAGACGCTTGGGCTACTGCAGTTCTCCTACGCACAGCAGTGAGATACCCAAAGGAGACCCGAGCAAGCAGGCCTTTCCTCCGCCCAAGGCTGAGGGGTCAACTGCGCTCTTTTCCCACTGGGAACATGCGCGTGTGTGTGTTCTCCTGCTCACTGGATCTTGGTGTGGTCAACCACCTCTGCAAAACGTATTTCCTGTCTTCTACCATGATTGTTTACCATAGAGAGTTCACCTCTACCTCCCAGGTGCGTGACGACAGAGCAAGACGTCCCCCACTCCAGGCTCAGGCGCTGGAATTATTTTCCAGTTCTAGAGCCCGAGCAGTTGCATGCTACCCATAAGGATGCTCTTCATAGTGGACAGCTATGAAGACAGAGCTCTGAGCATCTGTCCTGGTGTGGTCAATTTCTCCTCTGGGCTTGAGGTTAAATACAAAAGAAGGTGTTTTTTAACCAATCACGTGTATGTTTTTCTTTTCCTTTTGATTTAAGAAGGGAGGCTTATGAAACTTGCAAGAAACTTCTAAGAGGCTTGAGGGCTCTCCTCATGTTATAAACAGTGATCAGCCATTGAGGAAGTGGGGACTCTTTGGTGTGTCTGCCCCTGTTCATTGCTCACTGAACAGTGATCACGCCACCCAAGAGTCACTTTATGTTTCTACACATAACCCCGAACAAACCTCCTGCTCCCCTAAGGCGGTCTTGAGCAGAATTCTCTGATCTGTTGGTTGTATTTCCTGTCTGTGATGAATAGAAAAAAATGTCTCTAGGAAAAAAACAATCTCTCAACACGTTTGTTCAAGGCCTCAGAAGATAGCCCAGCTGGCTCACCTGTGGCTGTCCACGCTGCTATACTTGACATCCATATCCCACACTTTCTCATCTCTTTCTTCTAGACAATGACTCACACCATAACTCAGGATGCATAGCTACCTGTGCCACTAGGTAGCCCAGGATGATCTTGACCTTGTGGCAATCTACCTGCCTCTGCCTCCCAAGTGCTGAGATAACAGGTATGAGCCACTGCTGATCACCCTCCCACTATGGTGTCTGCAGTAGACTCTCCTGTGGTTGTGTCAAGGAAAGCTTTCAGGACCCTCCTCCTCACCTTACAGATTCCTTCTTGGTCCTTCTCCCATGCCTCCACACACTTACGGGCGTTGCTTTTCTCATTGCTATGATAAAACACCCAACAAGAGCAACTTGGGTACCATATTTCCATTGTCCATTTGTCCATTGATGGACATCCAGGTTCCCTGTTGTAACTAGAGCAGTAATGAACATGGATGTGGGTCACATACAGAAAGAAGTCATGAAAGCAGGAGGCAGACTTACTGAGGGGAGAGATTTCAGCAAAGGAGGGCATGAGAGAGAGCAATGGATGCTAAAATAATCTAAAATCTATTCTATCCATATATTAAACCATAAAATAATAAATACCACAAAATGGGGGAAGAGAGATCTTAAGTCAGGAAGAATTTATTTTAGCTTACCATTTAAGGGTGCATTCCACTGTAGTGGAGGTAAAAGCCGGAAGAAAATCTCTTGTGTACTATATGGAAGTATTAGCTGTCAATAAAACTGATTGCCTATTAGCTGAGGCAAGAAATAGGAGGTCAGAGTTCCAGTAGGGGGAGAGGAACTCTGGGATAAAGTCAGGCATGGGAGCAGATTCATCCCAAACTCTAAGGAGACAGATGGAGAGGTGACCAACCATGCTGCACTCATGGTATAGAATAAATGGGTTAGTTAAATTAGAACCTAGTCAGGGAATGAGCTCAAGCCTATGGCCTAGGAACTTATTCATAAATAACTAAGGCTCAGGGTTGTTATTTTGGGAACAGGGGCAAGGGTAGGAAAAGCCCATGGTTACAAGAGCCTGAGGTGTCTGGTGACTTTGTCTCCATAGTCAGGAAGTAGAGAGAGATGGGCGCTGATGTTCTGCTGTGCCCTTTTTAATTATCCCGGGACTTTCAGTCTGGCTCTTCCTCACTCAGTGAAATCCTTCTGGAAACATTGCCATAGATGCGCATGAAATACTGCTTCTGTGATGATTCTAAATCTAGGGAAGTTAACGATGTACACTGACCATCACATGATGCCAGTCATGTGATGACAGCAGACCGTGATCTGTGAAAGCCAGCTCCTTTCTAGCCAGACAACTGCCTAAGCGAATCCCAGGGAAGAATTTCAGAGCCTCAACTACTGTGCACACATACAGACAGGACTAGTACCCACCCTTAGCCCTCTGGCATTTCCTATATATGCTGGTTATCATGCTCAAATACATATCTTATTCTTTGATGCACCATTTTAACACAACTCCACAGGCAGGACATAGAAACAACAAATACTAAGAGTTTATTTCTTTTCTTATCAATTAACTAGCCCAGCTAGTTATTTGATTGCATGTGCTAGCTCAAGTTACAGCCAGTATCTGAAGAGCCCAAAGGGTTTTCTAGAGGTTGCCTGATTTTGTGCAACCATCTAGCTCCTGGCTCTTCTTCATACCTAGGTGGGCAGTCAAGATGAATGAGGAGGGAGAAATATAACACAGGAAGGCCCTGAATAGATCCAGTGGTCAGGAGACATTAATCTTGACATGCGTGGTCTGCTTCTCTGAGGAGCCATTGTCACCCTTTCTGACCACCACACTTCATTTGTCTGCTTAATGTCCCATCACCCAAGCCTTTTGATTAACCCTGTAAATGGGCTCTGCCCCTGGTGGGTCTTTGCCCCTTTGAGTTGTTGGGACAGCACAGAATACGGAAATATTTGCTTCAACCTGTCCATGGCTATCAGTCTTTCCTCGAGCCATCTGAATCTACTTTGCTCCTTGGTAACTTCAACCTTGCATTGTCTGATCCCATAGATGCTACAACTGAGATTAAATTCTGGGGAACGAAGCATGGCTTGGCATGTGTCTTAGTCAGGGTTTCTATTCCTGTACAACATCATGACCAAGAAGCAAGTTGGGGAGGAAAGGGTTTATTCGGCTTACATTTCCGTACTGCTGTTGATCACCAAAGGATGCAGGACTGGAACTCAAGCAGGTCAGAAAGCAGGAGCTGATGCAGAAGCCATGGAGGGATGTTCTTTACTGGCTTGCCTCCACTGGCTTGCTCAGTCCACTCTCTTATAGAACCCAAGACTACTAGCCCAGAGATGGCACCACCCACAAGGGGCCCTCCCCCCTTGATCACTAATTGAGAAAATGCCTTACAGCTGGATCTTATGGAGGCACTTCCCCAACTGAAGCTCCTTTCTCTGTGATAACTCCAGCTGTGTCAAGTTGACACAAAGCTAGCCAGTACAGCATGTATTCTCTGAGAATGTATTCTGTCCCAGGCTCTGTCTGCATAATGTGCTATGATGGTGATGAATGCCAAATTTTGGAGGGTTTAAAGGTTTCATCTGTTGGAGACACAATTCGCAGTAGAGAGATGATCTAAAAGAGGGAAAAACCCAACAAACAAACAAAACAAACCCCCAAAACCAATTACTGTGTCTTAGACGGGGTGGTCAGGGCATCCCTGTAAAACAGATATATATCTGTTGGGCTTGGATGAACGAGGGAAAGGGGGCATGAAGAGAGTTCTTTTCTTTTCTTTCCTTTCCTTTCCTTTTCTTCTTCTTTTTTTTAATGTTTTAATCACTTTACATATGAGGAAAGAACAGAGAAAACTGTACCATGCATGTCAAAATGGATATCTCCACAATATATGGTGGCATCAAGCCTGTTACTCTAGCTACCAAAAAGCCTGGAGCAAGAGAACCACAAGTTTAAGACCCATCTAGGGTATAGAGTAAGATAAAGACCAGATGGAGCAATTCAGTTAGATGCTCTCTCAAAATAAAAAGTAAGAAAATGGTTGAGAACATAAATCTGTCATAGAGCCCCTGCCTAGAATCCCCCAGTGATGGGCTGGGGGTATGGCTCAGTGGTAGAACCCCTGCCTAGAATCCCCCAGTGAGGGAATGGGGGGCATGGCTCAGTGGTAGAGCCCCTGCCTAGAATCCCCCAGTGAGGGGCTGGGGTGTGGCTCAGTGGTAGAGCACTTGTGTCAAATCTGTCCATTAGCAACTAGGATAATAGTTCAGATAGAGTTGCTTGCCTAGCCTGCATAAGCCACTGTGTTGAATCTTCAATACCTCAAAGGTTCAAAAGGAAATAGGCCTTTCCTTTCTCCAAGTTACATGAGGTACAAGAAGCAGTAGGTGCTGCCCTTACTTCCCATCATGGACTTCCTAACCAGCACTCCAACTTCCAAATGAAGTGCCTGAGAGTTGGCCTTTACCTCCTGATCCCCTCAAAATCTCATCAAGATCTTCCTTCTGTTTTGCAAATTGTATCTTGGGTATTCTAGGTTTTTGGTCTAATATCCACTTATCAGTGAGTGCATATCAAGTGACTTCTTTTGTGATTGGGTTACCTCACTCAGGAAAATATCCTCCAGATACATCCATTTGCCTAAGAATTTCATAAATTCATTGTTTTTAATAGCCCAGTAGTACTCCATTGAGTAGATGTACCACATTTTCTTTATTCATTCCTCTGTTGAGGGACATCTGGGTTCTTTCCAGCTTCTGGCTATTATTAATAAGGCTGCTATGAACATAGTGGAGCATGTGTCCTTATTTCCAGTTGGAAGATCTTCTGGGTATATGCCCAGGAGAGGTATTGCTGGATCTGTCGGTAGTACTATGTCCAGTTTTCTGAGGAACCGCCAGACTGATTTCCAGAGTG
>NC_034590.1:9512287-9515389 GCF_900095145.1 Mus pahari | reverse complement strand
CACAGAAGTGGATGCTCGCAGTCATCTATAGGATGGAACACAGGGCCCCCAATGGAGGAGCTAGAGAAAGTACCCAAGGAGCTGAAGGGGTCTGAAACCCTATAGGTAGAACAACAATATGAACTAACCAGTACCCCCTGAGCTTGTGTCTCTAGCTGCATATGTAGTAGATGGCCTAGTCAGCCATCGTTGGGAAGAGTGGCCCCTTGGTCTTGCAAACTTCATATGCCCCATACAGGGGAACGCCAGGGCCAAGAAGTGGGAGTGAGTGGGTAGGGGAGCAGGGCAGGGGGAGGGTATAGGGGACTTTTAGGATAGCATTTGAAATGTAAATGAATCAAATATCTAATAAAAAAGAAACTACATCTTTAAAAATGAAAAATAAAATTCTTAAAACAACAACAATAAAAGACCTTCCTGCCAGAGAGCAGCCCTACTCAGGGAGGAACTGATGAACAGAAGCAGTCAGTCACATGAGATGAGATGGAAAGGTACTAAGGTTTAGTGGTGGAAGGACATTCACAGGCTCCTGTGTTTGAATACTTAGCACCTAGTTGGTGCTGCTGTTTTGGGAAGGTGTAGACCCCTTAGGAGGTAGGGCCCAGCTGGATAAGAAGGCAGCTGGAGGGTGGAACTTGAAGGCTCTAGTCCGAGCCCTCTCAGCTTCCTGATTCTCTGAGAGGTGAAGTGACAAACCCAGCTCCTGTATCCCCAGATAGAGCCATCTGGGCTGCCTCGGTGTCCTCGCTCTGATGAGCTGCTCTCTCTAAACAGAACCGAAACAAATCTCTCCACAGCTGGGTTGTTTCTGTCAGGTACTTCGGTCATAGCAAGGAAAAAGTAACTGTTAGATTAATGATTAAGGGAGACTGGCCTTTTAAATTACTCCATTGTGTGTATTTTAATTAAAGCGATTGTAAGAGGCTCTTAGTTCTATAAAGTACAAAACCATGGTTTGATTGAACCCGGAGGCACAGGGAGGAAGAGCCCACCTGGAGATGAACAGGGGACTGTAGAAAGCCAGGTGCCTCCTGCTCATTCCACATACAATCCAGAACTTGGCTTTTGATTTCATGGCTCACAGATACATGCTTTTCACAGGTCCCCAAACATGTAAAACCTTAGCCTTGAAGGGCTCTCAAGACACGTGGTATCTCTGACAGCTGAAGTTGAATGGTGGCTCTTTGGGGTGGAGAAAATTCTGGGAATTTAATCAAGCACACCTCTGGGTGTGTCTGTGCAAGTATTCCAAGTGAAGAGATGCAGGAGATGGTGACAGTGATGTCTCGTGGGCTATATGAAAGAAAATGAAAAAAGGAGACTCCCCCCAGTGTAGGGATGGTCTCTGTGTGTGTCTCTCTGCTTCCTCTCAGCCATGAGGGAAACAGCCTCTTCCTCCAGATTGTCCCTCTAACAAGACATCTCACCATATATGTGAGACAGCTGAAATCTCCAAAACTGTGAACCAAGACAACTGACCTCTCCCAGGAAGTCTTTCCATGGGGTATTTTGGTCAGAGCTGTGCAAATGCGGACTGTAGCTCACTTACTAAGTTCTGAACTCACTTTTGTAGAACCAATAGTAGATGCTTATGGAAACGGAGAAGTCATTTTTCAACATTGTTATGCAGTTTTCAAAATTCTAATGACTGCATAATAGTCTACTTAACCAATCCCTGATGAATGGACATCAGGTTATTTCCAATTTTTCACCATTATAAACAACACCATGATGAATATCCCTGTGCATAATTCTCGGTGGTTACCTCTGATCACGTGTTGAGGTGAAAGCAGTAGACATGGATTAGTGAGCTGAAGTAATGAGAAATGTTAAGGCTTTTCATACATAATTCCAATTTCCAGAAAGCCGTGGATAAATTTACGGCCCCGTGTTTTCTGCTTTAACCCCATGTTTCCAAGCAATGGACAAGAACTATGTTAAAGTCTTTTCAACTTGAGAAGTGATAAACAGGGAGGCAGGAGACGCAGCTAGCGGGTTAAGATGCATTTCTATGAGGTTTCACAAGACTGGCACTCAGTTCCCAGCACCCGTTTCCTGTGTGTGGCTCACAACTGCCTGTAATCAGCTCCAGGGAATCCAATGTCTTCTTCCTATGTCCACACACAGAGACACAAACGTACACACACCAACACACATATGCACATACAGATGCAAACACACGCACACACACAGACACACAGACACAGGCACACACACACATATATGCAGTTTACATGCCATGTCAAGATATTAATTTGTATTTCTTTAGAATCTAGTGAAAACAGGTAGATTTTTTTTATGTTGACCAAATGAGTTTCCTCTTTTATCTCTTTTTGTGTATTATGTTTGTTTCATGAGAGTTTTTCTCAGATTTTTATATGTGCTCCATATGATGAAATTACTAGTCACATAAAACCTCTATTAAATCTCATCTACAGAGATTATTTATCATCTGAGTAGTACTTTTAGATACCAGAATGTTTAATTTATTTATTTAAAAGATTTATTAATTTTATTTTATGGGTATGGGCATTTTTTTGCCTGCATACATGTCTGTGCACCATGTGAATGCAGTACCCACAGTGCCCAGAAAAGGGAGTCAGATCCCCTGGAACTGGAGTTACAGACAGTTATGGGCTTCCATGTGGGTGCTGGGAACTGAACTCAGGTTCTCTGGAAAAGCATCCCGTGCTCTCAATCACTGAGCCATCTCTCCAGCCCCACACCTGAATATTTTAAATACTGTGCAGATCTACATCCTTAGATCTTTTCCTCTGTGACAAATTCTAAGATTTTACCGAGAAAAGTGTCTATTTCACAGTGTCAAGAGATAAAGCCTAAAACTGTGTCCGCGAGACCAGTGCAGTGATTGTGTCAGGCGTCTTCCTAGAGAAATGAGAAAAGCAGTGCACACGGCTACACATTAATTTTTGCTCCTGGTTTCAGAAAGTTCAACTCATGGTTGGCTGGATCCATTGCTTCTATTGATTTTAGGCCCATGTTAGAGCGGAGCCATAATGGCAGGATTGCTTGTGGAAGAGAGGGGATGGGAGAGGAGGGGAGGAGAGGGAGGGAGAGGGAGAGGGAGAGGGAGAGGGAGAG
>NC_034590.1:9499095-9512243 GCF_900095145.1 Mus pahari | reverse complement strand
GGGAGGGGGAGGGAGAGAGGGAAGGGGAGGGAGAGGGAGAGAGGGAGAGGGAGGGGGAGGGGGAGGGACTGAGGGCAGAATAGTCTCTTCAAAGCACATATCCCCTATCAACGCAGGTCCATTTTTGGATAACCCCATCTAAGCTATGGTTTCTGTTGCTGTGATAAAACACCATGACCAAAAGCAATGTAAGGAAAAAAGCATTTATTTCAGCTTATAACTTTCAGGCCAGGTCACATTTCATCACTAAGGGAAGTCAGGACAGAAACTCAAGGCAAGAATCTGGAAGCAGACATAAGATTAACCAACACAGACCCACTCAGCAATACCTTCAGCAATGGACTGACCTTGTCATGGAGCTAGCACCCTCATGATCCAATCACCTCTTCATAATCCAGTTGCTTTGTCCTTATAATCCCACCAGCTGGGAATCAAGCCTTCAAGACAGATGTCCCCCTCTCAGGGGACACTTCACATCATCACTGTGTGGCATATGCCTGTGCGTGTACTCACCAATTAAAATCAGGGTTGCAATAGCAGAAGTAAGCTGCAGTTAATCTAATTTAATCTTATCCCCGTCTAGCCTACAAATGAATGAAACTCAGGTTATGGCTATTTTATTTGTTTCTGACAATTACTGGGGGGTCACCCCTAATCTACTTTTCTAACTGCTATCCTGGCTGCCTCCCAGTGGTGTACCCCAGAGACCTGCTGTTTCTCCTGACCACAGTGCTCATGGTCCATCTCCTCTCATGGAGGCTTCCTTGTCTCCCTCTTGACCTCTCTCCTCAACCCCAACAACACAACCCCAACAAGGTGACTCAAAACCCACCCACCTCTAATCCGTCCAGTAATTGGCTGTAGCCATTTGTACTTAACCAATAGTTTTAAATGAAGAAACAAGGTTTGTGCAACAAAAGCTGCTAAGCATGGCAAATCACTCATAGGTAACTAGACCTTCCAGGACAGAATTTAGCATCACAGTACACAGCAACAGATCCAACCTCAGTGGAAAGCAGTTTACCAACTTTCCACTGGGACTGGGAGTTAGCTGGATAGATTAATAATACTTTCTATAATTTTCCTATGCCCGTCATGTTTTCCACCATGAGGTATAGTGTCTGTACATCTGCTTCTTCAAACTCCAGTGACAAGAAGTGTCATGTGAATTTCATTAAGAAAACATCAAGAGAAGTCTCAGATTTTTAACTCGGTTATTTTGCCTCTTAGTCACCTTGGCCATATCAAAACCCACCCAGATGCTACAGAATGGAATGGAGACCTGTAGACTTTCAGCTGAACCTTGTTTTACAATATATGTTCATCCAAATTCTCTCACCCCTAAAGACAAAGACTATAGAAGATAGGCTGCTATTAAATCAATATAGTGTCCAATCACATGCTGAATGCCTATCCTTCTACCCATGAATAAGTGCGGCTCTCACCCTTACTAAGGATGTTTCTTTGGGCAGCAGACATGGATTACTGCAGAGATTCATCATCAAAGTATAGACTATAAGTGGGTTTAGGGAGCCTAGACCTGACTGGTACATCTACAACAGGACTTCTACATTTAAATCTTAGAGAAAACTGTGGTAGCATGGACTGGAAGTCTGTAAGAGTCAGAGGACCAAGATGTGGGTTTTGAGATAATATTTTCTATATATGACAGGGATGCTGCACTCATGAAATCTCAGTAGTATGGTTGTCGGCACAAGACCTGAACAATGACGAAAACAACAGACATGCTAACATAGATGAGGGAAAACTCCATAAGGCTCCACCTGTAAGTAAAGAGCTACAGCAAATCAATGACTTTTGAGAGTGGGAAAATCAGTCTTCTCTAGCAAGGAGTCTCCTGATAGGGTGGGGAAGTGGTCAGCTCTAAATGTGTGTGTGTGTGTGTGTGTGTGTGTGTGTGTGTGTGTGTGTGTGTATGAGACAAGGAGATAGGATGGAGGAATTTGAGGGAGAAAAGTGAAAGATGGAAATGATATAAATGCAGTCTACTCATATTTGAAATTCTTAAAAAAGTAAGAAATTGGTATTGGGGAGATGGCTCAGCAGTTAAGAGCACTGTTGCTCTTGCAGAGGACTTAGGTATGATACCTGGTACACACAGAGTGACTCACAGACATCTGTAACTCCAGTTTTAGGAAACCGATCCCCTACTCTTGTTGCTCTGCTGCTAAGGTCGAAGTGTGACATTACTGGAAATCCTGGAGCGCTGTGCAAAATGGAGGACTCCCATTTTCAGTGAGCCTTCCTTTTCTCAACCTTAGGGATCCTGGACCCCAATCCCTATACCTGGAGAATGTCACATAGCCTTAGTGAGATTACAGGCCCACCCCCTTGTCCTGATAACCCATTTACCTAGCACCTGGGATTCCTGAAGGCATCTTGTACCTTAGCCTTCAGCCAATGACCTTTACCTACCCTGGATATTCCTACCTCATTCCTCAAAACTCTATAACCCTTGGGACAGTGACCAATGACCCCATGGAGAAGGGAGACCCACATCTTCTGATTTTCGAGGGCATCAGGCACACATGGAGCATAAACATACATGCAGGCAAAATGTCCATATACATGAACGACCTAATTTCAAATAAATATTTGAAACAAAATAATTAAAACCAAATAGTTCTACAAAAAGAAAAGGACACTTCAGTCCTGACCAGTTGTGATATGCAGCCGACCTATGCCACTGTGGTGGGTGATTGTGTAAAGGGAAAGAGAATATATATATCCAATTCAGTCACAAAAAGAGTGAAGTTCAATTATTTGCCACAGAATGAATGGAGCTGGAGAGAATCATAAGCCAGCTCTAGAAAGACAAAGACAAATGCTTTCTCTTGTAAGTAGAAACTGAAAATGTTGAGCTGAGCTGAGCGTATTGGCCCGTGCCCACTCTCAGCCTTTGGAGGCAGCATGGGGACTTACAGACTAGTCTGAGCCAAAGGGTGAGAGGTTGTATAAAAATGGGGGTAGGAGGTGTTCCTGGGAGAGCTGGGGGAGAGGAGCTAGAAGAGAAGACAGAACCTGGCACAGAGGTTTCAGCTCTGAGCATTCTGCACCACTGTGGGTGAGACTTCAGTTCGTAGAAAACCATTACATATTCTGTGGGGAACTAGAGGAAAGCCTGGAGACTGCCAACATAAAGAAATGCTAATGATATGCAAATTCCAGTTCCCCTGATTTGATCAGTATTCATTGTATACATCAATATCACACTGTACCCCATCTACAACTATTACGTGTTATAAAAGAACAACAGTGGGCTTTGCAAGAGGGAGGTAGAAATCCCAACTTGCTGTTGGTCTCGGATCTGAGTTTAGATTCAGCCCGTGGGTCCCACACAGAATTCCTCTGGAGACTGGAGTCTCTAACATTCTGTTTCCAAAATCCAGGCCCCCTTCACCACCCCGTCCCCCAGCCCATCACTTTCCTGTTTCCACCTCTTTCCACCCTCTACATCAAAATGCTGATTATATTCCTCCACCTTGGTCAGGAAGCTCCTGGCCTATGAAAAGCAAAATTCAGACAGGAGAGTGCCACCAGGAAGACCACACTGTGTCTCAATAAAATGCTCCTTAATCTTTTAATATTAGATTTATTTATTTTATGCATTGAGTTTTGCTTGGAGGCATAAACACGTGCCATGTATATGCCTGATGACCTCAGAGATCAGAAGAGGGCGTTGGATTCCCTGGAACTAAATATAAGAACAATTGTGAACCACCATGTGGATGCTGGTAATAGAATCCAGGTCCTTTGTAAGAGCAGCCTGTCTCTTAGCCTGCATCTCTCAGCCATCTCCCCAGCACCCAAAGACATCACATCCTCTGGAACTGAGTTACAGACGGTTGTGAGCCACCATATGGGAGCTGAGAATTGAACCCAGGTCCTCTGCAAGAGCAACAAGTCCTCTACCTGTAGAGTCACCTCTCCTCTTGTAACCTGAGGTTGCACACTGTGACCTGGGTTAGAATTGGCAGTGCCCACTGTGCGGTTCCCGTTCTTTTCCATCACTGTGCTTCTTCCAGTCTCTATCACACATCCCTGGTTCCCACCACAGTCAAACTCAAAATGCTCTCTCTCCTTTGAGTGGTCACAAATGTCTCAATAGGGTCTGTCTTGACCATACCCTTGAGATTGGCTACCACTTCCTCCAGCTTCAATTCTGACTACTCTCCACAGGAGAATGGTCCTTGTCCCTAAGCCTAGATGAGGTGTCCCTTTCTAGAGCTCATGTTGCAGCCCTGTCCTTGACCAATTAGATGACCTGTGACATGGTGCTCGGTAACTGGTTTGCTCTTTAACATTTCCCTTAGACTGGAAGGGTCATAGGTCAGAGACAATGCCCAGAGTACAGTGGACATTCAGCAAATACAATCACTCCGGCCCTTCCCAACGACCACCAGCAGGTTCGTGACAGGGTGGTCCTGGGAGTGTGGACATCTCACTTTGTCCATTTTATCCCTTCCGTATCTCACTGCTGTACCTTCATTGGTCCTTGCATATCTGGTTGTCTCAGCTGCACCGTGAGCTACTTAAGAGAGAGGAGTGTCTATCCATGCTTTCCCCACTGGATGCTCAGATCAGAGGCAGCCACAGACTGCACACATGCCTTCTTCCTTTCCTTTCCTTTCCTCACTTTTCTGCTGCATTTTCATTTTGGCATTCTTAAATCTGGCCTATTTCTTTGGGTTCTTCCAAATTTCTCTGAGTTGCCTGACTTGTGAAAGGTGGTGCTACCCAAATCAGGAAGGATGGAAAAATTGAGAGGCATAGCTGTGCTCCCATGGTGAAGGCAACCTGGCCTGGGGCTGAAGGCCAGTGTCTTCCAGACACCAGCTTTCACCAACCCGTGGTTTGGAATGGCTGTGAAATGCCTGTCTGAAGATGCTTTTGTAAAAGGCCTGGTCCTTACGGACTAGACCAAATTATTGAGAAATGATTGAACCGTACAGACTCAGACATAAGTGGATTCATTCATGGGTGTATCCACATCTTCATGGTGTTGTCGGAAGGTGGTTGAGATGGGGAGGTAGCGGTCTCCTTGGAGGAATTAGGTCAGCGGGGAAGTAGCCTTGGATGGGTGTCTTGCCTCAGACTTTTCAACCTCCGTCCTGGCTGCTTTGCGGCTCACAGTTTCCCTACCCTGT
The DNA here is from genome assembly GCF_900095145.1 of Mus pahari. Taxonomy (NCBI): domain Eukaryota; kingdom Metazoa; phylum Chordata; class Mammalia; order Rodentia; family Muridae; genus Mus; species Mus pahari. The sequence goes on along the minus strand of NC_034590.1, from coordinate 9,507,075 downwards.
CATCCATCCGCCACGTTTCTGTCTTGCAAGGAGCCTGAACACAAGAGGGTCACCCTCAAGAGACTGAACTCCATTAAAGCAGGAGCCAAATAAACTTTTTGTCCCAAGCCCCTTTTCCTCAGGGATTTGGCCACTGCAGTGTAAAACTGACCAACACACACTGTGAAGCCCCATTACTGGATTGCAGCCCTGTTCCTTTGGACCGCTCCTGTAAATCCTTGTTTTTCTAGTTCTTGCATATCCCGCAGCCAAAGTGTGGCAGCCCAGGGTCAGGGCTCTGTCATATAAGCAAGCCTGCCTTCCACCCACATCACCACAGAACAGACTTGACAAATGCTACTGTGTGTTCCTCTTGGGATTTCCCGACCGTGCAGCCTGCCGTCCCTGGCACACAAGCATATAGATATGTTCCTTTCACCCATGACATTTCCTTGTTCTTCGTATTTTACTCCAAGGGGCCTGCCTGATCTTCACCTTCTTCAGATCTGCTACTGTCTGTTAACCCTTGGTGTGCTGAATGTCTTCTATCCAGTTACCATAGCCTCCATTCAAAACAAGCTCCCTATGGACAAATGTGGGTCCCAGGATGCCCTGTCTTCATCAGTGCCCGGCATGGCCTTTGGTACCCAGTAGAAGCCTAATGAATGCTACAGTGTGTGAGGCAAGGATACTTTGGTAAGAACCCTACGTAGGGCCAGGAGAGATGGCTCAGAGGTGAAGAGCACTGGGTGCTCTTCAGCAGACCCAGGTTCCATTCTCAACCCTCATGTGGTAGCTCACGACTGTCTGCAACTCCCATTCCAGGAGATGTGGCACCCTATTCTGATTTCTGCAGACACCAGGCACACACACACAGTGCATGGACATGGAAGCATGCAAAACACACACACACACACACACACACACACACACACACACACACACACACAAACATACACCCCCCCACACACACAATTTGTCTAAATAATCCTAAGTAGGGAATTTAAATGATGGCTCACCGATTAAGGGCACATGTTGCTCTTTCAAGAGGCCAACATTTGATTCCAGCACCTACCTTGCAAGGCTCATAAACCTCCTGTAACTTCAGGTGATCAGATGCCCTGTTCTGGCCTTGGAAGGCATCTGCACTCACACACATATGCCCACACATGGACACACGCTGATACACATAATTCAAATAAAAATAAATCTTAAAAAAAGAATCTTTGGTAGACACTTGGAGGCTTTTGTGCTTCTCCAGAAGGTAGTGATCGCCATTGCTCCTTGCCAGCCACTCCCTGCAGAGGAGGCTGTGCAGCACTAGAGTTTGCACAGGAAATGCCCTCCCACCTGTTGGCTTATACCTCCGGTGGTTGATCCTCAGTCTGTGAGGTTATTTTCAAGGGACTCTGGGGACTTTGGAAAGCATCTGGAGGTAGTAGGCCGTTGGGGGCAGGTCCTCTGGGCGTCTTGTTGCTGGTCCGTCCTGCCTTTCGCTCTACTCCATCTGCCACGTGACGAGTGGGCTTTGTCATGTGTTCTCACCACCGTGATGTCCTACCTCATATCGGCCCCTGAAATAGCAGAGTAGGCTGTGACAGTGACACCACGAGACAACGTAAATCAAGTTGTTTGCCAACGCTTTGCAGGTCACTGAAGAAAGCACAGGTAGGCCTAGAGTGAAAGACGGAGGCCCCGCATTCCGTAGTCCTGTTAGCTGCGCCTGTGTGAAGCAGAGCTGGGGAGATGCGTGTTCTTAGATTAGGAAAGGCCGGTGCGCCTTGAATTCCGGGTTGACCCAAGTGACCTTTGTTCCTCAGGGACCTTCCTCCCCTGCCAACCTGAGCCACCCTGGGGAGCAGCAGGCACAGTGGGTGCCTTTGCCATGTAGACGAGGCCACTGAGATTGGTGTCAGTGCTAATGTAAAAATATATGATGGGGGACAGAAGGCCAGTCAGATAAGCCATGGGGGTGGTGTGGAGTTAGGGTAGATACAAGCCCAGGAAAGACTTGAGAAAAACTGCAGAAGATAAGTCAGGGCACACAGCTCCTACTTGTTTGTATCATCATCATCATCATCATCATCATCATCATCATCACTACCATCCCCATCACCATCATCATTCATAAGCACCACCACCGTCATCAACATTTTCTTTTACATAAAATTCCAAAAATGTTTACAAAACTGGTTTTATCACTCCGTTTTATAATTTAGAAGCCCCCCTACCCTGATAGTAGAATACTTGAACAATATATTTTTTAAAAAATTTAATCAGTTGCTCTAATAGTGTCATTGCACCCCAACAACAGAGCCAACTGAGCATGAGCTGTAGATTAATACAAAATGAAGTGGTCAGGGGCAGAAGCCTGGCCTTCCCTACCGAAAAGTGGTTTTGGAGTCGGGGACGTCTAACTGGTTACCCAGCCGACATAGGACCTGGTCTCTCTCGCCTGTGTGCCTGGCCACTTATCCCACATTAACAGAGGATGCCAATTGCATTGCAGAGGTGTTTGTGCTTGAGACAACCTCTCAGTCTGTACCCAGGCTGACCTTGAACTTGTAATTCTCTGGCTACCAGACCTGGCATCAAGGAGAAGCTTCCTAAAGAGGATTTAGGAAATACAAAGCAACTCTGCCCCCTCCCTTCCATAACACGAGTGGTCTGTGGTCCTGCAGGTTTCCGTCTCCAGCGCCCCCCTCCTCTACCTTCCCTTCACCACAGGCCTTCCCTCTGCAGTGAACTGCTCTGTATTCTAAACGTTTGAATGAACCCGGTGGCCTTGTCTGCCCTGTCTTTAACCAGAAACACAACCGCCTCATTAACCTCTGGGGGGAGGCTGGGCTCTGCCCCCCAAGGGCTGGAGGTCGGGATTTCTGGGCGTGCCTCTGGCCTCCGCTTTGTTGGTCAGCCGGAATTAATGGGAGATCAGTGTGTTGGGGCACTGCTCTCATTTGCCGGGGGAGGAGCGGCATTATTGATTTCTGTGCCACCGTACTCTGGCTCCTTAACGCTGGAACTGCCTCTTCAGTTTGGGCTCGTTCCCTGGGAGTCTGGACATACACATTCAGGGCTCACAGTGGCAGAGAGCTGTTTCCTGGTATGTTTTCTTCTGTGATGCTCACTCAATGGGGGTGGGGGAGATAAAGAAAAAACCCAGAGGGGATGGCAGTACTGGCCCCCGTTTGGTCAGTGAGAATTGGGGGCTGTTTCTGCAGCATCCATGGCAGAGGCTGCTACACTTACTTTCTCTATACCTTTCGGTTTCAATGCAACACTGGTTGACTGAACTCTCGGGATAGCAAAGCCGGATGGTGGAGCTGTCAGGTGTCTTACACGAAGATCACCATCAGCCAGTTAGATCCTTGGGGTGTCTATCCCTCGCTGTAACAACTCACAGGCATTACCTTACTTGGTCTTCTACAGGAACTTCAAGGCAGCCGCAGTGAGCCAGCTGGGGCTCAGAGAGAGCACATTTCACTTAAGAGAGGGTGGCTGGCAAGTGAACCATGGCATACCTGTCCCGTGCCCTGAGAGGTCTGATGCTCCCTGAGCCTCAGCCACTGTACTCATGGAGAAATTTGTGGAAATCATGGAGACACTGTAGCTGAATCTCTCCCACCACAAAACAGTCAGAAACATTCCCAAGAGAGACTGAGCGTGGTGACATGTCCCCATAAAACCAGCATATGGAAGGCAGAGGCAAGAAGATGTTGAGGCTGAGGACAGAAAAAAAAGGGTGAAGGAAGGAAGGAAGGAAGGAAGGAAGGAAGGAAGGAAGGAAGGAAGGAAGGAGAAGAAATCGCCAAGGAGATAGAATATTCTAGACTTCTTTCTACCATTATTTGATAGCCTTTAGAAAATACTGAGTATAATTTAAAAAAAGAAAAAAGAAAGAATCAAAGGAAGGAAGAAACAGAACATTCTAGATGACATCATGAAGTTTTTCAAGCCCACCAGACTTCTATTCCCGCCCTTCCTCCCGATGGTAAGAAAGAAAGACCCTCCATCTTGACCCCAGTGCCTGACACCATCATCGTGCAGAGCCAGTTCACTCATTCCAGACATTTCCAAAGATCTCTGGTCAAAGTACAAAGGGGGTCAGCACCATCTTGGCCTCATGTGGCCACTGGCTTACACGCTTATCTGCTGGAGCTCTTGAGCCACCAGGTGACTTTAAACAGCAGAAATCTATCAAGCACAGATCTGTAGGCTAGGCAGTTCACAACCAAGGTAATGGCTTAGTAGGCTCATACCTAGTAAGGGTTCAGAGCCTGACCCACAGAAGGCATCTTCTAGTGACATGCTGACCGGTTTGTGAAGCTTCTGGTCTCTCGAGTCTCTTTTGAAGCACTTACTCCTCTTGTATGTAAGAGCCCCACCCTCAGGATACAGTGATGTCTCCAGTTAATACCATCACATTGGAGATCTGGGTTCAATACGAGGACTTTAGGGGAACATAGTCTATCTACTATAACTTGTAAATGTGGCCTCCTGGGCACTTGCCTGTAACTTTTCTTAGATTAAGTGGATACTCTCATGGGTGTCCTGGACTCTGTTCCTTTCTTAGAATCTGCTCTCCTACCTCACAGCACAGTTTGCCTCTGCCTTCTGGGACACGGTGGAGAGCTGGGAGCTCACCATGGCCACCAAGAGCCTTTCAGAAGGTAAGAGACAGGGCTCGTGCCCTGTCGTCAGGCTTGGCTCTGACTCCTGGCATGCTATGGGCATCCCAGTGTCACAGAGGTCTACAGTACCTCTAGGGTTTCATGATAGTATCAGATATCAGTGTTTCAGAGGGACAAATGATGTTTTCCCTTTTTTTTTTTTTGGATCTTAGGGGCAGGGGAAATATTAAGAGCATGGTTGGCTAGTTTTAAGTTTTTACTCTTTTCTTATTAAAATACTTCTTCATTTGTGTGAGTGAGTGTGTGTGTGTGTGTGTGTGTGTGTGTGTGTGTGTGTGAACTTGCATGTGGAAGTCAGAGGACAACTTATGGGACATGGTTCTCTCCCTTCTACCATTAGGGTTACAGTGATTGAACACAGCTATTCTGGCTTGACTACTAAACCAACACCTCTCCCTACTAACCACCCTCTTGTCCCCTTTACCTATTTCCAACCAACAGGTTCTGTAGCAGAAAGATGCTTCCAGGGAACAGCTGCATACCTACCACCCAGCAGTTCTGTAATGAATTACTATAGATTAACTCACTTTGGCAGACGTATCTGAGATAGATCCGACAGTTGGCCGGTAAGAGACTCTGTGAAGGGAAGCCCATCTGTGCCTCTGCCGTCCCAAGCACCTTCAAACAATTCTCAAAGAACATTTTCTCACTTTTATTGTAAAAAGCATGCAGTGTTAAAAATATGTCCTCGTGCCAGTACTATGGTTTGGGTCTGAGGTGTCACCTCCGGTCCATGTCTGAACACTGTCATGGGTTTGCCATGTTATCTTGAAGGAACGTCGAACCCCTAAGAGATGTGCCAGGGCTGGTAGATGGGAGTCCCCTTGGACAGGATTTTGCAGATTGTTTCCAGCCTTTGTTCTGGCCTGTTCTTTCTGCTTCCTGGTCCATTACAACGTGAAATGAACAAGCCTCTACCAAACACTCCTATTATCATAAACTCCCCTTATCTCTCATCTCATGGATAGTGTTGTTCTGTGCCAGGAGCTGAAATAAACCCTCCCTTAAGTGGTTTCTGCCAGGCAGTTGGTCAGAGAAACAAGAAAGTAAGTAATACAGCCAGGCACAGGGCCATGGGCCTGGGCACAGGAGGCAGAGGCAGGAGGATTGTGAGTTTGAGGTTAACAAAGCTACATAAAATGGCCAAATGGAGAACTGGAGAGACCGCTCAGTCCATAAAGCTCCCGCTGTGCAAGCAGGAGGAGCTGAGTTCAGATTCCCAGTTTTCACATAAAAGGCAGATATGGAGCCACACATCTGTAAATATCTGTAAGCTCGGTACTAAGAAAGAGGATGGAGGAAGGCAATCCCTGGATCTCACGGACTAAGTAGCCTAGTTGTATCTATGATGTCCAGGTTCAATGGGAGACTCTGCTTAACAAAGTAAGTCACCTCTGTCCTTTGGCACACACGCTTAAATACCTACACACACACACACACACACTGAGAGAGAGAGAGAGAGAGAGAGAGAGAGAGAGAGAGAGAGAGAGAGAGAGAGAGATATGTAAGCTCTTACTCATGTACTTATTCACTGATGCAAACTGCACTGGGAGATATATGCTACCCTTTCTCCACTAACTTGACAAACATAGGCAGAGTGAATGGGAGAAAAACCCAACTAGGAACTTCCATCCGAGGGTCCAGGCTTCCTTCCCCAGCACCCAACAGAATGATGAGGTTGGGTCTTGGAAAGAACTCCTGCTGAGCCAGGTCAGGTTCAAAAGAAGAGGTGAAAGAGACCAGAGCGGGTCCAAGTGACTGCCTGAAAACCAAGCATGTGGAGGTCAGGCCTACCTTCGCTACTTTTAAGCAAGTAATTTATCCTGCCCATGTTTGATTTCCTCACCCACGTGTGCTATGCCTCACCACCTTACACACCTTACATTGCAGGCTCTCAAAAGGGTAACAGACCCCCCCCCCCAAAAAAAATTACAAATAGCAAAAGTATTGTATTATCAATTTAGGTCAGTTTTACCTGGGGAAAAAAGCCTTATTTCAAGATTAGCTCATGCCATAAGAGACCCTGTGGCTTGAGAGACTGACTCCCCTTCACCCCTCTGGGCCTCAAGTTGCTCATGGGTCCAACAGAGTCCATGATTGCAAGGATTGTTCCATCCCAGAGCTTTCGAGATGGAGCTGAGGTGGGGCCAGAGGCTATTGTCAGGAAAGCATAGATATGTGTGCATGCCTGTGCTGTTTTCCTGGGTGCTTACACACATGCCTCTGCACACCTGACTCTGGATGCATGCTTGTGAATGCATTTGTGAGCCTCTCAACGTACACACCAAAAATATGCACAAGAACCGGAACAAGTGTAAGTGTTAACATGTACGCTTCGTGAGAGTACATATGTGGCTCAGGCATGTAGGTATACACACAGTGTCTCTGAGTATGGATAGTGTGTGTCCCTGTTTTTGAATTTCCTCATTGTATCCAAAGGCTTTCCCACTCTTTTCCAGAGAACTATCAGTGTGGAGCGTGCTGCTCTGGGTGCCATGGTGGTAGCAATAGAGATGACAGCAAAGGACTTCTGTAGGATCCAGTGCTCTGTCGGTGTTCTATGGCCTGTCTGATTGTAAGCCCTGGTTGCTTTTTTGGAAATCCCAAGTGGGGCCAGTGGAGGGGGAAGGCAGATGGGAGCAAGCAGCACTGAGAAAAGATGCAGGTGAGTGTGGAGAGCTGACCTCGAGTGGGCTTTCCTGGCCTCGGGCCTCCCTCTAGTGAGACCTCCTTGGAAGTAGACTATCCATGACTCCCACGGGAGGCCCCGGGGCTGTGGAAGAGACAGGGTCTCTGGGAGCTCTGCTTCTGTGTCTGCGGACCAGGCCTGCCCGCCTTGAGTGCACAGGACAGGGTCAGGAGGAGGGGACAGCTGTGTTAGATCCAGGCTCCAGGGACAGGACAGCCAGCATGGTCTTCTTCCCCAGCCCCAGGTCTCTGCTTTGGGTCTGCTCCTGCTGTAACACAATATCTAGAGCCACCTGGGCCTGGCAGTTTGTCACCACTAAAAGCCTCCTATCCTGGCTCCCCCTGCACTATTAATCTCAGAAAAACGCGTTGTCAAACCTAATGAAAAAGGGGAAGCCACCTAGGAGAAAGTGTCCACACCTCGGGCTGACAGCTGTCAGACAGGCAGGCAGCGGGGCGTCCTGCTGGGGACAGGGCTGTGTGAGCAGAAACAGTGGGGAGTGCCTGGGGAAATGGCAGGGGCTCCAGGCCTGGAGTGCAGGATGAGCTGGTGCCTCACAACAGCAGGTGGTCCTGTGTGTGTGTGTGTGTGTGTGTGTGTGTGTGTGTGTGTGTGTGTGTG
>NC_034590.1:9487410-9498903 GCF_900095145.1 Mus pahari | reverse complement strand
TCCCTCCCTCCCTCTGTCCTTTCTTTCTTTCTTTCTTTCTTTCTTTCTTTCTTTCTTTCTTTCTTTCTTTCTTTCTTTCTTTCTTTCTTTCTTTCTTTCTTTTATTCTTTCTCTTGAGACAGGGTGTCACTATGCAGTCCAAGCTGGCCTCAGACTCAATCCTCTTGCCTCAGCCTCTCAAGTGTGGGGATTAACAGGTGTGGATCTCACACCTGGCTTCCTGGTTCCTTTTAGCTCTGCAGACAGACCTCTGCTCTCTCACTTCAAATGAGGAAGATTCTGATCCCACCTCAGCAGCTAGCCCAGCTCCACCCAGTTCCGGAAGCTCCCACAGCGGGCTGCCCCTTTCTTTCCTGTTTTGTTAGGACTTTCTGCAATGAGTCCTTCCCGAGCTTCCTCACAGAATGTTCTGTTCAAAGGGCCAATAGTTTTCAGCCTTCAGGACTCCGTACAAGCCACGTGGGACGAGATCAGTAAAGCTTCTGAGGTGGCGTCTCATGGAGCCAAGGTCACTTCTAAGTAGGTGGGATGGAAGCATGAATCAACAATGTGGTGGCTGCACATTGAAAGTGACTTATGCAAAGTGACTTTATAATATCCCGCCTGCCTGACTCTGCCCCAAGCCTTGTCCTGCCCTGCTTTGGTTCACAAAGGGAAGCTGGGCAGAGACATGAGCTAAAATTCAGAGTGTTCAGGTTGAACAAAAGCCAATGAGATTGTGCTCTAGCTTAGGAAATAGCACAATGGAGAAGCGACTTGGCAGTTAAGTCCACCTGCTGCTCTTACGGAGGACCTAGGTTCAAGTCTCAGAGCCCTAACTCCAGCTCCAAGGGATCCAGCCCCCTCTTCTGGCCTTCATGGGCCCTGCATGCATGTAGGATACACATAAAAGAATCAGGCACATGCATACGCATCCATAGAAACAATTAAAAATAAAATAAAATAAAATAGAAGTAGTGGTATCGCTGATCTTGGCTGTCAGCATGATTGAGTCGAAGCAACCCCGGGAGACTGGTGAAGTCCAATCACAGGGCGTGTCTGTCAGGATGTTTTCAGAGATATTTAGAGTATAAGCGTTCAGATCCAATCAGTGTTCTAATCCATTGATGGATTCACATTATATTTCGATTACTGGAAAGTAGTAAAGTGTGGAATGCGGGGCCGACTGAAGCCACTAGGCTATGCCCCAGACATAAGCATCTTGTCTTCTCTCTCTCCCTCCTTACTCTCTTTGTCTTTTGCTCCTCCCTGACTGCCTTAAAGTGTGTACCCCTCTCTCCCAAGTCCTTCTTTTGAGGCACACTGCCTCCTCGTGCTACAGAAACTGGAATCAGCCAACAGTAGATGAGCCAAAATAAAAGGACCCTACCTTTACATTGTATGGTAGTTTAAATATACTTGGTCCATGGGGAGTGGCACTATTGGAGGTGTGGCCTTGTTGGAGGCAATGGAGTGTGTCATGGGGTGGGGTGGGCTTGGATAGTCTCCTGGCCGCCTGGATCAGAATGGAGAACTCTCAGCTAGTTCTCCAGCACCATGTCTGCCTGGGTGCTGTCATGCTTCCCACCAGGATGATAATGGACTAAACTTCTGAAACCGCAAGCCACCCCCAATTAAACGTTACTGTTTGTAAGAGTTGCCTTCGTCATGATGTCTCTTGACAACAAAGGAACCCTAACTAAGAACCCTAACCCATCATCTGTCCCAATGGCAAAGGCTAACACAGTCATACATGTGGGATGCCGAAGACATCCCCCTTACCCTCCTGGTCTCCTTTTGTTCATCCAGGAGAAGAGAAGAACTTACCCTAGTGGATGGGGACTCTGGTGTGCTTTCTCCCCCCGGGGTCTCCCTGTGGGCTGGAAGGAATCGTCCTTGAAGGAACGAAATGAAGCTAAGGGCAAGGTACCATGGATGTTAGACTCTACCTAATACAGCACCAGTTGGCCAGCGTTCCCATAACATCCCTGCAGGGCTTGCCTGTGGATACAAGTGTATTAGCTACCAGAGGCAACGAAAAAGTGTCTTCCCAGCTTTCTGAGGCCACTCTTTCCACAGACACAAGGGCGCTTTCCTTTCCCACAACACTCTCCACATGTATTTCATGAGTGTGAGCTGTAGCTTGCCCCCTGCTGTGTCCTTACCCCAGGCTCTCTAAATCTATCAGGTGATATCTATAGATGCTGTGACATGGTGAGCCACTTTCTCCTCTCCCTCCTGCCGATATCTAGTGAGGGATCCACTGACTGGGAGTTCTGCTCTGTCAATGACATTCCTCCACTGATGCCCCTCTGTCCCTCTAAGGGTGCTCCTTACAAGGGACCCCGCATATCTACTGCTTGATGCTGCTCCACACTGGAGGACCAGGCTAGATCTGATCCCTGAGTGAGACAGGTACACAGAGGCAAACACTCATCCATATAGAACAAAATTAAACAAATGGGGCTGCTTGTGAGGGAGAGTTTACCTTCAGGAATGCAGCCACTGAGAGGCTGGCCATGCTCCAGCGGATGACCCCACACTCCCTCATCCAGGCAGCACTAAGTGGGCTTGGTGGCTTTATAAACAGAGCACATGAGGTCAGGCTTGGGGGGGAGGGGGTGGAGGGAGGAATTGGGGAGAGAACAGAGAGTGGGTAAGATTAAAATTGGCATGTATTTTTGATCGAGAGCCTGGCTTTCAATGGCTGAGCCATCTCTCCAGCCCAGCTGATAGGAGCAGATGCAGAGACCCACAGCCAAACATTAGGCAGAGAAAAGAGCCCAAATTGGAGATCTCCATAGGGTTCCTCTCCCCTTGGGGCTCAGGGAACCTCATGGAAGAGGAAGAAGTGTAGGAGCCAGAGAGGTGGAGGATACTTGGAGAACACAGCCCACAGACGAGAACTCACAGTGGCTCATAGGGGCTCACAGAGATGGGACCTGCCATCGCAGAGCCTGCATGGTTCTGTGCTAGGTCCTCTGTGTGTGTTATGGTTGTTAGCTTGGTATTTTTGTGGGACTCCTAGCAGCAGGTGTGAGGGAATCTCTGACTCTTCTGTCTGCTCTTGGGACCTTTTTCTTTCTACTGAGTGACTTCCCCCAGCCTCGGTATGAGGATGAAGGAGATGTAGTGAAAACTATAAACAAACAAATAAATAATAATAAAATACAAAAAGAAAGACATACATGTAATTTTTTCAAACAATAAAAACATTTTTTAACATATTCTAAGATTTTGATGACAATGAAAAGGTTGGTACATGACTTCTTGAGTCATAATTTAAAAAAAAGGGGGGGGAATAAAAGTAATTCACTTCCTGAAGCCTCACACATGTACCCCACCCCCACCCCCACCCCCACCCCGTACCCTGTGTTAGCAACTGGACACATTCTCATCTTGTATGTTTGTCTTTACAAAGTCGAAAGCACAAAGGTTAAGCCTTGCTTTTTACTGTCACATAGTAACATCATTTTCCTTTGAATGGCAGCTTGTATTACTTGTGCAATATTCCATACTCCATTGGGGTGTACCATGATGCATTAAGTCAGCCCATGGTGAATACTTGGCTTGTCGTTGGTGTGTTTACATCTGGAAAATATCTTTGGAGAAATTAGAGGTCTCGCTCTCTTAGACTGAGGTTCTTAAAACCACTAACTGGAGAATGGATTAAGCATCTTTTAAACAGTTATTGATAGTAGTGTGTGTGTGTGTGTGTGTGTGTGTGTGTGTGTGTGTGTGCATTGTATAAAATGATGGGTTTCCACACATGTATCATAATCTTTATTCCTATTCACCCCATCGGTATCTTTTCTTTAACCCCATCTTGTCTTTGTTTTTCCCCCCAAAAGTCTCCCATCCCATTTTCATCTTTCTTTTTAAAATCTACATTCAATAAATGAAAGAAAACATGTGATATTTGTCAGTCTAGCTTATTTTTAAAATTACTCATGGAGAATTTTATACATGTGTATATATACTGTGCTTGGGTCAAGTCACTCCCCCTGTTCCTCTCCCCGGCTCCCTCCCTACCCCTCCCTAACACTTTCTCTCTCCCAGTTTCATATACCCACTTTTTAAAAAACCTCCGAGCTTAATTTAGTGTTACCTATATGTGCATGGGTGACCTCTGGAGCACCACCAGCCTCTCAGAGACCCCGTCCCTGAAGAAAATTACCCTGTTCTTCCTAGCAACAACCAACGGTGGAAGCTCCATGGACAGGGGATAGAAAGATGGTAACAGTAGGGCAGTTGGCATCCATAGCATGACAGTGCTGCTGCAAACAGGAGCTCAAAGACATTTTGAAGGCACACACAAGACCAGCACAAGAGCAAGCTAGCCCAGAGCCCAGCAGAGACAGGGAGGAGTTCCCAAAGCCTGCCTTGTTTTACCTAACACCACGACCTCCGGTTCCATCCATTTCCTCACACATGGCACAGTCTCTTCCTCTAGGGCTGAATAAAGGTATATGTACCACACCTTCTTCACCTGTCCTTCCACTGTCCTTCATTATGTCTGGGCTGTTGTGAGGTAACAGACATGCATATCCAGATATCTCTGCATCGACTTACATTCCTTTAGGCGTATACCCTGACACATAATTTTAAAGAAATTCTATATAGATTTTGAAGAGCTTCTATATTGATTTCTGACATGAGCATCTTTTTATCTTGAGTAGGGTCATGCTACTGCTCCTAATTCTACTGAAGAGAAAATATTAAGAAGTCGTTATGAGACTGAGAGCTGCCAACCTCTCATTCTAGCGGCATTAAGCAACAGCATCATGATGCCCCAGGGGACTGGTGAAAGACCCCGCTTCTCTTTCAACAGAGCAGTATTTTCCTTGCATCTGGGCAGAAGATGCTGGTGTTCCTGCTGCCCAGATCTTCAAAATTAAATTGAAATCAAGGACACAAACAGGTTGTCTTCGTATCTCCCAACGGCAAGGCGGCCAGCCTTCTGAGTATGAGAGACAGAAATGGAGTCAGAAGCCTAGAATGCTCCCACCTTGGGAGATGTAGGATGTGGGATGGTGTGTGTGGCACGTGTTGGCCAGCTTCCTTCCCGATGGCTAGGAGTCAAGGTGCACGTCTTTAAACCCAGTGGGGTAAATGCTTATGATCGTCATGGCTCATTTGTAACATAAGGTGCCCACTACAATCACACCGTTCATGTAAAATTGCCAATCTGTGGCCATAGTCCTTGTTTAGAAAACGAGGCAATCCAAACACTGTAATTACAACATGCACCAGCAGCTGAGGGTTCCCTACATTAATGCAGACTGTGGATACATTCGTCAAATCTAGTTTTTTTTCCCTCTCTCTCTTTCTCTCTCTCTCTCTCTGCCTTCTTCTCTGGGTACTTTTAAGTTCAGGGACAGAGAACATGTCTTCATTAGAAACATTAACATTCACAGGCTGTAGTAAATTTTGACAGTGAAAAGGTCTCCGTAACCTTTAGTTGTGGAGAAATTTACTTCCCAAGAAAATTACATCTGGCACTGTCTTAATTAATGCTAGCTTTCTTTTCTGAAAATTGTGGGCTTGTCAGTAAAAAAGGCAGAAAAACTTGAATTTAAAAGGCTGGACACAAAAGACGCTGGGAAATAAAACTCTGTGAGATTTCATAATATTACACTGTTTTTGTTCCTTCCAGGACGGAGATGAAAAGATCTCGTTTGATTTTGCCAAATGCGGCAACATACATGTAATGTAGAATTGATCTGCATTTTTCCTCTTTTGTCTCTCAGTGTTGCCGTGGAAGGCGTGCCTGGGAAGGTATTCTATTTTAAAAGCAATAGGTCAAATAAAATCTATATGTGCGCGGGGTAGGCTGGGAAGATAATGTATGGCTTCGTTTTTTAAGCCTTGCTCTAACTGCTTGTATTAATCGCCTTCTCAGTAAGGATGGGGGCTGTGTTTTCTCACGTGAATTCTGGTGATCTGACACACACATACACACACACACACACACACACTCACACACACACTCGCGCGCACACACACACACTCACATACTTCCTGGCTTGAAGCGGGCACTAAGGAGGATGGGAGTCCTTGGCTTTCAGCTATTTTTTCTACGTGGCTCGGACTTTTATTTTGACACCAAGAAGCTCCTGGTTCCTGCGTGGTTTAGGGGATCATTTAGATTCTGTTTTTTTTTTTTTTTTTTTTTTTCCCTTCTCTTTGCTTTGTTATGTGATGGTCAAGTGTCACATTTCTCTAGTTTGAGGATGGGGCTTCACATACGTGGTCCTGGGCGGCTCACTCTGGCAGCACATGCTTTGTGTCACATGACAGTAAATGACAACTTTTTAAAACATGGCTCTCTTGCTAGGTATGAATGGGGCTTAAAGAATGGGCAGATGCATGTTCTGAGGGGAGGCCAGGAGTCACTAGACCCTCTGGAAGCTGATGATAGGGGAGAGAAGGTGGCTTTCCCACTGTTCCATGGCTCAGCTCCAGGCCCCCAGATTCTCTGCTTTCTACTGCACAATCCTAAGACAGTGTGGTTTAGTTTTGTTCTATGGTTCTGGCAAGGAATCCCAGGGCCTCTGCATTGCTAGAGAGGTGCCGGCCCCTCTCCGGTAGATTCTAGGCAAGTGCTCTACCATGAATTACCTCCCTCACTCCTCACTGGGAAACTCTAGGCTGGTGCTCTACCACGGAGCCACACTCCCAGCTCTGTGCTGATGGATTCTAGAAAGCACCCTACCATGGAGAGACAGCCTTGTTTTCTCTTTTCCTTGTTTATTTTCGGACAAGGCCCCTCTATGTTGCCAAAGCTGGCTTGGACCTCACTATCCTCCTGTTCTAGCCCCCTCAAGCAGCTGGGATTACAGGCCTGCACCACCAGGCCTGGCTCTGAAAACCTTCCACCTACAGGGTGATGTCTATACAAACAAGCAATAGCACCATCATTGTTACCAGTTTGGGTCCAGCACCCCGGAAACATTCAGGACTATTGTGGGAGCCTTTGGCGTTTACTGATGTCTCGCCAGATGGGTGGGAACACATACTTCTTGCTCTCAGTGGGTGCTTTCAGTCCTTCAGGGTCAGGCAGGAAGGCTCGCATGGGCTCCAGCTCACTTGGACGCCTCCCCTTTTAATGGAGTGAGCAGGCTCAGCCTTCACCAAGCCTTTATATTGAGCTGGAATTTAATTACATGGTTTTGTTTCCATTATAAGCTTTTTTAATGGTTATTTTATATTTATGGTAAGTGCTATTAGGTTTTTTTCCCATGGTAATGATATAAAGCTTCTTTTAAAAATTAAATCTATTTAAGTAAAAAAGGATGAATATAAATTAAATAAAGATATTAAGTAAAATAGAATATCGGTGGTTCTTGGGTGTGGCCCAAGATGGTGAGGGTGGTGGACCAGAGCCTCAAGTTCAAGTTGGGTAGAAGTGAGTTGAAGAGACAGAGAGTCTCGCATCCCTAACCCTCCCCGGGTCACAGCTTCTCCTCCTTGCCAATTTGTAGGTTGGAAACCCTGATAGGTGATTTACTGCTGCTGATATATCTTTCCTTCATTTAGCAACATATTGTAGAGCATGTAAGAAGGGTCCTTCCTCCAGCCTGGCCCACTGAGTCTTCCTGTAGCTCCATGACTGCCTAATGTATAGCAACATGTTGACAGGAAAGTGGCTTTTAAAGGAGTACCTGGGCTGGCCAAGTACTCTATCCACAGCTCTCTCTGATCAGCCGGGGGCACCTGAGTTGGACTGAATCTAGGCCCTCATAGCTAATATACTGAATTGTATGTACAAATGACATCTAAAGCTAATGTCCTCAGAGTTTTCATGACTTAACAGCCCACCCTGAACCAATAAGCACGTCTGGGAGAGGCTATCAGAAATGCAAGGAGAGAATGAGGTGTTCACTAATGCTGGGAGAGGAAAGGGGGTCCTCTCAGAAAGAGAGTAGCTTCCTCTTAGGGAAGAGGAGGTGTGGGGAGCCGGGTGGCCAGGGGGGAGTCTGTGGGGATGTGCTCATCATTGAGATCAATATGGTCCATGAAGAGCCCTGGAAAGCCTCGGTCTATGGGGGAGCACAAGGAGGTCATAAGGAAAGGTAGGGGTGGGTGGAGGCTCTGGGGTCTGTACAGTGCAATGTGGGCTGTGGTTCTGGGAAGACAGAGTCTCTTGGACAGACAGCCTCTAGGCTATCTATCTACAAGCCACCTCCTCATATCCCATCTACCTGCCTGCTTGTAACTGCCTAGAAAAATGAAATAATGTCAATTTGAAAAGTTAGAGCTAAAACCAGAACAACAACAACAATAACAACAACAACAACAAAAATCCAAAAGATCCGAGATGAACCAATTACTAAGAGGACTTGGCTCTTGTGTCCTGGGAATGAAGGGAAAGCAGGCCGGAGAACAGGACTTCTCAAATATTAGTACAGGTACCCTGTGGCTTGTGCATGTACATGTGCATGCGTGTGCATGCACAGAAGTGTGTGAGCATGTGCATTGAGTGTGTATGTGTGTGTGTGAGCATACATGAGTGTGTATGGTTGTGTGTGTATGGTTGTGTGTGTGTGTGTGTACTCACGAAAGTGTGTGAGCATGTGCATTGCATGTGCATGCGTGTGTCTGCATACTTGTCTGCATGCTTGTGTGTATGCCTGTGTCTGTGTGTTGCCTGCAACTGAAACTCAGGCTAGTCCAGGGTTAGGCAAACTCTGTTTCACTGAACTGAGCCCCCAGCCCCTCCCTGGGAGATTCTAGGCAGGTGCTGCACTACAGAACAGTGCGCAGACCCAACTCACCATTTTATTTGTATTTTGAGACAAGGTGTCATTAAGGTTGTCCAGACCAGCCTTGACTCCTTTGTGTAGCCTTAGACCTCCACAGCCTCTGAATTTGGACTTGGAGGGAAAGATGCTAAGTCTGGGTAGTATGTTCAGAGCATCAGTGGCCAAGCTGGCCTGGACAAGGGGCAGCTATTTTTTTCCACACGGTAAGCTCTCTGGAACTTAAAGGAGATATCTTTTTCTTTGTAGCAGTGCAGATCAATGTTACTGTGTTTCAAACCCCCTCTGGACCATCTGTCTAGAGAGGAGCGGAAAAAGCCCTGGAAACAGGGAGAACATACCTGGGGGCCTTGGCTGAGACCCTGAACCTCGAGAGCTCCATCTGTTCTTAGATATTCCTCAAAGGCGGTTGAGTGACATTCACCTCAGAGCAGAGAGCTCATTGGATACTCCCAGGAATCAGGGAATCCCGGAAGCTATACTTAAGAGACCCTGTTACACACGAGATACTAACTGAAATCACATTATGTTACCACTTTCCGTTCTTTTGAAATAGCTCTTTGCTATGCGCTGGGGTCTTAGGTGTGTACCATCACACCTGACGTGAGCATCGGCTCTGAGTTTGGGATTGGTAGAACTGGAGGGCTGGAAAGAGGGATGTGAAGTGAGATATTGAAGGCCTGTCTCCCTGACATGAAGCAGTTCCATTCACCCTCATGGCTTTCTGTTTTCATGGTGTTCTCAAATGGATTTGGAGGCTGAAACACAATAAAAGAAAACAAAGAGTGTGCAGAGACATAAAATGAGACTGCACAGGTCAGGGGATGTGGCAATGCTCCTCTTTCCAGGCATTGCTCAAGGCTTTCCTCCACCCCCAAAGCTTGTTTGTGACACACAGGTCCTCAGAGGAGGGGTACCCACCAGTCTCTTCCCTGGAACCTGGTGGCCCCCTGAAGAACACCCCGATCCCAAGCACACGTGCGAGGCCTTCCCTGTCAGTTCACTAGCCCTGGCCCATACCCTGGCACAGTCCAGCTTTCCCAGCGGCCACCCAAGACCCAGACTTCTTTATTCGGCTGCTTCTGCATCTATCCTGACTGACCCCTCTTGTCACCAGCCTCAGAGCATCCCCACGCTCAGTGCTAGCACATTCTGCCATTGCTACACACCTCATACTTCATTTCTGTCTTGTGTGGAGCTATGGGGTGGGCTGATTGGGAGCAACACATTACCGAGTTCTTTGCCTAACAATTGACAAGAGATGACATGTGTATTTGCCCCAAGATAATGTACAAATATGTTTTACAGGGTTTCCTAATGATAATCACGATATTTCATTCTTCTTGCCCTCTAATAATGATAACAGTCTGGCGTTATTATTTTTTTTAACTGTTCTCAGCAAGTGTGACATTCAGTTCAGAGAATCGAATGTCAGCAAGAAATCCATACGCATTCCCCGAAGCCGGGAGAAGCCCCTGCGTTTATTTTTAGGTTGCAGGAAGAATGAAGTGAACTCACCTGATTATTTTCATTATTTTCTTTTCTCCCTCTCAGAAAGGTGTTTGGCATTGAGTGCCTTTCTGATGTTTATGCAAGCCAATCCTTTTGCAAGATGCCCTCATCCAAGCTGTGTGTGAGGTGTGTGTGTGTGTGTGTGTGTGTGTGTGTGTGTGTGTGTAGATCTGTGGGAGGGATGTGGGTGTGTGCAAGCACTGGCAGGGGCTTGACAGAGACTGTGCTGCCCCAGTCTGGGTGGGGGGAGGGAAAGAAAGCTTCCTTTCTACAGTAAAGGTTCACTTCAAAGCGAACTGTGTACCCCTAGTGACAAATGGCTTGGGCCCCTCAGCAAAAGACTCAACTAATTAGCAGGTAAAGAAAACACATTAAGGGTCCTCACAGACACCAGGCAGAAACACCTGCTTTTTATTTTAGTTTTTCTTTTTCTACAGCTACTCTGCTGTCTTGAGGACACGTGTGACTTTCCAATGTCGTCGTTCATCCTTATTCTCCATTGTTAGGGAGACTTAGCTTCAGGGATTAATACCCAGAAACAGTGTGTGTGTGTGTGTGTGTGTGTGTGTGTGTATGTTCGTGTGTGTGAGTGAATGTATGTATTACAAACATATGTATTCAGAACACAAATAACACATACTTACAATGAATATATAAATATGTATATATATATATTAGATATAGAATACATATACTATATTTATATACAAATTGTATACATGAACAATATAATGCACACCATATATTTAGAGTACATATGCTATATATACAAATAGTATACATGAACAATATAACACATACATATATGTATATGTTGTTGTGTACATATATGTATGGATGTAGATTGTTTTTTAATAAACTGTCCATTCTGGGCAGATGTAAAAGCATACATGTTTAAGAACAAGGGGTCTGGAGAGATGGCTCAGTGGTTAACAGTACAGGCAGCTCTTCCAGAAGATCTGGGCTCCATTCCCAGCACATACATGGCACCTCACAACCATCTGTACCCCCAGTTCCAGGGAATCTGATGCCCTCTTCTGGCCTGTGTGAGTATTGCATGTACCAGAGCAGACAAACATGGAGGCAAAACACATGTGCACATAACATGTGGGAAAAATTCGAGAAATTAGATTTAATCAATAGCTAACAGGGTGGGGTGTGGTTCTGTGGTAGAGCACCTGCCTAGCATTGCAAAAGGGTACTAGAGAAAGAAAGAAAGAAAGAGAGAGAGAGAGAGAGA
>NC_034590.1:9479929-9487314 GCF_900095145.1 Mus pahari | reverse complement strand
CTGGCCTCCATGATTGAAACTATACACATACACCTCACACCAGAAAGAAAGAAAGAAAGAAAGAAAGAAAGAAAGAAAGAAAGAAAGAAAGAAAGAAAGAAAGAAAGAAAAGAAAGAAAGAAAGAAAAGAAAGAAAGAACATACACACACACACACCAGGAAGAAAGATGAGGCCCATGTGTGAAACAACTGCATATGGTAAAGACAGGTTAATGGTTTGCTTATCCGAAATAAGATCTTACTCTATAGGCTCGGATGGCCTTCGACTCTCAGTGACTGTCTTGTGTCAGCCTCCTGAATGCCAAGTAGCAGGCCACCAGTCTCAGCTCCAAAAACGTTTAGATACCTTTAAGACATATTTATATCTATGTTATGTGTATCAGTGCTGTGTACCCCATGTGTGCCTGGTGCCCTCTGAAGATAGGTCATAGGACCCCCAGGAATCTCAGTTACAGCAGTGGGGGGCTGCCATGTGGGGACTGGGAACCAAAGTGGTATCCTCTACAGGAGTAGGGAGTGCTCATAACCACCAAGCCATCTTTTCTGCTACCCAAATGTCCTAGTTTTAAGATAAACTGGAGTTGCATAGGTCTACCAGCAGAAGGCCATTGTTTCAATGCTTGCAAGGTGAGGCGGGAGGAAGGCGAGGCCAGTCTAGGCTATATGTAGACCCTTATCTTCAAAGGGAACAAGACCACTACCACCACCAAAACCCCGCCAACCACCACTCAAATAAGTCAAACTAGAACAAGAAAAACAATACCCCAAAATAAAGCATTTGTGTTCAAGTTGACCAACTGATTTCTTTTTTTTTTTTTCCTTCTTTCATCTGTTTTGATTTTGTTTGAAGTGTCCAAGTTGAAGCTAAGTCTTTTCTTTCCACCACCTCTGTGTCCCTCCATGAACTGACTGCTGGGGACTGTCTGCCATGATTCATGGTGGTGCTACCGGAGGCCAAGGCTGCTGGGCTGGGATAGGTCTGCTTCTGTGAACGTGCTGGATGAAAATCCCAGAGAGAAAAACTCATCTCATGTGTGGACCCTGGAGAGGCAGAGCTGGTGCCGATGCCTGCCCCACTGTGGCAGCTTAGGATGCCCACACTGAATGAGCAGGCCGCTCCAGCCTGAGACTTTGGGTGTTTATTGACAATCCCTGCACTCATGATTAATCACGCATTCGAAATGTGCGTGCCTTGGAAATTGACTGCAACGCAGCAGAAGCAAAGTTTTCGGTTATTCTCATATAATAAATTGAAGCTATATCACTAAGCAGAATTGTCTTCAAGATTCCAATTGCCTTGTTAAAAGTGTTGTTTACACAATAGTTAGCAAAAACGGAAGTAATTGCATACAGAATCCATTCTAAGCAATTCTTAATGCCCCCCCCCTTTTATTGGCTTTCCATCTTCATTACCCAATATTTTGGTCACTGTCAGCAGAAACCTGACTAGTGAGATGTGGCCAGGACCCCAAGGCTCAGTGACTTCAGGTTTAGGGGAACATATTTTTTTTTCTAAAGAGAGAAGATGGTGTGTGGGACCCCTGTGTTCCCAGATGGGAGGAATCTCGTCAGCCACAGGACATGGCTTACAAGGACAGTACCAGAGCAGCTCTGTGTTATATTTCATTTCCTAAAACAATATTTACCTCTGGAGAAATCTCCCATTTATTTCTTTCTTTCTGGGCAAAGCAGCTTTGTACACACACAGCGCTGCGGCAAGCCACATCTGTTTTAGATGCTGCAACCGGCAGGATTTTATTTCATAAATATCATAGGCGTCCAGGATTCAGCTTTCAGAATGCAAATTTGTGTTGGAGTGGGTAAACAGGAGCCGAGCCGAGAACAGGCGAGAGGGCTGCAGGCGGTGGCTTCAGTCTTCTCTAAAGACTCTTGTTCTCCATCCCCATAGAGAGTGGGTGCTTAAAGAAAGCTACCTGCGGGAGAAGGCAGAGATGCAGGCAATGCCCACCACCTAGAGGATGCCCTCCCGCACACCCAGGCTTCCCAGTGGCTTCTGGTTACTCTCCCTGGAAGACAGACCTCATCCGTAACTATCAGGAGAGGCCTAATTATAGAGCTCGGGGATTTTAATGGCACAGGAAAATTTAAATGCGGTGTAAAATATGAATATTCCTAAGCCAGCAGTCAAAATACGAAATGATTGGCTTTCCAAATCAATGAATTATAATTTCCCAGCGCGTTCTCCAAGGTGGAGCCTTTCTGCCTTCCCGGGGAAGAGTTTCGCGCAGGCGGCATATTTTAACAAACTACGGCTGGGTCTTGTTCTGCTCAGCCTCGCTCTCCCTGATGTGGCTGCCCGGGTACTAAGAACAGATCTCAAGAGACAAAAAGAAGAGACCAAAATTAACCCATTGTAGGGGCCTGCTGTAGTGAGGGAGGCCAGACAACGGCTCGCGTGACTGCAGGAGAAATTACAGTCAGCGTACAACATGAGGAGAGGGCCAGTGGGCTGCAGCCTTTCTTAAACACTAGAATCTCTCCTCTCGAAGTCACCCCGCTTTTTAGACCAAAGTCATCTCCAGCAGGTACCTCAGTGAATCCTAAGGGGGAAGCACCCCCCACCTGTCTCAGGACCCCTTGCTCACCACGCTCCTGTTCTGAAGAAGTGTCGCTATATCTTTACCTGCGGAGGAGATAAGGATGTGCCCCAGCTGCCGTCCATGCAACCCTCAAAGTGGAGAGTCACACCATAAATCCCATTTTATTTTATGGACAAATAAATGCTGGAGTAAAATATTCCAGGGCCGTCTCTTGAATACTTGCATAGCAGCCGTAGTGTAATAACCACGGTGACATTAATTTACTGCATTGTGCCGTGGGAAGAAAGAAGAGGAGGGAGAGGGGCATTAAAAGAGAAAAATGACTTTCCTGCGAATTTATTGGGATGGGCCTCCCTCATTTTCAGCCATCATTAGTTGATTAGGGCCTGATGACGGTGCGGACAATTGGGCCGGAATAGTCGGCTGGGAGACGCCCTGGAGGTACCTTGTTAATTGAGATAATGTTCAATTTGTAGTTACTGAACATAACTGCAGACGGTGAATCGTGGGTGCTGCGTTGGAGCGGAGCACGGGCAGTCGATGGGCAGAGACCACGGGACTGGGATGGGGTAACAGCGTGTCTGTGATACCTACTGTGACATCGCAACCTGCAGAGGGCTGGTCCCTTCATGTCAGTGCTGAGCACAAAAATGACCTGTCCTGTCAAAAGAGGCTCAAGAAAGTGGCCCACCTTTCCCTCACTCACCAGCTGCCAGCAAGCAGCTCACTAGCAGGAAAGGCTTCCCCATAAGCTTAGACTTTGGGGATTGAAGTATAAAGGATTATTCTGGAAGTTTCCAGGGTACATTTCAAAGCACACTTGAGTGAAGAGTCTCCCTGGCTTCATACACCTGGGTTCTTTTCGCCACCCTTCATGCTGCACAAGTCATGTATATAGAACCAGAAGGAAGACCCGTTGGTGCCAGTGGTTATAGTTTACCATCTTAGTCTGTTTTCTGGTGCTATAATAAATTACCTGACTCTGGGTAATTCATAGAAGAAAATAAGTCTCTTTAGTAGAGCGTGGTGGCTTTAAGCCCATCACCCAGAAAGCAGAGGATAAAGGACGTCTATCAATTCCATTGCAGCCAGGGCTACACAGTGAGACCCTGTTTCGAGACCACCCCCCAAAGACTGTTGAGCCTACAGTTCTTCAGGTCTGCAATATGATGTTTGTTCAACTTCTGGGAAGGAGAGACGTGTTTCCTGTGGGACAGCAGAAAGGTCAAGAGGATGACAGATGTATGCAGGCACGAGGACAGACAGTCTCCTCTCCTGAGAACAAATGTGTGACTAAGAGACCTACATTAATTCCCTCTGGGAGTCCCTGACCCCTTTTACTACCCCAAGTGCCTCCAGAAGTTTGTATCGCACCCCAACACTCTTACTCTGTGTGAGAGCCTCGGTGTGGTTTTGAGGGGAACAAACTGTACGTTGTCGCCACTTGTCTCTGTGAGAATCTCATTCTGGGCGGAGCCAGAACTTCTGTGCCTCATGGTGGAGACCATGTTTCCCAGGCACAAGCTCCCTCTGCAGTAGCCTTGGCTGTGCCTGCCTAGCAAGAACAACCTGGAAAAACATGGCCATCAGTTAAACATTTCCCTAGATCCGTGCCCATAGTGTGCCTAGGAAAGTCACTTAACATATGTGTTTAGGAGTTTAGGAAAGAGAATGGAGTCTGATTTTTTTTTTTTCTGAATGGTTTAAGAAGGGCCACATACTGTCCTTGGCACTTGGCAACATTCTTTAAATCTCTGGATGTTGTCTATCTCATTTAGATGGCAGGAAACAAACCCCAGAACAGTAGCAAGGAGGTTCAGAGGAGTCTGTAGCAGAGAAGTGGGCAGCACATTCTCTCCTTAGGGATCAGGGGACTGCAGAACCTCCAGAGCCAGGGTTTCTGGGGGGGACAAGCCAGCTGTGCTGCTTCTTGGCCTGCATGCTCAGACCTTAGCTTTATAGGCAAGCATGGCGTGGGCTGAATATCTGTTAGTAATTTGTAGGCACGGCTGCCCAAGGGCATTCGTAGTACATTTTTTTATTCCCAATTCAAGTCCCAAGGAAGAGACCATGAGAGTTTCCTGCTCCGAAATACGCTAAGAGGCGATGCTTCCTCCTTCGCGCTGTGCCTGTCACATCTGGACAAGCGGGCAGACGCACAGGCCGGAGGAGTTTGACAGATCCACTCATAAGATGCAGTGTGTGAGGTGGCGGTGGCCTTTTATTCCCTGATGTCTTCCCAGACCCTTGAAGGGATTAGCAGTGGATTAGTGTGAGCTGAACTGTTATCACTTTTTTTTTTTTGGTAGGATAACGACTTCATCTAGTTTGGCCCAGAAGGGCTTCCGTCCCTGGGAACTCGGTTCTCTTTCATCGACAGGGTTTCAGACCACATCTTCAAGTCTAAATAGACCCAGTGAACCCCTCAATGTAGCAAACTATCCAGTGGGAAGGAGATTCCCTTCTCTCTTCCTGTTCTCTGTGAGCAGTCATTTTACAAGTGTGTGTGGTCTCTGAGAACTAGAAGTCATTCTGCTCTCTTTGATGCTGGCCTCTGCATTCCTCTTTACACATGCGCAGAGTACTTTGAAGTTTTTGGAGTTTTTCTTTTTTTTTCCATCCTCCCCTCCCGCACCCAACTCAGATGATTGGCAGGACAGTCTGTGTGAGTTGGGTAGAGAGAGAATTCAACACCCATTATACAGGCAGGGAGACGAAATGCAAGGCACAAGAAAGCAGGGGAGCTTGCCAACACGCATGTCAAGTTGAAAAGAAGAGCCAAGATCAAACCCAGCTCATCTGGAAAAACCCAGCATTCATTTCACCGCCTGAAGCCGGCTACAACCTGCCCTGTCTGCCCAAGGAGTTTTCCTTAACACACTGAGCCCCAGTACCCGTCACTGAAAACATCTGTTCAGACAGATGTTCAAGGAGGTCTTTGGCTGGACTCCCCTTCCTAGTTGCAAGACTCCCAGTGCACAGGATACTTTTGGGGGTGGGTGGGAAGAATCATCTTTATTGAGGTATAATTCACAGGCAAGATAAACAGCCTGATTTGTTAAAATTTAAAAACACACACAGCTATGAAACTAGCTACATAGTCAAGACTGAGAACATTTCTATCCTCCCCACAAAGATCTTTTGTATGCCCCTATTTCACCCTTTAAAAGTACCTGAGCAATCGGTAGCAACTCGGTCACCATCTTTTTGTCAGTCTAACTGTTTTGTTTTTTGTTTGTTTGTTTTTGTTTTTGTTTTAAAGGAATTTCAGACAAGTAAAATCAGAGAGGGCCGGTTCCTTTCCACATGCTTTTAAGAGAGATTGCATCAATTTGCTGTGTATTTAGCAAGTTGGTTTTTATTTATTACAGAGTATTTTTCCACTCTAGGTGGACAACCAAATGCTTGCTCTGTTTCCCCATTTTGGGTGCCTTTGTAGGTTCCAGCTTGAGGACACTCTGAATAAAGCTACTGTGAGCACTTGAACACAATATGTGTGTGTGTGTGTGTGTGTGTGTGTGTGTGTGTGTGTGTGTGTGTGTGTAAGTGTGTTTAAATATGCTGGATTTGTCTTAGAAAAACACTCTGTAGCTTGATCTCTGGGCCACAGAGGCCACTGGCAGTACGTGAGCTCTAGTTGCTCCATATCTCTGCCAATACTTAGTATTTTCATTCTTCCCGGCTTACCTTCTTATAGCTGTGTTAAAATTGGGGGTGATAGTGAATTTATTTAAAAGCTAATGGTGTTGGATCTGTATTCATGTTCTTGACCTCTAAATGTCTTTTGTTTGGTGGATCTTTAGTCTATTTGAGTTGCTTGTTTTCTCATATTTAAGCTGTACAAATTCTTTATATATTTCTATATACATACGTTCTTCATACACATACATTGTATATCTGTTTGTGTGTGTATGTGTGTGTATTTATTATTTTTAGTATTAGGATGGATACAGTCTTTCTGATGCCTGGCAAGTGCTCTACCAATGAGCCACTCCACCAGCCCCTCACCGGGGGATTCTTCTACCACGGAGCCACGTCCCCAGCTCACCACTAGTAGCTCTCTACCTCTAGGCTACTCCTAGATTCCATTTTTCAGATAAAGTTCCCAAATATTTTCCCTCATTTTACCTTGTTTATTTTTTAAAAACTATTTTTCTTGACAAGCAAAAGTTTGAAATTTCCTTAAGTCCATTGTTTTCAGTCTTTCCTACTAGGGTTTGTTATATTTTACCTGATAAGCGTTAAAGGATTTTCTTCTGTTTAGTTCTATGTATAGCATGACATCAGAGAGGATATGTGTCTTGTTCATACAGACATATGGTTGTTTTATCATAGTTAGCATACAGGTTTCTTTCTCCCTTGACCATCTTGGAAGCCTTGTTGTCCATCCAGCAAGGGAATGTATTTCCACCCTGACTCTCCGTTCTGCTCAGTTCATTTGTGTTCTTCCCTGTAGCATCAGTCCCAAAGTACCTCACTGCTTAGCTTTATAGCCATGTGTAAAACAAGGGGCTCAAGTCTTCTCTCTCCGTCGGCTTCACCGTCCATCTTACTTCTACACATGTGCATTTCTGTTTTACATTTAGACTCAGATTACCAAAACTCTTAAGGGACATCGCCCAAGCTGTTAAATCTATGGATCAATTTGAGACAAAGTAAATACTGATAGTATCGGGTGTTGCATCCTTCTATACATCGGGTGTTGCATCCTTCTATACATCGGGTGTTGCATCCTTCTATACATCGGGTGTTGCATCCTTCTATACATCGGGTGTTCCATCCTTCTATACATCGGGTGTTGCATCCTTCTATACATCGGGTGTT
>NC_034590.1:9477679-9479687 GCF_900095145.1 Mus pahari | reverse complement strand
CATCCTTCTATACATCGTGTGTTGCATCCTTCTATACATCGGGTGTTCCATTCTTCTATACATCGGGTGTTGCATCCTTCTATACATCGGGTGTTCCATTCTTCTATACATCGGGTGTTGCATCCTTCTATACATCGGGTGTTCCATCCTTCTCTACAGCTGAGCTCAGAGTCACTTTCCTACCTTAGCTCAGTAGGAAGTTCCACTTCCTCTCTGAGTATTCTATTATTCATTTATCTCTAAATAGTATTTTGGTTACACTATTACACAAAAAGATATATAAGATATATACATATATATAAATATATTCTTATATATACACTTATGTGTATATCCTTATCATGTTTATATTAATCATTTTATATATGTATATTATAGAATATATATGTATATATGTATATGATGTATATGTAATGTATATATGTGTGTGTGTGTGTGTGTGTGTATGTGATGTGTATATGTGTATATGTGTATATGTGTATATGTGTATGTTTGAGACAGGATCTTACGCAGTCCGGGCTGGGTTGAAACTTGCTGAGCAGCTGAGGAGAACTTGAACTTCTGAGCCCCCTGACTCCAGCTGCTGAGTCTGGCTTCACAGGTGTGCACCACCATATCTGCCATTACGCAGTGCAGAGATCAGAACTTCTGAATCTTAGGAAAGTACTCTTCAAGCTGCGCCACGTATCCAGCCCACAGAAATTTGACATATTGCAACACACTAGTCTGGTTTTAAGATAAGGTCTCACTGTGTAGCCCAGGCCAGTCTAGAACTCACCATATAGGTCATGTTGACCTTGAACTCATGATCATTCTGCCTCAAATTCCTCTGAGTTGAGATTAAAGTAGATGCTGCCGTGGCTAACTATTATTTGGAAGGGTTTGGTACTATTTTAAATCTTTCTAAGTGTTTGGTATATATTTTATTATTAAAAATTGTTGCAGCATTTTATTTTGACTACATCACTAAATTCACTTATTAATCCTGATTTTGATATGTTATTTGGACTTTCTTCATAGATTATCATATTATCTATGTATCATTTATTTATGTATGTGTGTGTGAGTGTATGCATATGTGCATATGTAGGTGTGCATGTGTGCGTGTGTGTTTGTATGAATGTATGTATGTGTGAGTGTATGTATATGTGCATATGTAGGTGTGCATGTGTGCGTGTGTGTTTGTATGTATGTATGTATGTGTGAGTGTATGTATATGTGCATATGTAGGTGTGCATGTGTGCGTGTGTGTTTGTATGTATGTATGTATATTTTGCCTTACTGTACTGAAGGGGACAGCTATTACAAATTTTAATGGAGCTAGTCATCAGACACTCTTGCATCTCTCCCTTTCTGTAACTAGATACAACATGAAGAGTTGTTTCTTTATAGGTGTTGTTAATCTGGCCCAGGATGTCCCCTTTCACAAATATGTCTCTTCCCTCCATTTGTGAGTGGGCCGCCTCCAGCACCATGCATGTTAGTGTATAATGTGCAGGAGGGAAATGAGACACAGATTAACCTAGCAAACCCCCTGGATTAGCAGGCAGTGCACCACAGAGCATCAGTTGTTTATCCCGAGACCACCTGCCGACTGGGAACTTGCCATTCCTACCTAGCATCACTAGAGAGTGTCACAGCATGTCCCTAGCCTGGGAAAGGATTAAAATTCAAAATTCAAAGTACAGTTTCCACTGAATCCATGTCACTTTCACACCATCCCGAAGTCAAGAATTTATAAGTTGAAACATAGTAAGTCAGGCACCATCTGTATTCCGCCTTTGCTGAGAGTTTCTTGTCTTGAATTGGTGCTGAATTTTGTCCAATGCTTTTTCTGTGTCTATTAAGATGATTGCAATTAGTTCTGCTATAACAGGGTGCATATTCCTGAAAAGCACGATGCTATTTTAAATCTCGCAAGGAAAAACCTCAGTGCTTATAGGAAAGTTGGGGTGAGAGCATAACAGACAAAAACTGTATTGGTGGCACACACACACACACACACACA
>NC_034590.1:9411275-9477619 GCF_900095145.1 Mus pahari | reverse complement strand
GAGAGAGAGAGAGAGAGAGAGAGAGGAAGACAGAGAGACAGAGAGACAGAGAGACAGAGACAGAGATAGAGAGAGAGACAGAGGAAGACAGACACACAGAGAGAGAGACAGACAGACAGACAGAAAGAGAGAGAGGTGGTAATAAAATGGCAGCCCTGGTTTGTGTGCATTCCTATAAGGTTAGGAAAGGCAAGATGACTACAGAATATACATTCCATGTATTTATCCTGGGAAACATTGAGTTTGTTTGTGGAAGCCCCTCCTGGGAAGGCTGCAGCCCATGGAGTCATGGGAAGGGTAGGGTAGAGGAAAGTGGGAAGTATGTGGCTCACTCAGCATGTGCTAAGCTGAAATTGCTGGGGGCTGGTTGAGCTGTATGGCTGTGGGTTTTGTGTATAACTGCACCCCTCACTGCAGTTGTGGGGGGCTGTAGGCTGGGGTTGTGTTTGACACAATTGTGTATATTCAGCTTGCCCAAATCAGATTCACGGGCTATTCATTTTGAAACAAATGCACATTTCAAAATCCCCATTATAGCACTGCTGGTGTGTGCTGGTTCTTTACTTCAGCTCTCCAATGAAGGGGAATTGCATTAATTAATTTTTGGCTGTCATTAGTCTTTTGCTCTTTGAGTAAGCTCTCCAAGTATCATGTATGGTCATATATGTGTTTTGATGGACTGGATGTGTAAAAATTATGGTCAGAATCTATGTTGTTGGTGAGGAATAAGGCCCCTAACTAGTCTTTGCCCCCTCCTACTCTTCCCTCAGCCTTTTAAGTTCTAGGATTACAAGGGTTCATCACCGTCCCTGGCTTTGTTAAAGATTTTTACATCCATGAAGCACCATTCCCCTTTCTAGTGGTATGGTTTTCTACCTTTGATATCAGGTCAATGCTAACCAAATAAATAGCAATGATTTCTCTCATCTTGCACTTCCTGGAGTTTTTATGTGCAATTGTTATTGTTTACACCATAAGGAAATGTTGGAGATCTTCTTCAATTAACTCGCTTGGTTTCTGTCGGAAGGTTATGAATTATGAATTCAGTTTCTTCAATAAAGGGCTATCTCTTGTCCTCTTCCTCATCTTCTTCCTCCCCCTCTTTCTCTGTTGAAGATGGAACCCAAGATCACATCTCCTAGTCGAACCCTCTACCATGGAACTAACCCCAACCCCGTTGCTTTCTTCTTCTTTTCTTCTTGAACTTAATTTAGTGAGAGGAATCATTCAAGTGATTTGTCAAATTCACAGACACTTAAATTTTTCTCTACAAAAATTATGAATACTATCCTTGTCATTCAAGCACTTTGTCAAATTCATTAGACATTTAAACATTTCTCTATAAGAATTATGTATATTAATTGTCTTTTTTTTTTTTTTGCATGTCCGTCAGACGTGTAGTAGTGCCTCCTGAATGCTCAGTATTGGACATCTGTGCATCCCTTTTCATCATTGGCTAGTCTGTCTGCAGCCTTCTCAGGGAGAAGCACGGAAAGAATCACATTTCGTTTTCAAGTGTCTTTGGATGCTTCTCTCATTTCTGTTTTATTAATGCCTGAGCCTTAATACTTCTTTTAATTCTGCATTTCATTTATTCATTTTAATTCCTTCCAGTAAAAGGTGCAATAATTTATTTCAGTGTTTTCCTTTCTAATACAAGCAGTTTGTAACCATTGCTTTGGTTGTAACTCATGCATTTTGATGGTCTCTTTTTATTCTATGACCTTTTTAAATTCATTCCTCTGGTTTTTTGTTTCTGTTTTTTGTTTGTTTGTTTGTTTTTTGTTTTTGCTCTAGAGATATTTATGGATGTATTATCTATATTTGAAATATTTGTGAATTTTCTTAATGGTATGTTTCTTAGTGATATGTTTCATGACAGATAGAGGATATACTTCTTATTATTTGAATTACCTCATATTTTTATTTTTAAATTTTTTTCATGTTTCAAAGCCTCTTTTATGATCTCCCATAGTCCCTTGGTGAAGAACATAGACACACAAAAATATTTTTCTACCATTTTGGTTGTTTTCACAAGCCACTGAATGCTATTGAATGCTGGTTGATAACCATATCTCAAGAAATATTTAACTGGATCTCAGAAGAAACAAAGCCTGTCATTAACAAGAAGAAGCAGGTGGGCTGAAGGCTTAGCTGTGTGGCAGAATGCTTCATGGAACTCTTGGTATCCTTGCTTTGTACCTCAATAGAGCAAGAGGAAAGAGGGGGAGGAGGGAAGAAGAGGGGAAGGCAAAGAGCTCTTCATTGAAGAAACTGAATTAATAATTTTAAATCTCTGATGAAGAAAAACTGGCCAACTGAACGAAGAAGTCTACCAGCCACTTAAACCACCAGTGTGACCTTTCGGCTGTCAATGTGACATCCTGTGACGTTTTAGCTGCTAACATGACATCCTGTGACATGGTAGATGTTAATGTGACATCTTGTGACGTTTCAGCTGCTAATGGGACATCACGAATGCGATCTGAGAGGAGACGGAGACAAATTCCCTCCGTGAGCCAGAGCATATCTGTTTGACACACTGCTGCAGTAGAATATTAGACGCTTCTATGTCTTTATTGACATTTTTTGATCTTCTTACTTCAATTACTAATGGTTTTAAAATGATGTTTAAAGCTTCATTAATGGCTGCTCCTTTTTTTCCTTCTTCCCATTCTCTTTTGGGTTCTTTCATCCTGGTTTTGATGTTTCTTAAAACCATCTTGCTATTGCTGCTATTTGCTATACTGGAGACAGAGCCTGGGATCTGGTGTGTGATAACCATGTGGTCTACACCCTCAGCCCCATGCTATGCTATTCAGTGCCCACGTGCCTGGATATGCCATGTCTTCTTGGCAAATGTATTGCTTCACCTTCACATATACCTCTTTCTGACTGGCAATGTTCTTTAATTTTAAGTGTACTTATCTGGTACTAATATGGCTGCCCCAGCTTCCCCATGGGTAGTACTTATGTGGTGACTTATTTTCACTGCTTTCATTTTTTACCAAGAATTATTTCGTAACAATGTCAGATTTAACAGACGAACTGAAAGATATTGCTAAGATTTCCTACACGCCTTTAGTCCTCTCTCTCCAGCACTGAAGCTTCACTTAACGACTTTGCATTTGTCAAATTGAGTAAACATGGTCATGTTACTAAATGTCCAACCTTATTTTCCATAGGTTTTCCTTTAATCCCCCTTTCTGTCATGGGGTTCCTATCTAAGAACTGTCATATCTCCTTAAATTCCTCTGGTCTGTGGTGATGTCTCAAAGTTTCCGGCTTGCTTGTTGCCATTGCTGCACACTCTTGAAGAGTATTGGTCAGGTGTGTGTGTGTGTGTGTGTGTGTGTGTGTGTGTGTGTGTGTACTGCCCAGACCTCTGCTGTGTTGGCTGTATTTAATCTTCCCAGTAGACAATCAGACAGGAAAATCTGCCTTTCTAAAGCTGGCAGAGCTGGGATATAGCTAAGTGGTAGAGTGCATGCTTAGAGTCGATTGTTGTGGATGTGGGGGTGGCTCAGTGGTACAGCACTTGCTTAGAGCTCAGCCATGAGGGGCGTGGCTCAGTGGTACAGCAAGAGCCTGGAATCACCCAGTGAGAAGCTG
Organism: Mus pahari; assembly: GCF_900095145.1. NCBI lineage: Eukaryota > Metazoa > Chordata > Mammalia > Rodentia > Muridae > Mus > Mus pahari. The sequence continues at coordinate 9,474,007 of NC_034590.1, read as the reverse complement.
AGGGCATGGCTCAGTGGTACAGTGCTCACCTAGCAGCAAAAGGTCCTTGATCTAACAACAAAATGAAGGTCTCAAATGTTAATCGGAGTCCATTTTCCTCCACACAGCATCTTCACAGGACAACTCAGTGGAAAGAAGGAATTGCCTTTTTAAACAGTGATGCTCTAGGGGTCATGTTGTACACGGGGACATAAGGCACATGGACATGGCAGAACTGTGTTCTGCCCTGGTGGGGTTGAGAGTCCACAGCAGTGGATATAAGCTAAATAGCTGAAGTCAGAAGGACTTAGGCCATCCCTAGACCTTGCCGACTGAGCAGAACCAGGATTGACTCACTCTGGGAAACTTGCCTTGCCCCAGCTGTCTCGTGCCCATCAAACCATAACTGTTAGCCAAGTACAGCCCAGCATCCCTGGCCCAGATTCTTCCTCTGGAAGATGCAGAATCAGGTGACATAATCGGTGTGCAGTCAGATGGCAATCAAGGGAGGCTGTGCCAGGGACTGTGCTTTCTGGGCATCATGATTACCATCCTCTGCGGTAGCTGCTGTCCTTGCTGTCATTATGTTTAGTAACCCCTGCTCTGAACTAGGTTGTGGTGAGATGGGAAAAACAGGACTTGAGTGTGGGTGACTTCGGGATGGAGCCACACCCTCTTGCCTTTTGTCGATCCTTGTCTCTCTCACAGTGCTTGCTTTGTCTCTGGGTCATATCCACCACTGCTGGGTGGCATTTCATTCATTCATTCATTCATTCATTCATTCATTCATTCAGTACATTGCTAAAAAGAAAACTACCGTAAACCAGAAAGTCCATCATTTGACAGAAAGGCATAATAGCAAAAGCAGTGTGTTGTGACACAGCTGTACCTATGAGGTGGATACAGCTTCCTCTCTGTGGGACTCCTAGACTGAGCTGACTCTCTTTTAACAGAGACTGCCGCAGAACTAGGTAGAGGAGGTAAAAACGCATTGTCCCCTCATGGAAACCTGATGCCACCGACACCTTTTGCCTCTGTCTGTGTCTTGGGATTGTCTTTCACACCCTTCACCTGCAGATTGCTCTAACCAGGTCCCAACCTGGTTCTCCCTTGTCCCTGCTCCTTGCCCCTGAGCAGCTGAAAGATGAAGATGGTGTCGGATTGTAGGAGGGCTGCATAAATGCCGGGGTGCTGCGCAGCCACAAAGGCATCTCCTGTAGAAGGACCTAACTGAAGACTGCCTGAGAGACCAACGATTGCTGATGCAGACAATGCCAGCCAATTGGGAACTGCTGTTTAGAAGAGATGATTTCTTGGGACCAATGGGGTACAGGTGGACGATCTTAAAGGAGCTTGCAGTAGCTTTGCTGCAGGATTTCTTACCTACTCCTGGAGTCTCTGTCATTGATCCTGTGCCACCTCACCTCCAAACCCCAGGGGTCAGGCAGCAAGTGGTCCAGGGCACAGGCAGCATCGGTTGTATAGAAAGCAGCAGTGTTTTTTAAAGGAGTTAGCACCATTAAAGAGAACTTAGGGCCGGGAGAGAGGAGTCAATGGTTAAGATCACTTTGCTGCTCTTATAGAGGACTTGGTTTGATTCCCAGAACACACATGGCAGCTCAGATCCATCCAACTCCAGTTCTGGGGAAGGGGGATGTCCAACACACACACACACACACACACACACNNCACACACACACACACACACACACACACACACACACACACACACACAAATAGGTCAAATAAATACCGAGCCCTGCACTGGGGCAATAGGAATAGGTGGCCTCCGGGGCAAGACCCGACCCACTGAAGTCTCCAAATTTTGAAAATGCAAATTCATTTGAAAGGAAAGAGCATAAGGTGAGAATATAACAGTAGGACCACCCTTCTCAAAACCAACCGGAGGGAACTGTTTTCTCTGAGTTGGATATCAAGACATGCAGAGGCCACACAGCTGAGGACCAGGTCACATCTCCCACTGGCAGCAGGACCCAACTGTACTGCTGTGGATTGCTGTCTGTATTTTCTGCTCCCTTAAGAGGGGCGCCACCCCAATGAGGAGTAGATCACATACTCAGGTGATGTCAGGTGAAATCTTAATTAGTCAAACAAAGGCTAGAGCCTGTGATGGGACAGTGGCGGGAAAAGGTGGAGCTGAAAGTTTTAGAGAAGGGAGAGAAGGAGGAAGAAGAGGAAGACAGGAAGACAGGACAGGGGACAGAGGATGGAGGATGGAGGGAGAAGATGATGGAGGAAGAAGAGGTTGGAGATGGAACAGACCAATGTGGCCTGGAGGAGTCCCAAGTAGCTAGGGATTTCATAGCTGGGTAATAGAGCAGTGTAGTGGTATATTTGCCCAACCTGGACGTGCAGCTTGCATTTATATTAACTGACTTGTGTGTTCTTTGCACGGGCATTTTGGGGTTGGAGATTTACTGTTATAAATCTGGTTGGTAAGATGTAAGTCTCTAGTGTTTTCATTTCATGGGACTAAGGGGAGCTGTAGCTGGCATTCTGCAGGCCAGCAACAGGAAGGCAGTGGAAGGCCTATTAGACCAGTAGCTACAGACATTTCAGGTGAAACTGGTTTGGCTAGCTTAGCAAGCTAGCCTCGGGAACCAGGGCAAGGGGGCAGCATAGAGCTAGCCATGGGTTGGGTGAGATGTCCAGTGCTGGCTTATAGCCAGATTCATCGTGGGTTTTACTTAAAACTACAAGCTACACTGTACCCTCTATGGTACTGGTCTCACAGACTTGAAAGCTACATGACTGAAGGGGTTATAGAGACCCCTGTTCAAGTTCCAGAGAGCCTCTCAGGCCATGCGATGTAGGACTGACTCCCTGTGAGGAGGCCCTGTAGCGGCCACTACTGTGGCCAAATACCTGAAGCGATTGCTTTAGATGGAGAAAGGTTTATTCTGGTCTTTAATATATGAGACTTTTAGGATATTCCCTGGCTCCCATTTCTCCCCCTCCCTCTGCCCCTTCCCCATCTCTCTTCTCTGGTTTTCCTCCACTTCTCTCTCCCTGCTTCTCCATCCCCCTTCCTCTCTTGCTCTCTCTCCCTCTCCCTTCCCTTCTTCCCTACCCACTCCACCAGGAAGCATGAAAAGCTCTACTCAACAGACTTCCAGTACAGAACACCCCAGCATTAATAACAGGAGCTCTGTGTTATTCATGCTCTCCAGGAATATGGTAGGTCTCTAGAGTCTATTATAAGAGCTTTTATACCATTGCCCAATAAATGTCCTCCCCTTGTCCCACATCCAAAATTTGTAACTTGAGAGTCCTACTTTTGATACCGAACTCAATGTCTAAGTCATACCAGGGTGCACAAACCTCCTATTGCTGCTTAGGGGGCCAGCGCCCCTTCTGTAGAGTGCCTTGGTCTGCATGCATGTGCATTTCTCTTGGCTCTGGCCATGCTCTTCCCCGGTGCGTCAGAGGATTTGGGGGACTATGTGGTTCCTGTGCATGCATTAGCCAGGTGGGAGCCACCAATAACTAGTATCTCATACCGGCCTTTAGTTTGGGTCAGCTTCGTTCTTTCTGTTATACGGACACAAGTAAAGATTAGTTTATGGTTTGCATCCCGATTGTCCCTCAAAGACTCCCTGTATTGGTTTGGTGGACAAATGATGGTCTAGGGGAAGTGATTGACTCATGACAGCTTTGATGTCATAGATGGGTGTTAATTCCCTATGGAGGCCTAATATGACTGCATTGCAAGCAAGTGGTAGGCTGGAGGAGGTGGGCGTGGCTGGACGAAGAAGGTCACAGCCTTTGAAGGGTAGGTAGCACTTATCTGGAGACTCACCTTCCCTGAATCTCAGGCTTCCCAGCTACCATACGGTGGGCAGCTTTGCTCTATTAACACAATGTAAGCCCATAAACACAGAGCCAAGTGACCCTGACTACGCCCTGTGCAACCCTGAGCCAAAGAAAACCTTCCCCTCTTTAAGTTGACTTTCCACAGCAATCGAAAACAAACAAACAAACAGATACAGTTTCCCATTTTAAACACAGGATTTGGTACAATCAGGAGCTGGGCCACACAGAGATTATAATATTATATATTATGAGATTATAATATTACCTTATATTCACATTCCTTTCTCTCCCCCAAGCCCTCCCATGTGCCACTCTTTCTTTCAAATCCATGACTTCTTTTTTCCGTAACTGTTGCCACACACACACACACACACACACACACACACACACACTTCTAAATACATAAAGATAACCCACTCAGCCTGTGTACCGTGACGTGTATGCTTGTTTTCAGAGCTGACCATTTGGTATTGGATAATCAGTTGGTGTGCTGGTCCCGGAGAAGGCACTTTGTCATGTTGGGACTTCCTGGGATTTCTTCTAGCCACAGGAGATGTCTACTGTTGTTCTGGATCTTCTGTTTCGAAACTAGAGCCGAGCCGCACTTTCTCTGGGACACTGGGCCCTGATTCCTCTGCCTCCCAAGTGTCTTCTTTGCCCAACAGGCCTATGATTTATCTGATTTATAAGAACAATGCGTCAACACGTTTTCCTCCTGAAACACCCTGTCAAAGGCTACTCCTCTGCCGTAAAGCAGCTGTGAGGCATGGTCAAGATTTCTACCTATGTATGCTTCTTTGAAGGTTTGTGTTTTATCTTTTCAGAGTTGTGTTTTGCATTTAAGGACATGCAGGTGTGCTATGGTTCTGATCATTGTGAGGTACAAAGAGGTTGGTTCAGGTGGGACCACTGAAGAGATGAGGTTCTGACGTCATTAATATTCTACCCTCTTAAATGGAGTCACTAAGCCCTGGGCTCATAGGAAAGCCAGCTTGACTGTCTGTTATTCCCACAGGACTCTAAGCATTGAGATCCCAGAGGGTCTGCACTAGCAAGAAGAATGTCACCAGACACACCCATCTGATCATGGACTTCACAGCCTCTGGTATTTGCTATAGCAACAAGAAAAGTACTAGGGCATGTGTGCTTAAAATGGAATATGTAATATGTAATAAATGTGTCCCTACTGAGAGCCAGGCCAGGCAGCTCATGACTTGGGGGTATCACCCAGAGGAAGTACAAGGTGTTCTCAGCATTACTGTTAACTTATCTTGACTGCCTTTTCTGAATCTTCCAAATTATTAATCATTGGCACCTTTAATGATCAGATATAAAAAGTCCTACGTTGAATTATTTTCAATCTTGGGTGTGTGAGTAGCCCCAGTGCTCAGAGCTACAGGTAACTTTTGGCTTGCCCACAGTGCTTGTGTGGAGAAGTGGGTGTGCCCTATACCCATATGCAGCCTGGCTGACCTGTCCATCTCAGGAGCTGCTAATCTAGCCCCGCCCTCAGAAAATTTCACGGGTTACAGCTTATGAAGGGTTCCGGAGAGTTCAGACGCAAATCAATAGCATGCATTACAAGATAGTGTGAGCTAACAAAGGTGCTGGTGGGTCATGCATCTTAAAACAGCTTCTCAGGGACTTTAATTGTCGGGATGTTCAGGAGAAGACGATGACCTTAGGGGGCATTTTCTAGAATAGAACAGTCTATATATTAAAGGCAGCAAATGATTCATAACTGGTTAGCGGCTGGGCCTATAGGTCCCTGTTTCCCATGTGGATTTTTTTTCTGCATTGCAAACTCTTACATTAAATTGTGATAAATGAAGAGTGGGGGCTACTCATACAAATCAATGACTCCAGTGTGTGTGTCATTAGCCTGAGAGATGCAGGCAGCGGTCAGTCCCATAAATCATGTGATGATCTGCTGTCTGCAACACGATGCAAGCAAGCAGGCGCATTAGGGAGGTTAAGGAATGAAATTAATCTGTGTATTTCCCTCCCCCGCTTCTCCCTTCCCCATCACCTGGTCATACGGAAAGAATTAAAATCACATGATCTGAACCGAACCAGTTTCAGAAGAGTAAATTGGTCAAGTTCAACTTCACCTTTCAACTTCTAGTTAATTATGTATTAGGGAATTAATTTATGGGACCGGAGAATAGGCGGAACCTACCATCCAGGTGCCAAGATTATGAATTGTTCAGGCTGTGCCACAGGCTACCTGAGCAGAGCCTGGAGTGGGTGGGTGAGGGCCAGGGGACTGTCATCCTATATATTTGATCCTTTCCTGACCTAAGATTAACAGCCACGCCCAAGGATACTGCTGCCTGCTTGGGTCATAGGAGAATTCTCAGTCTGTGATACATAGGGATCACAGAGGTGGCTGCACTGCTTGGTTGCTGGAATGTTCTAGAAGGATGTGTTAGAAGAGACCTTTTCATAGGACATGTCAGATTCTGCTGTACGTCTCAGATGTCCCTGGAAGAGCCACAGTTCTTGGTTCTGAAGTCTCACCTTGTAAGATTGTTTCACTAGGGCTGCCAGCATGACTACAGCACACTGAGTCTTAGTTCAGCTTCACATACCCACCCTTTGGACACTGCAAATCAAAGACTATTATGCCTACTAACTCCTTAAGTGTCAACAGCTTAATGTGTAGGCCTCTCGCCACTGGAGTCTTCTTTTCTGTAGGTCACTCAGTCACTGAGTCCCTCCGCTGGTGTGGTCTCAGCCAGCTGAGAACAGCTGTGGGCAAAACAGTCCCGGGTGGTGCTACCCATGAGAACTCGGGCAAAGAGGCCACTCCTTTCTCACTGTTCCTTTCTGAAGACAGATGGGCACAGGGCCATGCAGGCGATGGGGTCTCATCTATGCTTCCATCCTGGTTGGTCACACAGAAATAGTTTTTAATGGAGTCTGGATGCTGGCGTTGCCTGTTTTGGTCCACACAATGGGAATTCTTGGGAGTATTACCCAGTTGAGAATGAAAACATGGATTGCCAGATGGATTTTACATTGACCCCGAGTTTATAAAAACTTCTGGTGGCATTCAGTCTTGGTGTATGTGTAGCACATTGCTCCTTGCTGCATGCTTTCTTCCAATTAGGCGGCATCATTTAACCTTCCCTATGGCCCAGGGTCTAGGTCCAACCAGTCTCATTTGATTCGGAAGGAAATGGAGGCTCAGCGAGTTAAAAGACTTGACTGGGATCAAATGGCTGAGGGGTGTGGCCATGCGAGCCAGATGGGGCCACTTTAGGGGTCCTTGCATTGTGTTTATGTTGTACCCATGAGGAAGTTTCTGGGACTAGTAGACTTGATGCCCAATTTGAAGCTCAACAGAGCCCGAGATCTGTACCCTGTATTCAAAAGTTACACAAATAATTTGGTGGTGCTGGTGCTGGTGCTGGTGCTGGTGGTGGTGGTGCTGGTGCTGGTGCTGGTGCTGGTGGTGGTGGTGGTGCTGGTGCTGGTGGTAGTAGTAGTAATGCAGATCTCTCATTGAAATAGGGGATTTTAGCTTCTATTGAAAATTGAAGCGGGGTCCTGGGTTGGCATTTTCTGTGATAATGTTGGGCTTTGGATCAGAGGGCACTGGCCTTACTCAGGCCAGTGCCCATACCCCAGCGCCCCTCACTCTTCAATGTCAGCCAGGTAATCACACATCTCTGACCCTTCCCTAGCCAGTCTTAGCCCTCCTCTCCCTGCAGCATCCACGTCACCCCAGTTACACTCTACACTCTCTTCTTCTGGTCAAGTCCTGTCTGGCCTTCACATCCAAGGGCTTGGGAATATTGCCCCACTTTTGCTCAGACCAACCGACCAGAGCTTGCCATCTCCAAAGCAACTGAACTCAACCTTCAGGTCTCCGTTATGAAATTCCGGACCAGGCCTTCTGGGTGGCCAACTCTATGTCCAGAAACATTCCCTCTAGATCCAGGGAGACATTCCAGTTACAGGGGTATCTGAGGCATTCCGTAATTTTGTTATTTGGAGGACACACACACACGGGGGGGGGGGTAGCCAAATATCTAAGCCTTGAACACTCATTAAAAATAGATAAATAACACTTGGCAGAGACATTTTATAGTGAAGGATCCTGCACTCCTATTTGGGGAAACTGGTTCTCTTAAGCCTCTGTTTTGATTGGTCCCTCATTGTCCAAACAAATTGAACCTGAGAGCTCTGGGCAAGCGCTCTGCGACGGCCACATCCCAGTTCCTTTTCTACCCCTTCCAGAACCCCTTCTACACCATCTTTCCAAAGGTGGCCCCCACTGCTGTTGCTCTTCCAGATCCATGGTAATGGCAGCGTTCCCTTTCTGTGGTTGCACACGTGTGTTTAAATCTATAAATCTCCTTGCCCTTTCCCCACCCTTCTGCATTTTGGAGGTCTGTCCACACCCACATTGATAAGATGGTCTCCTGTGAGAGATATGCCATGAGATTTTCCTACGTTCTCTTTGATAGACATTCACACTGCTTCTGGTTTTCATCCTGTCAGTCACCCTTCTCTGAATGTGTCATGGGACACAGTTGGAGTGACACCTTCCAGGGATCAAAACGACCACATGTCAAGCTTCCCACCATGTCCCCCCACCCCCCACCTAGCTGGACCTTTGCTGTTTTCCCTGCAATATTCTACCGTATCTCTATGTCAGTTCTCACAGAGCTGATGTGGGCTGGGCAAAAGCCCCCTCCATTCCAGCTGACTATGTCCCCATGTGGAAGCCCCAGGGAGCCCCAGCCCACAGCCGACTCATCTCAGGCCCATTAAACCTCTCACTTTGTATTTCCTAATTCCTTTAAGAAATCCCAAACCTGTCTCCTTGGATAGAAATAAAATAAATGTAATATCTATTGCTATCGCTTAAACACAAATTATAGTATTTTTTATTAAATACTCTGTTGTCAAATGCTTGACATTCTTCATAATAGATTTTTTAAAAAGGCAACTAAAACTAGTTATTTTCTGTTACCTTAGAGGCTTGCAGCATACTTTGTATTGTATTTACTTGTTATGTTCTGCTTGTCCAATTTCATTACAAACCTACGAATTATTTTTCCTATTAAATTAAAAGACGATCTCCCCCCTCCTACTGCTACCCTTGAGCTTTTAGGAAAGGTCAAGGTCTTGAGACAGGGATGCTGGGAAAAGCCAGCTGGTAGTTGGTGTTACAAGCCCTCCATCAGGCAGTAACCCTGCTGGGCATGGGCCAGGCCAGCCCCTCCTTGAGACGGAGTTGAGAAACAGCCCAGTGACAGGATACAGTGGAGAAAGGCTTCTTGGTGTACTCACTCATCACAGCCCCTTCCTCAGCCAGGCTGTGTGCTTCCACCTTCCTAACAGCCCCACAGAGCAGCAGTGAGGTCTGTTGTACCCATTTTACAGATGGGAAACACATCCTGAGAAAAGGGACTTTGGGGCTGTGTTCTGCATCAAGAGCTCCAAAGACTCCTTCACATGGCAGGTTTCAGTTGACCATGTCAGTAGCTCTGTGACCTCAAAGCACTGTGGGTTTTCTTCTATTTCTGCTGCGCTGGAGCTGAACTCCACATCTTGTCCATGCTTGGCTCTTGAGCTCTATTGTGAGACCTCTTTTTCCTTTTTCCTCTGAGACTTTACCTCACTCTGTAGCCCAGTCAGGCCTCACACGTGTGATCCCTCTGCATCAAACTCCTACGAGCCCAGAATTTACAGGCCTGCTCCACCTCTCTTCTATCATTTTTAAAATTAAATTGTAGTGCGCAGTGGATAAAGAACTTGTATTTGGTGGTCTCAGGAGTATGGGTTGGAGCTGGATCTGTATAATGATAGAGTCTGATCCAGAAGACGGAAAGGAAGAGGCATTAAAAGCATGATGGTCTCCATCTCCTTTGAGAACTGGGTGCATATATGCTCACCTTCATGCCACTGAGCCACACCCCAGCCCTCACTAGGGGATTCTAGGCAGGGGTTCTACCACTGAGTCACATCCTCAAACTTTAAAAAAAAATGAAACAAGTGTTAAATTTCCAGGCTAATCTTGAGCTTATTCTGTGGCCTAACAGTACTTGAACATTAGAACTTCCTACTGAAACCTTCAAAGTACCTAGAGTGAAGATCATGTGACAGACACCAGGGCCACCAGCCTGCGCACTTTGTACTTTTACCCAGCCCAAACTGAATAAAGTCTGACCAAATGCTGTGTCTCCCACGCCCACTTCTTCCAAAACTATTTCCTGTATCTGAGACAGTCTCCAGACAAAATTTGCTATGGGTATGGGTAGAATTTGAGAGCGAAAATTCTTCCCGAGCTAAGCCAAGTGCTGGGTTTTTCCGAGCCCTTGAGCTTTGGGGGGTGACCTCCTGTAGACTCTGCTCCCCTCAGACATGCAAGACTGCAGCTACTCCCCTGCCTCCTAACATAACTTCTCTTTCAAAGAAGGACCTTGGCTTGCAAGGTCCAAGGGCTGTTCCTTAAGAGCCTAGAGCATCCCAGGGCCTGTCAGGAAAGTCACAAAGAATCCAGTCCGCTCATATGTAGATGGCAGAGTTCTTTGCAGGGACTGCATCTGTGAAAAGCTTGCCCTGTCCTTACACAAAGGTACCTCATGCATTTGTATTGCTCCTCTCCCTACATACACATTTAGCTGTGGGACCAAGCTTGACCTGTTCTCACTGTTTAATCTCACAGAGGACATTCTCAAGAGACCTCCTATCTCCATGAGTCTTTCAGCACCAGCCACTCCATCATCTGAAAGCTTTGTCCTCCAATAGCACCTCTTACAGAGACTGGCTTCCCCAAACGTGTATGCGTCCCAGAGAGGCTGATAACACTCCATGGTGCAGGGAGGACAGGCGCTGATAAGGCCTCGTGCACATCACAAAATGATGTACACAAAAACTGCCAGGGCTGCCTAACTCTGTGGCCAGAAGTAAGCCTGTAGGCATCTATGGAGGGAACAGATAATGGGACAATACCGTGATGGTCTTTAGATGGAAGAGAGGAAGTCAGGTAGGCCTGGGAATGCACACCTGTATCCCCTTCAACACTGGAGGCAGAGATAGGGTGGAGAGTTCAATGTCAGCCTGGGCTACCATGCAAGAATTGAGTTTTCATGCATGCACTTTGCCAGGATCTTAAAATTGCTATCTATACCACTGTGGTTTTTACTTTAATTTTTTACCCTTGTGGACCAATAGACATATGAATGAGAAGAGTTATGAATGGGAAGAGGAGGCCCTGGGGCTGAGGAAATGCCTCAATCAATAAAATTCTCTTTGACACTCTCAAGACCTGCATCTGATCCCTAGAGTCCAAGTAAAAATGCCAAGAATTGTGGCTCACATGTAAGCCTAGCACATGGAAGGCAGAGGCAGGAAAGTTTCTGGGATCCCCTGGCCAGTTAGAAGCCTGATGGGAGAGTTATGAGCCAGTGGGTGACTTTGTCTCAAAGGAGGTTGGCCTTTCTGAAGGTGACACATGATGCTGTCCATACATGTGTACATACATGTTCACACAGGTGCACTAACAACACCCATACAGAGATGCACAGTTAAGTATACCTGAAAACATGTACACACACACAGACACACACACACACACACAGAGAGAGGGGGAGAGGGAGAGGGAGAGAGAGAACGCCAGAGGTATTTGAAAGGGTCCAGAAAGAGGAAGTAATAAGCTAGACATGGCATGAGAGGGGCAGGGGCAGGGGCAGGGGCAGGGGCAGGGAGAAAGTGGGAGTAGAGAGGAGTAAGAGAAGGAGAGGGAGCCAGGAAGGGAAGAAGAGGGGTGGGGTGGGGTAGAGTGCAGACAGAGAAGGCATAGCTGCAAAGGCAGGGTTGTAAGGAGATGGAGTAACCTGGGGAGAGAAGTCCTTAAGCTGGGGGGTGTTTAGGGTGAGGGAGGAGGAGAAAAGGCTAGGATGCTAGCAATATTTGGAAATACATGACAGGTACTTGTGACACTGAGGAAGCCTGGAGGCCGGCATTCTCTTTGGTGGTGCTAAAAGTCACCATCGATAGTCATTTGTCCCTTCTGCCAGTGATAAGGGAAGTGACTCTTCTTTGGTAGACAGGCTTTTATCCAAACACCAGGATCCTCCTGGAGTCAAGGCTGGGCCTGGTTTTGGATATCTGCACTGCCTTTTGTGGATATCTGCATTACCTTTTGTGGATATCTACACTGCCTTTTGTGGATATCTGCACTGCCTTTTGGAGTTTGAGGACCTGGAGCCTCCCTCCTTTGGACCTAAAGGGTTCCTTGGGTAAAGTACGTGCTGCACCATCCTGATGAGCCACCCAACCTGCACAGAGGTGGGTGTCACACAGGGTTCTCCTCTGACTTACATGCCCGTGTGGCACACGCACACGGACATCATACACACATAGTTACTGCTGGCATTTCGTCTAAGCTCCACCTCACAGTTACCTGGCAACAGCCAGGTGTATCTGACTCATTATAAAAAGGGCTGCTTGCCCCTTCTCTTTCTCTCTTCTCTTGCTTTCTTACCCTCTTCCTCTTCCGTCCCTTTTCTCCTCATTCCCCTCACCCCCCCCTCTCCAAGTGCTCATGGCTGGCCTCTCTCTCTCTCTCTCTCTCTCTCTCTCTCTCCCCTTTTCTCTGTGTCTACTACCCCTTCAACTCCCTTCCCCATATCCTAAATAAACTCTATTCTGTACTATGCCTTTGAGTGGCTGGTACCTCAGGGGGAAGGGATTCCTCAGCATGGGCCCACAGTGGCACCCCTTCCCCTACACCCTACCGCACCTACAACAAACATATTCCTGGTTTCTTTATCTTTTTTTTTTTTTTTTTTTATAAAAGACAACACAGTGTCTTAAGAAAATAAGCTGGGTGTGGTCATGCACACATCTGTTTAAAGCCAACCTCAGCGACCTAATAGGTTTAAGATCAGCAGGGGACCCTGTCTCAGAAAAAAGCAAAACCAAAGGCTGGCGACATGACTCAAGGTAAAGAGCACTGACTGCTCTTCCAGAGGCCTGGGTTTGATTCTCAGCAACCACATGGCTGCTACCAACTCGATAACTCTGGTTGCAAAGGGAATCTAGCCCCGCCTACTGACCTCCAAGGGCATTTGCATGACCGTGTACACAGCACACATGCAGGCAAAAGACCTTTACACATAAAGTATAAAGACAGATAAACAAAATCTAACAAACAACGTGTATTAGTTAGGGTTTTACTGCTGTGAACAGACACCATGACCAAGGCAAGTCTTATAAAAACAACATTTAATTGGGGCTGGCTTACAGGTTCAGAGGTTCAGTCCATTATCATCAAGGCAGGAGCATGGCAGTATCCAGGCAGGCATGGTGCNACAGAGATAGAGACAGAGACAGAGACAGAGACAGAGAGACAGAGAGACAGAGAGACAGAGAGAGAGACAGAGAGAGAGACAGAGAGACAGAGAGACAGAAAGACAGAGAGAGACACAGGCAGAGGCAGGGGCAGGGGCAGGGGCAGGGGCAGGGGCAGAGGCAGAGGCAAAGGCAGAGGCAGAAACACACACACAAGGAGAACCCTGCTCTTCTATTATACAGTAGGCGCTACTGAGCTGCCATACTATATCCAACAGGATCAAGGCTTCCCAGTGCCCAGACAGGTTGCAAAGGGAGAAGCACCTGGCTCTGGAAGTGGCCTCTTCTCCCCCAAGGGCAGCTAGGTAGCACAGTACTCTCCCAGGACACAGAATATCTTGGTGCTGATGGAAGTGCCATGCCAATCGACACATCCATCATAAGTCTGCCAGAGAGCACTTAGCCAGGTGAATGCTCCTATGCTACGTTATTCATACTTGAACCCTCCTCCAACAGCATAGACTCTCCACATCTTGCCGTGCTGACATCTTTCAAGTCAATTGATAATGGGTCAGGATTGAGCCAAGCTTGGCAAGTGAATTACCTTTTAGCCATCCCGTCAACTTTAGGGTTGCAGCCACCAACAAAATCAATGACGAAGGATTCTTGTCTAGGGCAATACCTACAGTGACTCCTAATGAAATAAGCCATCAGAGCCTTTTAATCAGACCACCTGCCTGAAAGGAGGAAGCCATCCGGGAGGAGGCTTAGACTCTAGGGATCTATTTGCCCCTCACCGGCCAACGCACGAGTGCTTCTTTAATTGTAGCAATGATGTGTTTACCCTAGACCCAGTCACTGGGGCAGCAGAAGGCAGCAGTCCTCTAGGGCAGAGGGTCGATGTGACCTCAGCAGGGGCTATGCAGGTCCGTGGGCAGGGCTGTGTCACCAGGGGCTATGATAAGGGGTCTCTAGGCTAGGGGGGTCTGTTTAACTCTCAGATGTGTGATAAATCTCCGTTGAAAGAAAGGCTCACCATAAATGAAGACCTGCTGTGTTTCTAAATTCCAGAGTCAGTCCTACAAAGATGGGAGGGAGTGGTGTGCTTATAAACTCTTGTCAAAGGCCTCTGCTCCCCTCCTCCTCTGCTTATAGCCCTTTGAAAAAAAGGCGATACTGACCCTAAGAAGCCCAGGATATTTGAGAATATTAGAATTGACTGGCAGCTCTCTAATAAGCTGCCTGTTGGTTCCACCCTCCTGCTCTGAGCTTGACGAAGGTGCTTGCCTACTTTAGGGACCAGCTCTTGAGAATGCCCTTCCCTGTGCTTGGGGATGGACCCAAAATTCAGATCCAAAATCTACTCAGCTCCGCTGGTTACCTAGCCTGGCTCAGCCCATGCCAAACACAGTGATATTCAAGACTGAGGGTGAGTACCAGAAAGACTCGGGGTTCCGTTTTCAGTGGAGTCTGTGAACCTGACAAGGCACCTCAGCAGCTCATCATCACGGGAAGATCTTGTCTGAAAATCTCACACACTAAGGAAGTCATGCTAAGAAGTGAAGGCAGTGGTCTTAAACCCTATGGCTGCCAACCAAGTGTCTGTGTCTGTCTAGCTAAATAGCCTTTCTGTATTTATCTTGCTCTGTCTCCCTTCTGCTTTCACTCCCTCTCCTGAGTTTGTCTCTCCTTCCATTCTGTCCTTTCTTAATCTCTCTCTCTTACTAGCCATTCTTCTTTCCTTAATCCCTTCTCCTCTCCCTTTCCCCTCCCCTTCTTTCCTTATTCTTAACACATACAAGCAGTGAATCCCAACAATCCTTGGGCAGGAGGGAAGGTAGAAGGAAGAAGTGGACAATTTTGGCAGGAGAAGAAGGGGAAGGGGGAAGAGAGAAGGGGGCATGGGGAAAACTTCTTGGGAGATAAACTTCCAAACTGACCAGCGTTAAGTCACATGGTCTCTTGAGTCCTAGTCCCAGGGGAGTGTCTGCTACATGTCACTCTGAGGAAACCCCAATGCACCCAGAATGGCCCTAGATGAGCCTCCTAGCAGCCAACTCCCTCTAATTCTTTCCATGGCTGACTTCCAGGTCCCTAGAGAAAGTTGTCTCTTGCTCTACACCAGTGGAACCCATGAAGAAGACATGCAAGTTAAGTGGAACCAGGTAAGTCACAAGGACAGCAAAACCCTCACATCCAAATCCATCTTTCCCTTGGGTTTGTGTGATGGCAGCCTCCATATCTGCACACTGAGACCCTAGGAGTCCTCCACACCCAGATTTCTCCTTGAAGTCCAGTACTACACATGGCCACACAGTGCAGCAGAGGCTCAGACACCAGCCATGTGCTGTCTGCAGATGCCCGTGAAGGAGGCGGGTGGGAAGCTTGCCGCCCTTTGTCTACCTCGGTGATGAATGCTTGTTGACATGACTAAACAAAGGTATTATTAGCAGATTACATCGGAGAGGCTGGACCGCTTGGAAAGAGGGCAACAAGAGCCCTGGGCCCGCTCGACTCCCAATTACTCCACAAAAGCCTAAACCATCGGGTCAGGGATAAAAGCGAATAAATGTTTCTAAATTCTTATCTTAAACACACTTAAGCTTAAAGCTATTTAACTGGGGCTTTAAAAGCATGTGAGCTTCACGGAGCCCGGCTACCTGCCTCATTCTCTTTCTCTTATTTTTGCTTTTATCCTTTTAGTCTTGAAGAAGCCCTAATTAGAAGCTTGAACAGGGCTCTCTCTCTCTGCCCTTAAATCAGTAATTGGCTTCAGTGCAAAGACTGTCAGGAAATTAACACATCACAACATGACAGCTGTTAATTTTTTCTCCTTATTTGTCATGTGATTCACTGCTGATTTACCAGAGTGCATAACAAATTAGTGGGCTGTAATCAGAGGCCTCTCTCCTGCGAGCTGTACCGTCTCCACCCCCCCCACACCCCGTCCTCCTTTCCAACCCCCCTCTTTTTCTCTCTCTCTCCCACCAAAGTCCATTACTTCACCGCTTCAGAGAGATGGCTGTTCCTAGGTGTGTCATTGTCAATAAATCAAAATAAGCAAATGCTAAAAGCGCAAGAAGCTCTTTAAACTTTGATGAAGGCTTTTAGTTACATTTTTAAACTTACACTCATAACTGGAATTTTTTTTTTTTTTAAATTGTCACTCCCTGGTAGTGATAGACTGTCAGGTTTCCAGTCATTTCCTCATCCCGACATGCCAGGGAAGGTGGAATTTCCAAGTGTCATTTGCACAAGTGCTGGCTGAGATGAGGTGGAGGAGGTGTCAGGAAAGAGAAGGAGGGAGATGAGCACTGCGGATTCTAACGGGGTCCGATGAAAAAGGTCTTGCTTTTCTGGGCCAGTGATATAGGGGAAAGATGGGCCAGAGAATAGGGAGATGCTTAAGGGGACAAGTCTAGGCATGAGGAAGTCCTGGGTTCTGGGGCATCCTCATAGCCAAGGTGTCTAGCTTGACCCTTTGCCCACTGATGGGTCCCATGAAAGAGTGCAAGCCTTTGTTTGAATGTCATCGCAATGACAGCTGGGACCACCAAGGACAGTTGTGGATTCTGGAACTTTACTTCTAGCACAGTCAAGCAGAAGCGTCATTGGTGGGTCTTATGCTTGGCATGATGCCCGCAGGAGGGAGTGAGCACAGGGAGGTGACGGCAGTAAGGGGACTTCCACAGTGGGTTTCAGTGTCACACGCTGGTGAGGGAAGCAGATCTCTGCCCACTGAAACTGTGCAGAGTCTGTGCAGAGAATGGTTTCTTTCTCACACAGAATCTTTCTGGTATGAGAAGTGACCTATCTCATTGGGGTCCGAGAGAGTGAATGATAGCTTCATGTTGGGGGCATAGTGTCTTGGGTTCTGCCAGCATGTTCTCTGAGCTGTTATAGACATGCTGTAACTGACAATGAGACTATCAGGAGTAGCTCATGCCATCCATCTAGCCACCTGTCCATCCATCTATTGATCCACCCACCCTCCATCTACCACCCACCTACCTATCCCATCCAGACAGCACCCTGTCCATATTCACCCATGGTCCCACCCATCCATCCACTTATCCACTCACCTTTCACCTTCCCATCAACCCACCTGTCTATCTACTCACCTATCTATATTTGCATGTGTGTATACATGATAAGTCCACCTGCTCATTCATCCATTTATTCACTAGCCCAACCACATAGCTCCATCTACCTATACATCCATCTGTCTACTCATCCATCCATTTACTTATCCATCCACCTATCTTTCTACTTGTTCATCCATTTACTCACCCTGATTTACTACCCATACACTTATCCACACACTTTCCCACCCATCTAATATATATATATATATATATATATATATATATATATATATATATCACTCCATTCACCCACCCACCATCAATCCATGCACCCACCCACACACCCATCCATCCACCCACCCACCCACCTACCCATCCTTCAATCTGTACATCACTCCATGCATCCATGCATTCATGCATCCATGCATCCATCCATGCATCCATCCATCTATCCATCCATCAATGCATCTCATTATTCATCCATTAACACATCTATCCATCATCAATGTGCTTTGTGTGTGGCTTCATGGCACAAGGCCAATGCATGAACCAGACAGTGATGAGAAGTAGATCAGTGCTAGAGAAATTGATTTAATTCCAGTGGTTTTCTTGTGCACATTCTAAATGATTGTCATTCCTCATCCCTTGTCCTTTGAAAACTTATACATGTCAATATGTTTGCATACAGCATGCTCCATTTTATATAAATCCCTTCTAAGAAAGTTTCTTATGTCATTTTTTTTTAATGAACTCAATGACGCTGTTCGATCTGAATTGAAGAAAATATCATCTCCTCTTACATGATGTGGAGCTGGTGTCTACATAGAACCTTGACTTCACAGTAACATAGCATAAACTTCATCGAGGCAACAGTTGTGGAAGTTTCAGTTCCCATAACCAGGCCACCATGGGTCTTGATAAGTGAGTTCTTAGGTGCATGGAGCATATAAGTATATGGTACTGGAGATATGGAGTCTGATTTAAGATGTGGTTCCAACTCTTAGTGAAGATCTAATGGCCTAGTGAACCTCAGAGCCTGCTGACTGGCTCTCCAGAGAAAGGAAGAAGTGTGTCCTCTGCACCCTGTATCTTTCTGGACTGACAATTTGAGTTCAGCAGGGAAATAAATAAATAAATAAATAGAGTATTTCACAGGGCAGTTATGGCCTCTCAGGTCTCTACCCAGCATGCACTCTTGGACATTACAGATGTTTATTAAACTAATGGTGAAAGGATATTGGGAACAAACTTCTTAATCTATGCATCCACCCACCCATTACGCTGTCCATTCAGAATCTGATTAACAGACTATCTACATATTATACATCTATTCACCTATCCATTTCCCATCCATCCATCCATCCAACCAACCACTCACCCACCTTTCTACCTAAGTGTAGTATATGAGGAATGGATAGGTATGTGGATGGATAAACTGATGCCTTTGTACCTTGAGAGACCAAGCTAAGCTGCCCACGCCCCTTATCTCTGCCCCTGTCCTCAACCTCAGTCACTCAGTCTCCTGGTTCCCCCCTTTTTCTGTTCTGTGCCTGCTTCCAAAGACCTCTACACTGGTGTTCCTTACTTCTCCAAATGGCTCTATGGAGATTGTGTCACATGATAAACCCACTTATATTACCTCATCTAGGCAATGTTCTCCTTCTCTTATTGTCACCATGGTCTTGACAACCCGCTCCAAAAACAAACTTTGCACTAGGGTGGCATGTGGATAACAGGCATATTCCTCGGCCGCTATAGCCTTCTAAAAACTTGCTTGAATCCCTAAACACTGAGATAAGCACTGCTTGGCTGGGCTGTTCTTCTTCTCTTTTGATCTCTGGCGTGTACAACTACCCCAGGCACCTCCTCAGTCACTAGATTCTGTGAAAATTGAGTCAATATTTCCTACACCTTCACACACACACACACACACACACATGCACACACAGGATCATCACTACATGTGTCTTCAAGCCAAACATGGAATGTCTATTTCCCTTCACTGATGTTTTATAGATTACTAACCCAGCTGCTTATCTCAACAACCTGTGCTTCACTACTCACATCTGTAACTAAGTGGCAACCATCCCCAGTAGACACTTCCTCCTCCCACTAAGTCCGTCCACATCTCATTCTTAAATACAGTGAATGTCTTCTAACTTTTTGAAGCTTTTCCTCAATGAAACATCTTCTGTTTTACTGAGATATATGAGTCCTAGATGCAACCACTAACTCCCTTTCTAGCAACACATCTGGATTTCCACTCATAATCCTTGGGGTCTTGTTGCTGCTTTTCTCATGTGAACATCTTGCTCTTCACTGCGCTCTTCACTGTCCACTCCCAGTCCTGAGTAAATCCATTTTCCTCCTTTATAATTTGTTGAAGAACAACAGGGGATGCGTATTGTTTTGCCCAACAGCTCATTGTCAGCAGAACGTTGTCACTGTTCAAACAATGCTTTTCTTACTTTTCCTGTCTGACTTCCTTTGAAGAAAAGGAAATTATTTCCAGGGATCACTTTAAATATTTTCTTTCTTTTTTTCAACATAATATTTTTATTAATTACTTGTGAATTTACATCATGTATCCCAATCACACACACTCCCCAGCCCTCCCAGGGCCATGTCCCAAATCTTATTATCTTCTCTACAGAAGAAGAAAGAAGAAGGAGAAGGAGACAGAGAGGAAGAAGAAAGAGAGGAGGAGGAAAAGGAGGAAGAGGAGGAGGACGAGGAGGACGAGGAAGAAACAAGGCCAACTTGTATTACCCATATATTCCCAGTGGACAGCCCCTTAAAAAAATTGAGTCTTTCCCCATCTGCACCCCACCAGAAGCCATCATCTGTGTAGAGCTATATCTCAGCACTCTTATTTCAATGTCTAAGAGGTCTCCTTGATGGCGTTCTGTCTAGACTGTTACTTTAGACTGTCACAGAAGCCTTCTGTTTCTCTGCTTTTACAACCTCCTAGCGCCCACCTACCTCCATTTATCACAGTGGGAAATCCATCCACCCCATATTTGAGATCTGCTCTCCCACTTCTCACCTGCACCAGGTGTCTCCCACTCCTGACCTGAGGAGGCTGTGACTAGAGAGTTCATTCTTCTGGCCTATGTTGTTAAAAACCTCTGATGCCTTCACTCTCTTTCTCTACACTTGTACACCTCTCAGAGAGAAAGCAAGAGCTACAGTGCCGAGTATCTTCTTGCCTTTGACACCAAGTTTCTGATGGAGACATCTCCTTCCATTCTATCCACTTCTACATCTATTGTCTGTCTGTCTGTCTGTCTGTCTGTCTGTCTGTCTGTCTGTCTGTCTGTCTACCCATCAATCCATCCATCCATATCTCTATCTCTATCTCTATCTCTATCTCTATCTCTATCTCTATCTCTATCTCTATCTCTATCTCTATCTCTATCTCTATCTCTATCATTTTGCGTCATTGGGAATACCCACTTTCAATCATCAGTAGACTTACAAGCAAAGGACATTGGGCACATTTTAGTTCCCCTGAATGTTTTTCTTCCTGTAATTCTTAGAGTTAAAATACTCCTCAAAAGTTTGACTTACAAGACAGCATATCCATCTGTGTGTGTGTGTGTGTGTGTGTGTGTGTGTGTGTGTGTGTGTGTGTGTTCACATACATAGCCTTTTTGTTAAGTCCTGATTAGCCTTTTGGTCTCTATCATAGATCACCTTCTCATTCATAGACCACCTTCTCAAGGGCCTTCTTCTTATTAGATGTATAATTTGGGGATTTCATTGTTTCCAGTTTTCAATCTACTTCAGTCTCTGTAGGCAAGCTTAGCTTCTCCTCTTTGACTTTGCATATGACTTCTGATCTAAACTCCACAAACATCTAATCTTGGCCCTCTCATGCCTCTCATAAGGTCATTCCTGCCTTATGTACTTTAAGTTCTTCTTTGCACAATCAATGGCTAAAGGTCATTCTGGGTGCCTTTCTCCTTCATAAAGACATTGTCTAATAAATCACCCTTGGGTATTGATTCTCATATCTGTCCATTCTTTCCATGGCCACTGGTGTGACCCAGGTCCCTACTGTCATGTTCTGTTACCTGATCAATACCACAGTTTCCATCTTGCCAGCCTTCAATTTGTCTAACACATCACCACACTACAGCCAGAATTATCTTCCTCAAAGCAAAATGAAGGGCTGGGGATATATAGCTCAGTGGTATATGCTACATGTTTAAGGCTCTGGCTTTCATCTCTAATACTGCCAGGAAATAAAATTCTTATCATTAAACAAAATTGACTTCATGGCTCATATACTTCAGTAGGGATGGAATCTCTTCATCTTTGACATGGTATTTTGTTTACTTTTCTGTTGCTGTGAAAAAATATTATGACCAAAGGGAACTTAGGAAACAAAAGGATTTATTTTAGCCTGGAGTTCCAGAAGGACAAAGTCCGTTGTGTCTGGAGAGGCAAGGCATGGCAGTAGGAGCAGGAAGCTGGCCGACGACTTTGTCATCTGCACACTGGGTCAACAAGAGAGGGAATGGGAGGTGAACCGAGACTTCAAAGCCCACACACACTGTTGTACTTCCTACAGGCATAGAAACTCCCCAAACAGCATCACCAACGGGGAAACATGTACAGACATGAACCCATGGGGGGCATTTCTTCAATCCACCACTCATGGCTTTCCAGGACATGCATGATGGGGCTCTGTTTCCTTCCTAGAGAGGACCATCTTCTGTCCCAGACCACACGGGACACTACAGGAACGTAATTGTCTGAGAAATAACTTGTAGGTCTAGTCCTTTGTCCATAGTGTCCCTGCTGATCAAGATGCCTTTGTCTACCTGATAATCTGAAGTTTAAGCCCCAGTGTTGCAGCCTCTGTACAAGCCTTTCCTCACATCTGTTCTCTGACTCTCTGACTCTCAACTTCATGGCTGGACTCAGCTAGACGTGGCAGATCACACCATCAACCCTGTGTGCGCTGGCACACCAGGCCCCATTCTGGAAGACAGCTCTTCACATTAGGGCAGAAACCATCCTGTGGTTCATTGATAGATAGAGCCCTGGTGGTAATCCTACACTTGGCCTGTGAGAAGTTCCATGAAAATGTTACTCAAGGATCAAGTGCTTTCAGAGTCAGTATCCACAGCAACACAGTCAGGCGGCACACTCCATTTTCTTGCTTGAAAATCGATCTATATCTTGGGTTAAGTAGTTTTCAATAAAATATGATAACTGAATCATTTTCAGATTTTATTTTTGGGGGCATGGGTTCTGATGATGGAACTCAGGTCCCCCAGTATGCTAAGCGGGTGCTCTACTACTCTAAACCCTTAGCTCCACCCCCTCACTGGTAGATTCTAGGCAAGTAATATACCACTGTGGCACTTCCCAGTCCCTCACTGGCAGATCTCATGCAAGTGCTCTACCACTGAACCACATCCTCACTAGCAGATATTAGGCAAGCATTCTACCATTGAGTCACACCCTGGCTTCCCAGTGGGGGATTCTAGGCAGGTGCTCTACCACTGAGCCACGCCCCAGCCCCTCACTGGGGGATTCTAAGTAGGTGCTCTACCACTGAGGCATCCCTCTAGCTTCTCACTGGGGGATTCTAGGTAAGTGTTCCACCACTGAGCCACGCCCTTCAGCCCCTCACTGGGGGATTCTAGGCAGGGGCTCTACCACTGAGCCACGCCCTTCAGCCCCTCACTGGGGGATTCTAGGCAGGGGCTCTACCACTGAGCCACACCCCCAGCCCCTCACTCGAAGATTCTAGGCAAGCGTTGTACCAGTGAAGCATGTATCCACCTCACTGGGGCTTCCATGGAGCTATATTGCTAAACTTTTCTGTATGTTTGTTGTTTTAATTTTGAGGAAATCACTCAATAGTCCACTCAAAAGGCCTTGGCCAGAAAGGCCTCCTGTCTTTGCCCCCAGAGCGGTACCCAGGTCTGTGCTGGCGCATCTGGTTTCAGTCTTTAAAGACAGCTGAGTATGCCAATTACTCTCCTCCGCGGGAACGTCTATGAACCTAGAAAGTTTTTTTCAATACTCTCAGCATGCAGCTAACTAGCTGGTGATTTCAATCTCTAAGCAGATGTTTGGCCCGGTAATAAGCCCAGCTGGCCTGTGCCCTAGGCTACCAATGCTCACACATCTATGAACCCATCCTTGGTATTCTAGACATGACCTCTCACCTAGAACTCCTTTCACTTCAACTGTTCCCAAAGCCCTGGTGTCTAGAAGGGGGAAATGGAGACAGGATGTGCCGACTGGGGCAGAATAGGCTGTACGCATGAATGGAGAGGGATCGAGTTTGTGGTTGGGCCACATCAAAAGTCAGGTTGTGGCTAAGGCAAAAAATAAACCAAGGTGTGTATAAATCAAACCAGACAAGGATGCTTGCTAGTCAAGAGAACCCAGACCACCCACTTAGCTGAATTCACAGAATCCGAGGGTGACTCATGCTGCTAGAGCTCTAGCCAGCCCTGTTCTCTGGAAGAGCAGATACAGGAAAGAGGTCAAAGAGAAGAGCCTAGAACAGCAAGACCCTCACCACGAAGCAGTTCAGTGAGCTCAGCTACTTGACTGCCTCAGTTTTCTCTTTGATAGCTCAGACTGTTCTCCATGGGCCCATTTACTTAAACGAGATGCGAACAGAGGTTAGAAGAGATTCCTGTTTGTGGCAAGGAAAGCATTTTAGATGTTGACATGTGGCAAAGGTCCATTATCTCTTCATTATGAAAAGTAAACTGCAGTTTTCCTGACATACTTAAGGGAAAATAAGGCCAACTTTCCATGCCTGCCTTCTTTTGAAGACACAGAGTCCTCCTCAGCCCTGTAACAGCTCTAAAGACTCTCTTCTGTTTACTTGTTAGCCCATCTTCCTGCCTCACCCTACTGGAAGCAGAAGGAACTCGCCTGTTGTTCCATGTAGCTCAGGATCTCCACCATCTAGAACTGGGCTTGGGGCATAGCCAGTGTGGCTGGTGAATGAATTAGTGAAAGGGAAGGAATGAGCATGAATGAATGCATGAGCAGAAGCCCCACAGAGCTACCAACTGTAAAAATTAAAAGGAAAAGAAACTGAAGAAGGGGCTAGGAGGTGGTGGTGCACAGCTTTAATCCCAGCCCTTGGGAGGCAGAGACAGACAGATTGCTGTGAGTTTGAGGCTCCAGGACAGCCAGAGCTGTTACACAAAGAAACCTTGTCTGGAAAAATAAATTAAACAAAAAACAAAACAGGAAGCTTTTGTAGAGTAAAGATCCTGGTCTCTTTGAGACTCCAAGCTTGGGGCACGGGGGGGGGGGGTATTTGTTTACATTCTCTGAGCTAATTAGTTGCTTGGCTCTGGACAACGTGGGACCACTGAGTCCCAGCACAGCATTTTAGAGTGCCCACCACTTCAAGAAGGCCTATCTGAAATTCAAGTACAAAGTGGGGGCAGAGACCTCTCTTCTTAAAGGCTCTGAGATTTCATTGTTTGCAACAGTTGGTGGCCCTGAGAGCTCACCAGCTCGCAGGTGCCTGGATTACAGATAGGTGTCACCTGAAGGGCTGAGGTACAAACATGGGATGAACTGACCTTCCACATGGCACCTGGAGGAGCCCAGAAGGCTTTTGGTGATTCGGGATGATGGTGGTGAAGTCTCGGGAAGTTCGTTCCTGCTTCCGGCCCAGACCGGATGCTTTCTTTTCCAGAAGTCCTTGCTTCTTCCAGTGTTCTCCCAGAAGATGCATCTCTGTTTCATGAAGCTGGTCCTCCTCTGGATCTCTGGACACTTCCCAATGTCTTCATGCCCATGGCTTCTGCCACAGACTTTGCCTGGGACTCCGTGCGATTCAACGAAAGGATGTCAAGACCCCTTTGAACTGTTTACAGACAACACAGTACCTGGCTCCAAAACACATTTGGTCAAGTGGATGAGATCCTCTGCACTTTTAGGACCAGGAGTCAAAATGAAACCAGTGACGTGGGACAGAGGGGGACTAAGGCATTTCAGAGTCAATGGCGGCAAAGGTAGAAGTGAAGGCCAGATGTCCTGTTTCTGAGTCTCAGGACCACAAGACCAGTGACCACAGAGGTCCTGACTTTCATACCTCCTTAGGTCAGATTATGAGTTCCACAAGGGCAGAGAGATAGGAGGTTGGGAATGAGGCTTAGGAATTGGGTTTTGGATAAATGTCAAAGGGTCTCCAGGAAGATGTATGGAAAGACAGTAACAACAGGAAGGGCAGAGACTCCAGGTAACTGTAGGAAGAGATGTTAAGGAACTAGAAGAGAGATCCAGCCGGAGAGATGTCTCTACATGAGCCACATCGGCTGCAGCCAGCAGAGATTTGCCATGACAGCAGAGGAGAACATGTTCTCTCTGGATAAACTAGGTCATCATCCGAGGATGACCACGGAGGTGCGAACAGTAGATCGATATTGACAGAACCATATGATTCAGACAACTGCATACAGCTGCCTAACCCAGGCTGCTGCAATGTGGTCAGTGCTGGGTGCCCCCAAACAAGGAACAGGCTGGTAACAGCCTAAGTATGGAGCCTGCCCTTTAGAAGATCTCCAGTGGCTGCTTTCTCAGAGCCTCGGGGCCAGGTAACAACGGTTAATTCCTAGTACCATATCTACGATCACACTCCAGGGTTGAGTGAGCCTGGTTGGGGAGGGACAGTGCAGCATCTCACACCAGGTAAGCGGTGATCATGGTCATGAGCATCTGTGGTGACTGCTGGTCCCTGGGCTCTCCATTCACCAGCACGAACCCCATGTGGGAGTCACTCGGGCTAGTGAAGACAGGTCAGATGTGCCGATTCTTTTGTGAGTGAAAGATGCCAGAAATAACCTTGTGCTGCTTCCAGATGGATGCCTTGAAAAGACAGTGCCCAGTTTGACATCTGTCCTTCATGCCAGGGTTCTTGGTATTCCTGAGACATGAGCTCTCCTATTCTGGACTATTTTCCATCTCTGCGCTTCAGTAGACCCTCTCCAGGCCACACTCATCATCATGGCTGATAGTTTCACACGGTCTAGCTTCTGCCTGCTTTCCAACCTCATTGTCACCTGGTCCTGTCTTGCCCTCTTCCCCGAGAGTCTTTTCAACTAACCTAAAGCATTGGCATCTGCTAGAGGAATCTTTTGTCAGGTCTGCAGACATGAGTGGATTCCCACACACCCAAACGCCATGTCTATCAAAGGGCTGGGCTATTCTTTCTGAAAAGCTCTGTCAGTCATCACTATAGTAACCTCTTGTGTTCTTCATATCGGGTCTGTATGACACTTTTAGATAGTTTGGATCTTGGGTGATGTATGTCTTATCTCCTAGAACACAAGTTGTTAATGAGATCTGATTCCAGCACCCACCACAGGGTGCTAGGATTGTAAGAATCCAGGAGACATTCAAATAAGTGAGCAAATAACGTGCAAACCAGAAGAAATGGGTGCCTTTTGGACAAGATCAAAAGCAAAAACTAAAAGAAACAGAGTTCATTTTTTTCATAAAACTCATTTCCATAACCCAGCAGTGCCACCCCTACCTAGATCCTGGCAGAGTGACTCAAGACTTGGAGATGACCATTTCTTTCTGGATTTAGGCACGAGATTCACTGTGATAAATGGCTTGAGCTCCTTGCTGCGCTTAATGGTAAACACTGATCCAAGTGGAACTGCAGCCAGGTGGCTTGTGGGAGCGCTGGCTTATGGCTGCCAGGGAGACCACAAAACCTGGATTTGCCAACCCCATTCCACAGCCATTATTGTCTAATTCCCAGGAAGCATTCACTTCTGCTGAATGGAGAGGCGGCTCCCCGCTCTGCACAGCACTCATGGCCTTAGTCAGCTCCCATCCCAGTAAAAGGTACCTGTTCAGACACCTGGAGGCGCTCATCAGTGCCAGCAAGAGAGCCCAACAGGACTGCCTGGGAGTGATGGCTCACAGCCTTAGCAACTCCACTTGGACTGTGGGGGCCAGGGAAGCAGGCCCACTTGGCAGAGCACAGTTGCCTGGTCCCTGATGAGAGGAGGAGTGTCTGTCACTGCACTGGGCCTGAGCAGTGCCTCTACCCTCGGGAGGGACGTGGGAGGCTGTGTCTGTGCCTCTACATTGGTGAGGACAGGGCTCCAGTGATCCCAGATCATGTCGACAGCCCAGGATATCATAATGGAGCCAACTTCACCATCCCAGTGAGCTTTTTTTGCAGTCTGCAGCCTTCCTTTGTTTCTGTTCCTTTCTTCTTCCAGTCTTTGACTGAGAAAGTCCTCCAGGTCTTGCAATGCCCCCCCTTTTTTTTCCTGTTTGCTTGTCTCCCCAGTCTTGGGTTTGTAAGGAAAGCTTTGTACTCACCCATTCACTATCTCTCTTCAAGAAATGTAACTTCCCTTACCTGTCACTTTCATTGTGTAAAGACCAAGCTGGTCATGGTTACTTTCAGAAACTCAGAGCACTAACACACACACACACTCATGTACACTAACACATACTCACAATATACTAACACACACTCACACACACACAAAATCACACATGTTTAGACACACTCATTCACCAATCCTCACTTTAGTGCACACACACTCACACACAGGCACACATGGTCACTTACCCTCAAACATACTTATGCATACTCACAAACTCACAAGCACATGTGTACACTTTTTCACGCTCACATGCACACACAGTCACACATACTAACACAGTGTAGACACACTTAGTCACACAGTCACACACTCATGCATATACATTCACACTCACGTGCACATAGCCTCTCTCTCTCTCATACACACACACACACGCATACACACACATATACATACACACACATATATACACAGATGAAGGCATACTTTCTTTTCTCAGTAAAGGGAGAAGCCGTCTCTTGAAGGACTGCCTACCATGAGAGATGCCTTTCTTTGTTTAAGGCGATCTCAACCTTCCTCATGCTGCAACCCTTTAATACAGTTCTTAATATTGTGGTGACCCCTCAACCATAAAATTATTTTTATTGCTGTTTTATAACTATAATTTTGCTACTGTTATTAATCAAAATGTAAATATTTGATATGCAGATGATCTTAGGTGACCACCTGTGAAAAGGTCATTCAGTCCTCAAAGGGGTCATAACCCACAGGTTGAGGACCACTGGCTTAAGGAATCTTTCCTCCTCTGAACCAAAATAGATTTTTTTTTTTTATGTTCTCACTCAGTCAAATAAAAAGATGGTGGCCCCCAATCAGAAGTTAAATTAATGTTACAATTAGATATCTGCCCCACTGGTGCACACAGAAGCTGAAGAGCATCCTGGACATGGGAGGAGCTTCCTGCCATATGCCTGTGTTAATACTTCTAGCACATTTCAATGAAAGCTGCATTGCCACCTTTCCCTGGGACTATGTCCCTGTCCGGAGCAGAGGCAACACTAACTTCTGATTTCTCTTCTTCAGGACCATTGGGAACTTTCTCTTCAACCAACAGACCCCGTTCATTAAACGTTTCCTCCCTGTCTTCAGACTCATCTTTCCGTTCATGCCGCCGCCACTCCCAGGATTCAGGGGCATGTCTCTCCACACCGAAGCTGGAGTAC
Source organism: Mus pahari (assembly GCF_900095145.1). NCBI lineage: Eukaryota > Metazoa > Chordata > Mammalia > Rodentia > Muridae > Mus > Mus pahari. The sequence goes on along the minus strand of NC_034590.1, from coordinate 9,445,225 downwards.
AGCCTCCAGCCAGTGCCATGGCCTTTGTACCTCACCTTCACACACACTGCATGGGGAAGCTCATGCTTTTGGTCTAGAAGTCATAAACTGTGGCCTTAGGATGCACCCAGTAAAGAAACATATTAAGTACACAGGCCTTTTAAATTTCCCTTATTTACATATGTAAATACAGGAAGGGAAGGCCCTGTAGTTGGATAAATGTCTCCCAAAGGCCATGTGTTGAAGGCTTGGTCACCAGCCTGAGCCACTAACTGAGAAGTGGTAAAACCCACCAGAAGGAAGTTAGGTTTCTAGGGATGCACCCTTGAAGGAAATATTGGGAACCCCCATCTTCTTTTGCCCCTGGCCACCACAGGTAAGCAGCTCCATGAGGCTCCTGCTGTGATATGTGACCTGGAGCCAGAGCACCCAAGGGCCAGAACCAGACCTTGCAATGCAGCAAGCTTTTCTTAACTGAATGTCTCTGTCTCGGGTATTGCGTTACAGTGGCGGAACCCTGGCTAACCCAGCAGACAGTGCCCAGTAGGTGTTCTTCCCAAAGGGAGTTGGTGGCCATCTTCTCCCTAGTGTCTTACACTTTACACCCTCTATTTGTGAACTTTCCCCATCCATTGTCTTCAGGCATCTTTGATTGCTGCTCCTGTTTGGTTCCATTATCCTTATTGCAAGGGCGCTAACACATTGATTCATCACAGAACTGAAAGAAACTATGACCTTGGTCAGGTCACAGCTGAGCACCTCAGGTGTTTTTATTGTGAGCCACCAATGGCTCTTTTCCTTGACTTCTCTTTCTGTGTAATGGGGATAGGATCTTGCATCTGCTGTGCATATATATATATATATATATATATATATATATATATATGCATGCCTTGAACTCCTTGAAGAAAAGGTAACATAAAAATTCAAGGTGTTATTATTAGAGAGGAAGAAATTTTATTCTATGCTAATTAAACTCACACCTTACCACTTACACACAGGGGAAGAGGCAGCCTGACAGCCTGACATGTTACAGAGCAGGAAGAGTTCTGCACAGGAGCACGCGACAGGCTGACTCTGCCACCACCATGCCTGGGCCGTGATGTGTGTGCTGATCTGCCTTCCCAAGCTCTCTTACCCTCATCCAGCCCAGACTCTGACGTTTGCCGCTTTGCTGCTGATGGAGCTCAGCTGTGTAGAGCATTGTCTAGTCTCCATGAATGCTAAGGAATTGTCAGACTGGGGTCAGGCGGGTGAAGATTTAGTAAGGCAGTCAACCAAGTTTCCCTGCCTGTGGGTTGGCACCACTTAGGAGAGTGCCTGCAGGATGCACACAAGGAAACAGATATTTCTTTTGCGATGGCTTTAGCGCTCCTTTGGGGATGCGGACATTAAGTCTTCCTCAGCCACCAGTAAGATGCTGTGTGGGTGGGCTCTGGGACACTTGGTGGAGGGTACAACCTGGCAGAGTGGGCACCAGCTCTATTGATCCAATGACATTATTGCATGATTGCAAGGGACAATGGCAGGAGAAGACACCATTTTTTTTTTTTTTTTTTGATCTTCTTCTTCCAGGTCCAGAGAAAAGACTTTCCAAGGCAGGTAATGGAGCTGTCACAGAGGAGAGAGAAGTGGAAATTCACGGTTCTCCTGTGAGGAGAGACATCTGTGTTATTGCACCCTAAGCCAATAGTTTTTAAAACAAAGTCATAAAACAAGCTACTGTGTATGAGAGAGTTGGAAGTGAGGCACGGCTCCCCTCTACTCTGAAGGGGGGTGAGTTCTGAAAAGAAAGAAAGAAAAATGTGAGTAGAGGGGACATGTCTGGCTGCAGGATTCAGACTCAAAGGGAAGGAGGTAGAAGGAAGTGGGGCCCTGGGTGTGAATGGCAAGAGAAGAGGCCTAGAAGGACATGGACAGTCAAAGACCAGACAAGACTGAAGATAGCCCTTAAGCCTTCTGTAACTAAAGTCCTACAGAGCAGAGCACTGAAGTTACATAATTCACCTTCACACATATACACAAGCATACACACTCTCAGCTACCTCTATAACACATGTACATGCAAGCACATACATGCATGCAAATCCACGTCTACATCTGCACTCACGTGCATGTACATCAGCACACACATATATGTACACATGTATCACACACAGGTATAACATACCTTCATATGCATGCATGCATGCATACATACACCCACACAAATACAAGCAGTCATCCACGTAGACATCCACAACAGCATATCCACACACATTCACATGTGTAGTACACATCAACACATGTATGCATATTCATATGTGTGCACGCATCTATACAAAATGCACATATACACATATACATAGTGAATCCACGAGCATGGTCAGTGTTCACAAGCATGCTCTTACCCCATTTCCAGAACTTCATGGGGGTCCCATGGCATCACTGTGCCCAGTTTTCAGACAAGGAGCAGCAGCATAGATGGACCCTCTCACCAATGTCAATATTACAGAGCACATCTTCTGACATCACACCTATTGCCCTTTTAGCCCCACCTTCTTTCCCCTTCTCTATCTCTATAGCTCACTCCCCGTGATGGCAGATGATATGCATGCTCCACACCCTTCGCTGAAATCCATAGAAATCTTAGTGTTCATGGAAGCTGTGTCAAGCATGTACTATGGAAGATGTGCAGTTGGTGGTTGATGTGGACAGAAGGGGCCACGGGAAGCACTTCCACTAATGGGTTACCATGAAGATGGTCACTTTCTATCTTCTCTGCTTATTTCTGAGGGAATAGTTTAAGTCTCAGAATCATGGACAGGAGGGGAACTTAATCCATCTTCCCCTGGACTCCTAAGCTCTACATACTCAGATGTGTGGAGCCTGACCTACCCACAGATGCATAAAGGGGAAGGCCGCCATTTTGCATTATGTCCTGTCTACAGTACTGTTATCAGAATAACCTTCAAGCACAGCAATCGACAACTTCCTCTGTGGTTAGGATTTAGTACAAGCTGAGCCAACACCCTTCCAAGAACTGGAGCTCTGGAAAGAGACAGAAGGCAAGGAGAGGTACCAGGTACGAAAGCCATAATGATAATTCAAAAGCAACATGAGCTGATATTTGAGGCACAGAAATAAGAAGGAAGAGAGGATACAGCTGGATACGGCTCAGGATTCAATAGGTGGGCAGAGAGTGCCCCGCCCATGTGAGTATTGGCTCTCTAAGGATGCTGGGATGAGCTGTCCCAAGCTCAAGATAGGATGGATGAGGGCCGAGACTCTGTACATCATCCCACAAGCTCACCCTACATACACACCATGAGGACAGTTTTGTTAGGTGTACTCCACGAGCTACCTTGCCTCTGGGACTCTGAACTGCTCTATTATGTGTGAGCCCAGCTCAGCTCAGTGTTTCCCATCTGTGAACTGGCATGGTAACGCCATTCTTCTTACTTCAATGTGGTTAGAAAGAAGAGAATGTGGAGGGAAACCCACCATATAATGATATAACAAATGATGCCACTATTATCCTTCTTTAGAGTGGTCTGTGATTTCGAGACTTTCATAGTGTCCATTGTCAGCTTGACACATCTGGGAGGAGGAAACATGAGTTGAGGAATTGTTTTATTCGACTGGGCGGTGGACTTGTGGGTGAGGCAATATCATACTTGTCAACTGATGTGGAAAAGGCCCATGCCACTGTGGGCAGCAGCACCCCATGCAGATGGGACCGGGCTGTATACAAAAGGTGTTTGAGCAAGGCAGAGGGGGCAAACCATCCGTGTCATCCGTGGCCTGCTTCAGTTCCTGCCTCAGCGTCTCTCAGTGATAGATGATGGATGATAACCTCCAAGCCTAGTAAACCCTTTCTTTCCCATGATGCTTTTGGCTGTAAGGTTTATTGAAATAAAAATAACTAGAACAATCACCAAAGGTGTATCTAGTACTCAAGGCAGGACCCTCTAGAGCTGAGTCCCCAGAACCAGAGTGGGCATAGCTCATAGAGATGAGGTTTTCTCTGGCCTCATGGCCAGCAGTGCAGAAAATACTGTTGTTCCTGACCCCTAGCATCCATGCCTCTGTCTCCAAGATGCAGTGACTGGGGGTACAGCTTATGGGTAACCCACATCTAGGGCGAAACAGAGTTCCTCTATTACTGATTGCTGCAGTCTGACATACTATGCCCCATCCTCTCTTATGGGATAGTGCATAGCCAGGCAATGACTTGTCTAAAAGGTCAGAGATTTTCCCTAGGCTGGTACCCGTGATCCTAAGATCCTCTTGGGAGGTTGGAATCTGTGAGGTGTGCTGACCATGTCCTGCTGGGTGCCCTCCAGCCCTGTTCTGCAGCTCTTAGCAAGTTTGCACCCAGAGCACCCTTTTACACCGTGTTCCACAAGTCTCCCGGGAAGGATCGGCTTCTAGATGCCCTGATAACAGCGACAAGGGGTAGAAGGCTGGGTGTGAACACTCCTTCTCACCCCTCAGGTGCTCCCCCTGAATGCCTGAGGTAAAGACGCTTAGGAACACGCACACCGTGTGCTCCAGCTTTGCAGACAAGTGTCCTTTGGAAAAGAGAGTCCTTGGAGTAACAGCAAAAGGAAGGGAGGGGGCAAAGAACAGAGGAAGGGCCGAACTGGGATGTAGTCATGGCCGAGGCCTCAGGTGATGTTGCATGGAGATCTGGCTACGCTGTGGACTGTGCTCCTGCCTCTGCCAACCCCTCTGTCATTGTGACGTGGTAAAAATCTGGGCGGGGCGGGAGGTGACTATCTCATGATGGTGGAGAGCTAGCTCATAAGTGAAACTGAAGCTGCTAACAAGGAGATCCAGAGGGCCCCCTCAACCATTGAGCACATGAATACATAGCAGGAAGATGGCCATGGTCGATCAGAAAGAGCACTCTTAGATGCACATGCAATCTGCCCCAGCCTCCATCCTGGACTATTCCCAATCCCCAGAACCCTGGGAAATAAACTTCTGTTGTTTGCCGGTTCATCAGCCTAAGGTGTTTGTGTTATAGAAACCTAGACAGACGAAGGCCAGGGACAGGGAATGGTCCTGCTTTTTCCATCTGCTCTCTCACGTCACAGGAAGAGGGCTGTCCCCGGGGAAGGACATGAGCTTCAAGGAAGTAGCATTGGTTCATTCTTGAGAAAAATTCAGTCGCCCACTCTGAGCAGCCAACCTTTTCAACAGCTGGGAAATTAGCTCTGGAAGTTACCTGCATGGAGCTTGGACAGCTGTGATGACATCACCCCTGCCCCCCCGCAGACAGAGCAGACCCCTCTGTCAGAGTCAAGTCCCCTGGCATAGAGGAATAGGAACGTGCTGAACTCTGGCTTGGTGCCCTACACAGGTGGGTGAGCCAATCAGACATGGCCGCTGTCCATAGGCAGGCCCTCAGGGCTAGTACTTCACTACACTGACCAGAAACCTGCAGAGGTGGACAGGTAGACCATTTAACATGCCTGCTCCTCAGGCTCTGAAACCCAGCTTCTTTATAGTCACTGAAGAGTCTTCCGAGAAGAAAGTCATTCATGTGTCCCATCTCCAGGTGATAGGTTTTTTTTTTTCTTCTGTTTTTCTCACTTTTTCTGTGTACATGTGCTTCTCCTACAGCCCTTAGTACAGGAGGATGCTCTTAACTGTGTGAGGGGGGAAAAAAAAAGGGATGTTTGCAACGGATATTAGTAACATTTAATTAGCCTTGGATTACTTATTAAGTGACGATTATCCTTATTATATCTGTCACAGATGAGCAACTACATATTGTCTATGGTTTATGGATCTAAAGTTCCCCACCGAGTGTCACAAATTCCCGTTATGGCCCCAGCTCTGGGATCTGGCTTTGGAGTTTCGGTGAGGCAAATTGGTCCCTCCACACGGCTAGATATCTCCCAGTTGGCTTGGCAGTGAAGTAGGGCAGTGAGGGAGGACTTCCTTCCTGCTAGTGAGCTCAGGGATGTGCATTCACTCCTAAGGGACCCTCTGAGTGTCAGGAGGAAAGAGCCCTGGAAATGAGGTCCCTCTTGGAAGTTAGGGCCATTAACCTGGGTCCTGTGGTTCTTATATTTGAAAAGACCCTAGATATCAGTTTTCAAAGTCTTTGTTTTATTATTGAGAAAGCAGCTGCCGAGAGGAAACGGGGCGGGGGGGGGGATGCAGAGGCCATAGCCACACCCTTGAGCTTTCCTCCCAAGCAAGAGGGGACCCCGGGCACAGGAACCATGCCACAGAGAGGTCCTTGGCATCCAGACACCCATAGCTCCCTTTCCTTCTTGTCCCTACTTCTCCCATAATGTCCTTTCCTTGGAAACGGTCCATCTCAGGACAGGGATGCCAGCTAAGGCTTCCAACACATCACGTCCCCGAAGGTGAAGTTGATACATGGGTAGAAGTGCATCCTTTGCCTCCTGCCCTGCAGTGACTGAAATCCCATCTTGAGATTTTCTTTGTCTGTCTTGTCAAGACTCCTTAAAATGAATCTTGTCATTAATCTTTGAGGACTTCTTACACTCACACAAGGTATATAGATCATATTCATCCCCATTCCTCCCCCCCATGCCTCCTAAATTCCTCTTCCCCCTCCCCACACCAACTTTATATTCTCTATTTATCAAACACACTAAGTTCAATTTGTGTATCAGACCCTTTCACACTACACACCAGCATCAACACAGCACGGACTCCACTACAAGCGAACTTTCCAATTGCCTTAATAAGATGTATTTTTGTGATACCAATGAAGGCTGGACACAGAGGAGGAATGGACCCAAAGAGAAACCACAGTAAGTCCTACCTAGGAGGAAGAAGAGGGCAAGGAGGGGATCAGGAGTCAGCTGCCGTTGGGGATGCTTGCCCAGAGAGAAAGCATGGGGTCAGGCAAGCCCCCAAGTCATCTCTACCTTCCGTGCCACTCCAGCTTGGAATTTTCCCCCCGGCAGCTACCCACATGAATGTGCAAGTTAAATGCAAACAAAACTGTAAGACAACTCAGTTTCGATAAGAAATATGGAAGCCCACTGACATTTAAAACAGCACTCTTGATTCAGCAGGATCAGTCTGCCACGCTATTTAAATGACTGTGTCTGCGTGGCAGGGGGTGGCATCAAACACACTGAGCCAGAGCCTCCATGTGCTGGGGTGGTTTTCATTCACAGGTGGGTACAGTGCTTTCTGTGTGGCTGATGTGCAGAGAGAAAGCGGCACTTACATGCCAGGCCTCTTTGCTCTCCTCTCCTCGCACAGCAGCGGATACAGTGTGATGGTGCCGAATTGATGGAATCACAAAGTTGCACGCAGGCTCTGACAGCAGGCCACGGGGGTCAGGATGGATGCACCCTGACTTATGACAAGGTGTGAGCGATCATGCTCCTAGTTAACAGTGAAGACATGAACGATTGATCTAGTGTTTTCTTTGATCACTGACATTAGCCCCTCTTAGGTCCTCGGGACAGAAAAACAAATGTTATGAGGTTATAGGCATGGACTGTAAACTCTGGCTCCTGGAATTGAATTTGAATCCTGTCTCTATGCTGTGTAAGCTTGAACAAGTGACTTCACCTCTCTGAACTTTAACTCCCTTCTCCATCCTAAGATGAAGGACAGATGGTCAGCTGCTGCAGAGGGCTGCTGCGAATGTCATAGGTTTGTTAAAATACAGAGTATGTTCATAACAGTTCCTGACTCTGTGTGAAGGCTGTATGGCATATTCTTCTTGGGTCGGCATGGCTCTTTCTAGATCCTTCCTAGGCATTTATGAACACCATAAATACATTCAGTGGATTTTGTTGGTTTAAAAATAATCAGAAGAAACAATGGGTCATGAATCATTTCTCAACTAGCTTTTAAGTAATGTGTGTCTTCAGCTCCTCCCCAGCACAGCCCTGCACTAGGGCCCTCTAGATCGCAACCAGTATTGTACAGACAAGGAGCAGGATAAGGAGGAGATCTTCTCAGCTCACTGTACTAATGAGTGGGCTCACTGTGGGGAAGCTGTTCAGAGCAGAGTACTGAAGAAGTTTCAAGTCTCCTCTGCATCCATAAGGTGCTGGTGATGAGCTCAATATCATAGTCTCATTTTACCCTTCTGGAGGCACAGAATAATCAGGAGCAAACCTCTGTGTGCGTGTGTGTGTCTCTGTATATCTGTGTGTGTGTGTCTGTGTCTGTGTGTATATCTGTGTGTATATCTGTGTGTGTGTGTGTGTGTGTATCTGTGTGTCTATGTGTATCTGTGTGTGTGTCTGTGTGTCTGTGTGTATCTGTGTGTGTGTCTGTGTCTGCGTGTGTATCTGTGTGTGTGTCTATGTGTGTGTACCTGTGTGTATGTGTCTGTGTGTGCATCTGTGTGTGTCTGTGTGTATGTGTTTGTGTCTGTATGTGTATCTGTGTGTGTCTATGTGTGTGTGTATCTGTGTGTCTATGTGTATCTGTGTGTGTGTCTATGTGTGTGTGTATCTGTGTGTATGTGTCTGTGTGTGTATGTCTGTGTCTGTGTGTGTATCTGTGTGTGTATCTGTGTGTGTGTATGTGTGTGTGTATATGTGTGTGTGATCTGTGTGTATCTATGTGTATGCATGTGTGTGTATCTGTGTGTGTGTCTGTGTGTGTCTGTGTGCGTATCTGTGTGTGTGTGTTGCAGTCACTCTGGACGTCTCCCATGCACTGGGATCTGTTTGTGTGTCTTGGAGCATCCTCTGGAAGCAGAGACACTTACAGCAGTGATCACACCGAGTATCCATATTTAACAGAAAATGTTCCTGATTATCAGCAAAAAGCCACCATCTCCCACCATTTAAAGCTTGGTGTCCGTGACCTCTTCACCTTCTCTGATGACATGGTAAAACTGTGTGGGGACTGGCAGGAATGAAGAGGGCATGGCCAGGCACAGCAGCCGCTGATGCTGATCCGTTCTCCGAGAAGAGGAAGCGGGTGCCTCGCTAGCTCTCATTAGCGGCTCCCGGTTGAAGCCTCTGCAGCAACTCTCAGCTGCCAGGCTTTGTCCTCCCGCCCGCAGCAGCAGCCTCTGTTAGTCAATAATAACAGCTTATTTAAAAATAGCTGCCTCTACTTGTTTGCACTGTTTCACCAGCGCCTCAATTCTGTCCCCAGAAGACTCGGGGAAGGTGTGCGACCTGCTTCCTCTAGTGCTGATCCCGTTTTGAGATCGAGGAAAAGACAGGCGCGTCTTTAGCAAACACTCACAATGTAATTGCCAGGCAGTTACAGTCCACGACAGTAAAATACCGCAGTTGGCCACACGGTAGGTTCATTAGTCAATAAAGCATCGCGTGCATTTTATTGAATTGTAACCCTATTTTGCCCTGATGTGGACCTCGTGCAGCTCCCGCCTCCATATAAATCTGAGTGATTCATTCAGCATTCAGAGTCGATAAAAGGAGAGCTTGGTCCAGCTCCAACGCAACCTGGACCCACTGGCTGTTATCTATGATTATCCACCCTGGCCCCCCTCTTGTCTGTGGGGACATTTTAATAAAAGCTCAAGTCAGAGATAAATCAAGGGGTGAATGGCAGGGTGCATTGCTTTCCCACAAGCCACTGGGACCCTGTGTGCATGAACTGAGTCTGCTGTTAGAATACCCGAGGAAGACCCGGAGACTAGGGAGGAGATGAATTCATCAGTCTTCTGGTTGCTCTACCTGGGTCAGCCAGACAAGGGAACACATTAAAACCTTCTCTCGTCCTTAATAACCGTCTCCACTTAGGGTGGAAGACAATGAGAAGGATTCCATCATATAAGCCACTTGTTTCAAAACTCAAACCCAAACCGAGCGCTGTCAGGGAAGTCTCTGGTCTCTGAGTCAGCTCTGAATGCTAAAGCAGTAATAACAGCAGAAGGGCCTCCAGGAGCCCTTATCCCACCAGCAGCCAGGGGCTCACTGAGCAGCACACCTCCGACACGCTCGTTCACTCATTCGTAGGAAATTCACACAGGCTGAGTCACAGGTAACATGACCCCTACAATTAAGGCTCAGGGAACATCGATTAGGAGGGGACAGAAAAACCATGAGAGCCAGATGATCAGGACATCTGTAGAGAGTGTCTTCTATATGTGACAGGGAAGCTACACCCATGAAACCTTAACAATATGGCTGTCTAAATAAGACCTGCACAATGATAACACCAGGCGACATCCCAGCATGGATAGAGAAATCTCATAAAGCCCCACCCTTTGATAAAGACCTATAGGCAATTAATGGCTGCTGAGAGAGGGAGGGTCAGTCTTCTCTAGGACATGCCCCCTGGTAGATTTTTCCAGTCCTAAGTGGTCAGCCCTAAGTGCATATACATATGAGCAAAATGAAGTCGACTCAACAGGCTGTGGTATTCATGTGTGTGTGTGTGTGTGTGTGTGTGTGTGTATAAATAAAATATGTGTATATGTATGTATATATATTTATGTATATTAACAATAGTAATTAAAGAAGAAGTCATGAAGCTGAGAGGGAGTGGGGATCATGGAAGGAGTTGGAAGGGTCAGTTGTGGGGTGGAATTGATGCAAATATAGTACTCATAAGAACTTCTAAAAATAATAAAAATAAATGTTAAATGAAACAAAAGTAGGGACAAGTGAGAAAAAGGAAAAAATATAAGAGAGTATGAGATTACAGATGCTGATGAAAAGCATCATTGCTTTCTAGGAAAAAATATGTATTTGTGTGTGCTGTGTGTGTGTATGTATGTACCTGTGTGTGAACATGTGTGTGTATGTATGTACCTGTGTGTATGTGTGTATATGTGTCTGTGTGTGTGGCATGTGTGTGTGCACATGCACAAACATGTGTCTTTGTAGCAACCAGAAGGTTAGTATAGTATCTATTACTCTAGAAATCTCATAATTTATTTTATCATGTTCTTTACATATTATATTCTTTGTTGGTATGGGTTTGAAACAGATCTTTCTGTGTAGACCAGGCTACTTCCACACTTACGACCCAGTTCTCTCCACCTCTTGCATATTGAGGAATGTGATTTTTTTTAAAAAATTAAAAATTATTTTTAAACTGGCACCTTAGGCATATGACCCACTACTTAAAAACAAATAAATGAGTATATATATATATATATATATATATATATATATATATGCATACATACATACATGCATACATATAAACATACATAAACAACCCTACAGAAAGTAGGAGAAACTCAAAATTAAGAAGACAGGGCAGTTGGGGAATTCTTGAGAGACAGTCCTTAGCACTCGCTCTGCCCTGCCTGGTCAAGATGAAGGGCATGCTCCAGTCTTTTGCATGCTAACCAGGGTGCCACCAAGCTTCCGGTTCTTTCTATCGTAAAGACATGATACCTCCTACCTCATTTTGGGATGCTGTTTGGCGTTTTCATGGCATTAACAGCACATTTGCACCTCTTGGATGACCTGCAAGTCTCACTAATGTGCTTTCTGCTGAGGTAACCATGGTTTTGGTGCTCAGCGGCATGGCCTAAGAAAAATCACAGACTTCAGTCCGCTTCCTGCAGGTCTTCAGAGTCCGGCATGGACCAGTCCCGCATGGACCAGTCCAGCATTCTCTCCTCTCGGAGCCAGCCCCCAAAAAGCCTGCCGTTGTGGGACAGGGTGTTTTAAGATGCACAGATGAACTGGCTAAAGCAGGGCCGCCGACTTGAGGCTGTGAGGCTTTAGAGTCCCCATTCAAGGGTGACTGTTCCCCTAAAGCATCCCCTGTCCGTCTCACTCCCAGAAGGCACGCCTCCTTGTGAACAGTGATGTGGGAAGCATTTCTTTTCTGGAGCCTCTTTTCTCTTCCTCTGCCAGACACAGCCCTGACGCCCATAACTAAAATTCAGGCTCATAATTTAATTTGGGGGAATCCGTTGGCAAATGCTCATTAAACAACTGGGTCTTTGAAAACGCTATCTTTAGATTTTTTTTAATTGACCTATTATTTTGCTCGCTCTGGCTGCCAGAACCCCCACCGCAAACAGGGAGATGCTAGCTACCTGGACGTTCTTTGATGAATAGTTTTAATTAAAAAATTCTGTACCATAAGTATTTTAATGTTACCAACATACCAAAGGTATGGGGCCATAAATTTAAAAACACATTTAAATTAATCTATAAATATGCTTCAAAATTGACAGCGTATATTTAAGCAGGGGGCTGTGGCTGATGGCCAATGAGGACAATTAGGGATCGTGTGGAATAAATGAAAATCAATACTCGGAACAGTTTGGGGGCGAAAGAGAGGAATTGAAAGAACATGTAGTTTGTCTGTTAGAGGAAAAATTAGCGGTGTTTACACTCCTAAATATCGGCTATAGTACAGGAAGGGTGCCTGGGAACGTCTCTTGTCATTGTTGTGAGTCACAAAAACTCACAGGATCCCTGCTGGGGTGACAGCCCAGACCTCCTTGGGCCAGGCTCTGCTAAAATACCCTAAATAAAAAGCACACCTTGCTGATTGCAAGGCAGCCATCAAAGGTAAGCCGTGGGTGCTTCCATGTATTTGATGGTTTCTGCATCTTAAGCACCACGGTACATGGCAGGCTTGCCTGTGCCAGGAGATGGAACTGGGATAGGCCAAGCCAGGTGCCCTCAGCTCTAAGGGGCAAAGGATAGCCAGGCGTGTCCTTCTGCCTCTTTGCAGAAGGGTAGTAGCGTTTGCAGAAAGATGTGAGCATGCGGTCTCACCGATTCACAGAGCCCAGGCAGGGCAGCGCACTAACCTTCATTACTACATTCATATTAAAAGACAACCCTGCGTCTTTCAATCATGCACCCCCTCTAATTAAGGCATATTCACTTTTTTCCCCTAATTAGGTATTCTTTGTTGCATAATGTTTGCTCTAATCTTTTGGAATCTTTCTCAATATCCAGTCATTACAGGCTCCCCTCGAATTCAACCAAAGCATGTTATTTTTTCTGCTAATTACATCCTCATTTACAGATTGGCGCCTCTTCTGATTGGCTCCGTGCAGCAGTTGCTATGACTTCATTAGTCGTGTCTCCTGACCCTGTTATTGCTCGTGACAGGACTTGCTCCTCTTGTCCTGTGGCTCCAGATCCCTGGGTCACTTCTCGCCGGGGTTGAAATAGTGTCAAACACAAGGAGGTTTGGGGTGCAGGAATTGCTCCTGCACGCAGCTAATTACTACACAGAGCAACGCCACAAATTACAGCTGCTGGCTGGGCCTTTCTCTCCCCCTCCCCTTTTTTTAATGAATGTTTTAAAGGTGTCATTAACAGGTTAGTTACATTTTTTAAAATGTGCCTGATATGTATATTAAAATAATAATAATAAAAAAATAAATGTGCCTCCCTGCGTCTGCTTCCAGAGAAGCCATCTTTCAAGTACAAAGCCGCTGTCCTAACGAGAGCTGTCTGCGCATGTGCAGAGCGCTCCACTTGAAACACTCGGTATTTCCAATCTCAAAGAATCAAAAAAAAAAAAAAAAAAAATCCAAGCGTGGTGGCACATGCTTATTATCCCAGAAGGCTGAGGCAGGAGGATTGTGAGTTCAAGTCCAGCCTGGTGTATACAGCCCACCCACCAACCAAACGAAACAGTTGGGTCTCAGACTCTCAGGAGTGGTATTCACTGTTTTTAAATCCAAGGCATACAAGGATAGAAACCCACAAATTAAAAAGAAACTACATAAGGCTACAGTATAGTAACACCAATGTAGTTGAAGCTCTCTGGGCAACCAAACTAAAAAAAAAAAAAAAAGAATTTAATTGATCAGACAAGATATGCATATTAAGAGATAATTAAAATGAATGAATTACATTGGAGTACTGGTCTTATCTTTTTTAATAAGCAGAAGGAGGTAACAAGACACAAGAATTTGGGGGGTACCCAGTGCGCTGCAGATCCCCCTACTTGCAAATTCTAGGCCACAGGCATCTTAACCCAGTTTCCTGAAATAAGAGGCCGGCAAGAATCAAGCCTGCAGAGTTTAAATGCAAGTTAGTTAATATGAAAAATGCTGTATCTAGTTGTTTGCAAAATTACTTTTGTTGATTAAAAGGCTCTTCAGAACTTCCGGCTGGTGAAAGGGTTTTAAATTGTCTAATGCTGATTGTGATTGCTATGCAGAAAAAAGGCAGTGCAAAGCAAACCATTATATCGCTGAATCTTTGTTAAGCAGGCCTTGAAAGTGTCTGACAGCATAATTAATCTTGTGATATGAACAAAGAAACCAACTCAATAGTATTGAAGATGCTTATTAAAAATACTAAATACCTTTTTCCACTTAAAAACCTTTTGGAACAGTGTGGGAAGTGGCATTACCTTTTTTGTTTTTACAGCATTTTCAGCTAAGATTGATACCCAGGATCCATAGAAAAAGCAGCAAAACCAAGAAGTGGACAACAATAAGAATTAGTAAAATAAAATAAAATAAATCTCCTGTGACTCTCTAATCGAGAGTGCCACCGGCCTTGCCAACCTAGTGGCTGCCACCTCTGCTGCCACCTCCAGCAGTGTCCCCTGCCAAGGTTTAAGCAGAATAGATCACTGGGGACCCAAACTGACAGGGTCTCAGGTGTTTCTGGAAACTGAAGGTTCATATGGGGATCACAGGTAGGCGTGCTGGGTAGAATTGTTAAGATTCCAGAGGGCTTTTGAAGTGCAGACAGTTTTTGATTATTTATTGAGGGGTCTTTTTTATTGGGGCAAAGTTTGACGGTCAGCTCTTCAGTACCCTTGGGAGCTCAGCCATGTGAATATCCTGGCACCTTCAGGGAGATCCCTAAACGAGCCTTGGTACTATTTCTGACCTCTGCCACCAATGGAGTCTGCGAGGGTCTGCTCACTGCCCTGCATGTGGATATACTGGGGGCGAGGGTGAGGTGCTGTGGTGTGAATCTGGGGATGAAGACTGGTGAGTTTGAACTCTTCATCCCACATGCTAGAGCTGTTTGGTGAGGTCACTGAGCCCTTGGGAGATGAGGTTTGGCCGGAGAGTGGGCTAGGGAGATTGCATCGGGTTCCTGCTTTCTGCCTCAAGCTCTTTGCATCTCAAGACTCCAAAATACCACTAGCCATGCTGCAGGTCCCTGCTCCCCTAGACTCATTTCTGCCATAGTGGACTTCACTCCCGTTGAACTGGAAGCCAGCACAAACCCTTCCTCTCTTGGGCAGTCTTTGCCAGGTATTTGGTCAGAACAATGAGAAAAGTAACTGATTCAAAGGCCATTGGCTTTAGTGACTGGGTGGCTAGCCTGTGGGACACCAGCAAGTGGCGATTGTTGGGGCACTAAGCCTCCACACTGCAGCCACCTCAGGTTGTACAGAAATAGGGTTTGTTTGGGGGGTGTCATGGACATTGGTGAGCTTGGTTGAACTGCTCCCTGCCACTGACTCTTTGTAATCTTGTCTGCACCACGCAGGAGCGGTAGAGACACAACAAAGGGAGCAGAAGCAGGGCAGCTCTTAAGACCTTGACTCAGGAATAGGGTCAGTTTGACATAGTTATTGGTGTAGAACTGTGAGGGAGTCATAGAAATGACCAAGAACACACATATGTCTGTATACATCATGCTTCCGGCCTGTGCGGTCAAGTTAAGGAAACTCATAACACATAATTAGAAACCAAGCTCTTTTGTAAGCTAAGAACAGCAGGCACTTATGCTTAACTTCGGTATTGGGTAATAAAAATTAGGGTGCAGACTGACTTGTCCTCAGTGCCAACAACCACAAAGAAAGAGGCAGGGAGAATAGAGAGGGGAAGGGGACAGTCACACCGTCATCGTGTGGAGGTGATATGAATGTACCGAACAGAAATGGAAAATCCAAAATCAGCACCAGAACTGTTTTAATTAATAAGAAAAATTTGGGGTTCAATTTATACCATAACAGCTCTGGCAGGAAGGCTCATGAAGATTGCTGGACAGAGCCTTACACTGCAAAAAATAGCTTTATGTCATCTCCCCAGCCATGACTGAGAACTATAACCTAACTTTATGATGTCATTTGCAATAGCACTAACATGTAAAGTAAAGAGAAACCGACTTTATAAACTCTGAAGACATGACATTCTCTGGCAGTTATTGTGTACATTGAATCTAACTCAAAATGACAGTTGTTTTTTTTTTTGTTTTTTTTTAAATAAAATTGACAAATTTGGGATCTGGAGAGATGACTGAGTGACTAAGAGCACAAACTGCTCTTGCAGAAACCCCCAATTTTGTTCCCAGCACCTACTGAGGACAGCTCACAACCCTTGTTTCTCTAGCTCTGAGCAGACCAGCGCCCTCTCCTGGGATCATCAGGTACTGCACTCATGTGTACACACTGACCCTCCACACAAACACTGCATCTATTTAGAAAAATAAATCTTTTTTTTTTTTTTTTAAATGACAAATTGCTAAGAAATTGCTTAAGGTTTACTTTCAAGTTAGGTAACAGCAATACATAAAGCCTAATAATTTAATATAAAATGGGAATATTTAGAGAATATTGGGGCTGGAGAAATGACCCAACGGCTGAGAGTGCTGGCTGCTCTTAAAGGGTTGGTATCCCAGCACCTACACTGCAGCTCACAACTTTCCAAGAATCAAACTCAAGGGGATCTGATGCCATCTCCTGGCCTCCACAGATCCTGTACACACGTGGTACACTCACATACACGTATGCAGGCAAAGCACCCGTACATACAAAATAATAATAAATAACATTTTAGAAGGAAGGAACAATTTATATTTATTGATGCTTATACCAAATCCAAATCACAGCAATGTAAGCAGTGTGGTATTGACAGAGGAAAAAAAAATAAAGTAAGAGACAGTGCTACAAGTGTAAAGACAAGGGATACAGCTATTCACAAGGAATTCTGCATAAAACCAGATCAATCTTCAGAGAAATATCAAACAAAATAATGCCTTGATATCACATTCAGGTTAATTCAAACCGAGATAAAATCTATCTATATCTATCTATATCTATCTATCTATCTATCTATCTATCTATCTATCTATCTATATCTATATATTCATGAGGAGAGGACACTGACCCATTTATTCTGGATGATACTAAATTCTACATATACTTCAGACTGCAGGGTGCTCAGCCCACATGGACATCCCCTTGCAGGAGAGAGAGAGAGAGAGAGAGAGAGAGAGAGAGAGAGAGAGAGAGAGTCGATGATTACAGCCAAGTGGAGTTTTCCAAGTGCAGTAGGGTAGCTGCATGTCTGAACAGCACACACAAGACCCACAGAAGCTCAATCCCACAAACATCAATCGCAGGCTGGAGAGGGGAGGTGGACATGAAGATCCACAGCTAGCTGGAGAGCTCTAGGCAGCTAGCAGCAGCCAGGAGAGGGAGAGTCCGTCTTCAAGGGTAGGGCAGCTGGTAGGCCACCTCACTTCAGTGGTTGATGGACGGTTCCACACTCCAAAGCATATGAGCGGCACAAACTAGACCCAATGGCTTTTGGGTTGGTCTTTTAAAAAAGACCCAAAGTTGCATGGACAGGGGAAGGGCAGATAGTGAGCATGACCAAGATATAATTTATTAAATTATCAATGAATTAATAAACATATTTTTAAATTAAAAATAAAATATTTATAACTAGAAATATCATTAGTAAGAGGGAATACAATATCTCCATGACTTAGGGAATACGAAGACATTTCTAAACAGAATTTAAAATCTCAAGGGCACAAGTAGGGACAGAGGGAGAAGAGAGAGGTCAGAAATGGGCTGAGGAACGGACCAGCCAAGCTAAGTATGCCAGTGCCGTAAAGCTAAAACGCCAAATGCCATAAAGAGAGATGTTGCTCTGAACACAGATTAAATTCAACGTAAATAAGAAAAAATCTCAAATCTCAAGCAACACAAATCAGGCACCTTCAATCGCCCGAACCTAGAATTTTATGATTCAGTGAAGGACATTTTGGATGAAGATAATAAGTCAAATGAAAGAAATAACATCTAGGCAGTCATCCCTGGGTGTGGGTGTGGGTGGGGAGAAGGACCAAAAAGTGTGTTTCCAGGCAGTTTATTACAAGAGAAAAGTTCCCAAGTCAGTAGGTTCATATAGACTGAAAAACCATGAGGCACAGAAAACAATGCAAAGTAAAACACACAAGGCTTTAGGCCGGGGGTGGGGGCACACGCCTCTAACCCCAGTCCTCTGGAAGATGATGGAGGGAGATCCTGAAGTCGACGCCAGTCTGGCCACCATAAACCGTGCATTCAAATCAGAACATAAGCCGAACAAGGGAACTAAATGTTTTGGGAGACAACTGCAGTTGTGGGCAGGGGCGAGGGACTAGCCTGCTCTTGTGCTGTGCGGAAGGCAGTGGCTGGTGCAGCCACCTTGGAGACAGCTTCCATTAGTGAGGTAAACTAAGTGGTAAGTTGTCTGTAATGCAGGTCAGTTCCAGTTCATTCTAAGAAGCTCACAGAGAAACTTATTCAGAAGAAGGAGGTCAACAGAAATGAACCACAATGAAATTACCACAAGATCTAGGCTACTGCTCTGTCCTACAAGAGCTCTGGACGTGGCCCTTCAGTTATCAGCTTTGCCTCAGTCTTGGGGACAGGGACTTTAGATAAGGTAGTTCTATTCATCCTCTGAGAGCCACCACTTCCAGGACACGGAGCTCCCTTGGTTACAAGAGGACAGACGTCTCAGTGGCACACTGCCTCGTATACTGTATGCCATGAGATGAGAGGTTCAGTCATCTCTCAAAGATGTTCTCAAGGACCACTTTAGGGCCATGCAGATAATGCAGTACCAGCTGAGAGGACAGGGTATAGGAGCCTGTGTCTATGGTTCTGGGGAGATGAATAAAATGTGGAACCATGCAGCCATCCAAAGAAGTGATTGCAGAACCACACAGCACTGTGGCTCTTAGCCTTTCTACAAATTAAAATGTGTGCACACTATCACAACACACACCCAAGTGCACTCCTCAAGAATGCACACTAAGAAATCAGTAAACAACTAACACTGATGGTTTCCTACTGGAGGGAAAGAAAAAGATTTAAAGGGATAAACAGACAAACCAAAGTGTGTGTGCTGGGGTTGAGAATCCAGCTCAGTGTTAGGAGCACTTCCCTGGCAGGCACAAAGCCCTAAGCTTGGTTTCCAGCACCATCAAAGGGAATGAGGTGACTTTAGGGGTTTGTGTGAGAAAGTTTCCCCATAGGCTCAGCCATTGTAACACTTGGCCACAGCTGGTGGTATGCTTTAGGATGTGTGGCCTTGATAAAGGAAGTGCATCCCTGGGGTTTTGAGTTTAACTCACAAATTGCTTCCAGTTCTCCTTCCCTGCTTCCTGCTTGCCTTAGAGGCTGTGAACACTCAATTTCCTTTCCTGCCCATGCCACTAAGCCTGCTGCTTGTTTCCATGCTTGCTCACCACGATGAACTCTTCTCCTCTAGAACTGTTATCCCAAATAAACTCCTCCTTCCATAAGCCGCTTTTGGTCATGGTGTTTCACCACAGCAACAGAACAGTAAGGCAGGCTTCCCTTTTACAGATCAGTGGTAACAGTATTGGTCCGGGCTTGCTATGAGCTCAACTTCTGAATTTGAGTCTCAGAAGCAAATGTCCTGCCACTGCTAGATGTTTCTAACAATTGTTTAGGTTGACCTAAGATAAATCTACATTTTTTATGGTGTTTTACACATAGCCCACAGAAGGTCCTCATGGTGTCATGGCACAGCTGATGTACATGAGGAAGGCCAGGGTAAAAGTTTTTCCAGATGGCTGGGACTTAGGTTTTCAGTGTCCAATCTAATTCAGGGTTCGTAAAGAACAAGAAGAAAGGGGCCGAAGTCCTTTTATCGGGCTTTGGCTTTGGCTCAAAGAGAATAAACTCAAGCGTGGAGTTTGAAAAGAAGCCACTGTGGAGAGTAGGCATGGGGTAAGTGAAGACTTGGGAAAGGGAGAGAGAAAGGTGGTGGAAGGCATTCCCAAAGAGCCACCAGGGAAAAGCGAGGTTTGACAAAGAGGAGGCCAAGTGGAATTAAAGACACACCCAAGTATTTTTTAAAAACTGAAACTGCCAAAGAGAATTTGAGGCAGAAACTGCATAGTCCACATGGGGAACTGTTTGTTGTTGTTGTTGTTATTGTTGTTGTTTGTTTGCTTGCTTGTTTGTATTTTAATAGAAGAATACAGTTTTAGAATATTATCGCAGGCTTGGGAAGCAGAAAACAGAGCAGACACTGGCTTTGTGAAACTCTTCATGCCAAGATCCCAGTTCCCACCAGGAAAGTCTGGGCAAAGGGGTGACAGGAGAGGCATCATCAGATGGATAGGTTCTAGGACTCGTAGATGCCCCACCCTCTTTGATTCCCCAGCTTGCCTAACTGAGAAATGGAAAGGTCAGACTCTGTCCCCTTGAAATTTTGGGGCTTGATGTAAGCCTGCAGTGAAAACAAGTGTAGATAAAAATCTCTCGGCTGCAGCTGCCCGCCACAGGGAACAGCTGAGTCCCATCCCAGACGCAGCTAAGTGATGGGAGTCTTTGCTGAAGAGGAGGAGGAGAAAGAGGAGGGGTAGAGGGGGAAGGCTGGGAGGGGAAGGAAGAGGAGGACTGAGAGGGAGAGGAGGGGGAGGACTGAGAGGTTATAGGAAGAATTAAAGGAAATAGAAAGAAAATTAGTGTTTTACCAACCATGAGCAGCAGCCTTTACGATCCTTTAGTGGATTATAATGTTAGCGCGTTATCACCCTGTGTAAACCTAAGCTTTAAATATTTGTCTATACATAGGCATTAAAGTACAGCAATGAATGCGTGTATACAGATACATTTAAATGCTGTAGCTCTGTAGATTGTAGAGCTCTTTTGCTTTGTTTTTTTGTTACTGTTTTTTTTTATTGTTTACTTTTAGTTTTTGATAGAGTCTTGCTATGTAGTCTTGGCCAACCTGGAACTTACTATATAGACCAGTATGGCCTTGGTTCACAGAGATATGCCTGCTGATATTAGATTAAACACAAGTGCCACAATGCCTGGCTAATATGTAGGGCTTTAATGGAGTAGTGATAGGGACAAAACTCAGGGCCTTGGACATCAACCCCATTAACAACATCTTTAGTCCTAAATGTAGTTTTGTGTGTGTGTGTGTGTGTGTGTGTGTGTGTGTGTGTGTGTGTAGCTTGTCATATGACTTCTGAACACAAACTCTTCCCACCATAGAGAAAACAAAAATCCCATTAGACTTGTTAAACATTAGTATAGGACAGTGTTTCTCAACCTTTGGGTCACAACACCCCCTCTTTCATTGGGGTCACATATCGGATATCCTGTATATCACATATTTATTACATTACTGTTCATAAAATAGCAATATTACAGGTATGACACAGCAACACAAATAAATGTATAGTTGTGGGTCAACACAACATGAGGCACTGTATTAAAGGGTTGCAGCGTTAGGAAGGGTGAGAAGCACCGCTCTAAAGAATGAGTGGTGGCGAGGGCCTTGGGATCACTGAGAACCACTGGTCTAGCAGTATATGGATATACCACTGGATGATTTAAAGCAGCCTTAAGAGTAATTTTGATCACACATGATTCTTTTAGCCTATGCTTATCACTTGGCACATGCTGACACCATATGCCATTTACAATTACCCCAGCATCTGGTCCTCTTCCTGTATATGACCTTTCCCTTACTTTATCCTTTTCCGTTTAATTGATTTTACTTCTGTGCTTATGTGTGTCTGTGCACAAGCGAGTGCCGTACATGCAGAGTTCTGAGGAAGGTATTGGACCCCTTTGGGTCTCTTGTACCCACAGTTGTAAGCGGCTATGAGCACCCTGAAGTTGTTGCCAGAATCCAGAATCTGGTTCTCTGAACTGTCTTCCCAGCCCTATGTCTTGGGTTCTTCTTTTCATTCATATCTTCTCATTCACCTTGATAGACCTAGCTATAACTTTCTGATTTTATTCAAGTTAAGCATTTTTGAGTCTGTTATTTGTCTCCCTGCAGTCTGTGTATTCCTCTTGTTATTAATTTCTGCTTTCTTTCTTTTCTTCTGCTTGTCAGAGCTTAATTTGCCTTTCCTTTTGTTCAGCTTCTTAATGTATAAGCTATTTATTTTAAATATTTTCACCAGACAGTAACCATCTAGGGGTATATATTTTCCTCTAACAAACTGCTTTGACTGCTCATGGGTGATCAAACATGTCATGTTTAATATTCTTCTGATTCTAAGCTTTTGGGGTTGTCTCTTGATTTTCCTTTCTCATCCATGAAATTCTCAAAAGCAATTTCTCCCCAAGTGTTTCGGGACCGTCACCTTGCTTTTTAAATGATTGGTTTATATCTTTTTTATAACTATATCTTATGTGATTAACCCATGCTCCTTTAAATGTAACCACACTTTAAATGGCCCAGCATGTTGTTTCTTATGGTGAACTCACAGTGTGTAACAGAAGAGAGCGTGAGTTCTGTGCCAGTTGGATGAGATGTTTAAGAAGTGTCAGTGGGCTGGAGAGGAAGTTTTCTGCATTTTTGTTTTTCTCAAAGTGCACAGGAAAACTTTGAATGTTTTACCTTTTCAAACAATACCTTGGAATAGTAAAACTTATTGTATTAGAGGCTGGGGCGATAGCTCAGTGATTAAGAGCATGTATCTTTCTTTTAGAGGACTTGGGTTCAGTTCCAAGAACCTGTGCTAGGCAGCTCACTACTGCCTGCAACTCCAGCTCGGGGCCTGACGCCCCCTTCTGGTCTTTGTAAGCATGTGCATGCCTATGCATATCCACATTATGATTTTTGTTTACAACAATTTTAGAATAAAGTTTAAAATAAAATTTTTAAAAATTAAAAAGATAAATAACAAAAATAATGAAGTGTTTTGTCCTATTTAAAACAAAATGTCAGTTAGGTCTCATTAATTGATTCAGGGTTTCTGCATTCTCAAAGGTTTTTCTATCAATTCATGAGAAAGTGCTGAAGTCACCTATTGCATTTTGTTGGTCTGCCCTACATTCTTTAATTCTATGTTTTTTAGGTACTTTGAGCAATCTTGGTGGCTTCACGTATAATCATGTCTTTCCATTTGGATTTGAATATTATAATGCCATGAAACACGTCCCATTTCTCTGGATATTTTCTTTTGTATGATAAATACTTCTTATGCTTTTCTTGAAAGTCATTTGTATATATTTACTTTTGAGGCAATTTCTTATAAAGACCTTCTCCGCTTTGCTACTCAGGACCCAAGAGATTTCACTGTAGTCCTTAACTCAGACTATTCTGCGTTTTCCACAAAACTCTTCTTGGCTCAGGTGCGTAGTCATATGTAAATATTTTCCCGTAACATCCACCAGAGACCTCCCCTGGACACAGCTATCTGATAATCATCATGATTTCAAACTGAACGATCACTGAAGACAAATGTCACATACACATAAATACGCAGATATAGGTATAGAGAGATGTGGTATAGATTAGAGATATGTGGTAGGATTTGCCTGCATGTGTGTCTGTGCACCACATGTGTGTGTGGAGCTCCTGGTGGCTAGAAGAGGGCATGAACTCATATGACACTGGAGTTACAGGCAGTTGAGAGCCCCCATGATGGAAACTAAATGTGGGTCCTCTGGAAAAAACAAGTGTTTTAAGCTCGGAGCCATCTTTCCATCCCTTGATACTATAAAGTTTACTATTCCGAAGCATCATTTCCAGAACTGAAACATGCAAACATCAGTTGTCCCATGCAATAACCTTTACCAAACTTAAGCCAACTACCATAAACATGGAGAATTTCTTTTCGTGTTTTCATTCTCCGCTAATGTTGGCTGAACTAACAGCGCATCTCAAGGAACTCGCAATCGGGCTTACATTCGTATGTTTCCTCATATAAGATTATTTTTGTCTTTTGCTTGATTTTGCTTTTTTTTTTCTGCTGAAATTGACATTCTTCTTGATATTCAGATTTTGGATCTGGTTCCCGCAATGTTTCAGGGAACACATTTACACTCGAATTTACAGGACTCAGACTTTACCAGATCCAGCTCGCAGCTGCTTCACGCCAACCTGCTCCTTCCATGGTTCCTGTAAATGTTTATCATGACCTTAGGTCCTGAGAGGCAGCACTTCCTGCTCTGAGTTTTGGTCTTGACCTCAGCAGATTCCTAAAAAACCATTAACACTTCCCTCTTCCCTGCCAAGCTTCAACACAAACCCAACATTTAGAGTTTTCCTATTTTTCTTAATAGTCGCATAGTTCTACCATTTATTCTTTCATTCTGCCTCTCTTGACTTTCTTCTTTTAAATCATTTGAGGGTCGTTGTCATCATTTGCTTGTCTGTTGCTGTGATAAATACAATGACCTGAAGCAATGTGGGAAGAAAAATCTTTGTTTTACCTTATATCCATCCTTGAGGGGAGTCAGTCTGGCAGGAACTTAAAGAAACAACCTAGAGGCAGGACACCTGGAGGAGTGTTGCTTGCTGGTTTGTTCCCAGGCTCACGTTTCTTACACACCCCAGGGCCACCTGGCAAGGGTTGACACAATCCATAGGCTGGGCCCTCCCACATTACCCAACTATCAAGAAAATGCCATACAGACATCCTAGGGCCAATTTGATGTAGGCAACTCATCAACTGAGGTTCTCTCTTCCCAGGGGGGAAGTTGATAAGTTCACTTCCAAGATTAGTCCTCACCACTACAGTTTAGAAAGTATTCTATTTCCACCTTGATTGTCAGCTGAAAGGTCTTGTTCATTTGGTCCTGGTTCCTCGTGGTTTGCCATGTGCCCTCCTTCCCACGTGATATGTTCACAGTCTATGATGTTACTCCATAGGCACTCTGAAAACTTAAGAATAGAATCTTCTACTTTCCTCTTCCAGTTCTCCCACCCTTTGTGCCATGAGTCCAGAGAAATTAATTCCACAAATGTTTGGAGCTATACAACTGTTATATATCCTTTAGAATCTATCTATCTATCTATCTATCTATCTATCTATCTATCTATCTATCTATCTATCTATCCATCCATCCATCCATCCATCTATCTATCTATCTATCTATCTATCTATCTATCTATCTATCTATCTATCTATCTATCTATCTATTATCTACCTACCTAGCTATTCTATTTAACCACTACTTATCCACTGCTATTATTCATTTGTCTATCTATACAAGCATTCTATTGTCTATGTATCCATTCTACTATCTATACATCTATTAGATAGCTATCTATTTATCCATATATCTAATCTGCATCTCACCTATTACCCTTGAAATGTTCTCATATCAAAAAATAAGACATGCTTCATCATTACTATTTATTTAACACTATGGCATTCTTCCTCTTTATGTACCACTTTTGAACATCTAGTTTTCAATACAGTCTTGCTTTTCGTCTATCTAAATAACTCTTTAGTAGTTCTGGGAGACTTTGTGTGCCATCGCTTCTGCCTCTAATGTTCTTTTCCAGTTACCTGTTCAGTTGGCTCCCTTTTGATGCCTTTTGCTCAAATGTCATAGTTAGCATGGGACACTTCAACTGCATTTGACATTGCAGGGTTCTGCGTTGTAGCATCCTCTCTAGCCCTACACTTTTACTATTAGGACCTGACTTGTGGTTTGACTTTTGTTAGAACTTATAGTCTGTGGTAGTTTCTTTTGGTTCACTGGCCTGTGAATATACTAATGCCTAGAAACCCTAATACCAGAAGCTCAGCACCGGTGTCAGCAGCAGGACTTTGCATATGGAGATGCTAAACAAATATTTATTGGTTGAATGAATGAGAATCTTGCAATGTTCTTTAAAGAGCAGATGCCCTCCTCTTTCCTTAGTCTGAGTATACTCGCTGCTGAATTAAAGAGTCTCCCTGGTCAGTCAACTCATTCTCTTCGTCCAAGTGGGTAGCAGACTCAGTGGCCGGTGTGATCAGTGGCTGCTCCCATAATTCACTGAGCAGAAGGAGGTGCGTTAACTCAACCCCACAGCTTTCAGGAACCCCTCCCAAGCCTGTCAATCACCACAACTCTCCAAGGTTCAGGGCCACTAGTGAAGACTGACTTTATCAGCAGCAACAAGGTTGGGTGATGCCTCAGAGCTGTACAGAGGCCATGGAAGCAGAATGTTCTGGAGTCTTCAGAGAATACATACAAAGGAGGTAAATGTCTTTTAACAAAATACAATAGAAGCTGGACACGGTAGTCTACACCTATTGTCTCAGCTACTTTGAAGGCTGAGGCGGTAGAATCATAAATTGAAGGCCAGCTTGGGAAACAGAATTAGTTGAAGACCTGCCTGAGTAACTTAAGGAGACCATGTCTCAAACTGAAAGAAAAAGTGAGGTAGGGAGGTAGCAGTGTGGTTGTCGAACATGTGTAAGGTCCTAGGTTCAAATCCCATCACTGCAAACCAGCCGGTCAACCAAAGGTCACACAGGATAAGGCATATCTTTAATCCCATCACTCAAGAGGCTGAGAATATCAAATTAAAAGTCAATATATATATATATTCAAAGTGGAGCGATTTGACAGTTAAAAGTACAAAGCAACAGTTGTGGATTACAGATAAACATCTTCATTCTGCAGCCTGCTCTGGTGCCCTTCTGGTGGCTGAAGAGATTCACACACCACGCCTGGTGCTGTCTACTCAAGAGTGCACAGTAGGCATAGCAGCTCCAGGGTCTGTCTGGCTCACATGAAACCCCCTAAAGTAAGACACTGTATCTCCATTGTGAAGGAACTTGTCTGGCTCCTGCTGAGCGTGAGAATGCCCTGTCGAAAGCATATGACTTCTAACAGATGTCTAACATTTCATTTTGCTCTCTCTGTCCAGCCAATGCCAATATGACATCCTCCAGGCTCAGGGTTAGGAACTGGAGTTAACTTTTGACAGTAGCTCTTGACAGAATCAAGCCAAGGTTCTGGGGACTTGGAAAGCTTTAGGATGTGGGAGAAAAGGCCATACCAAGTTCTTCTTGGGGGATGTCTGTCACACGGTGAAACGCCCCTGCGTTTGACTTTAAAGTCAGGCTCTTGGCCCTGTTCCCACCTTTGTGTATAACAAACAGCTCCCCGGAACATCTCCCTCTCCCTCCCTTCCCTGCAGACGTGGATCCTGATGTTCTTAACTTGTCCCAATCCAGTAAACAAGGCCTCAGTAACATATAAACATGATTTATGAAAACAAGCCTTCTCTGAAATCTGCTCAGAGAATCACCACCACATAGCTGTAAGCAAAGATGAAAGGCTGTGATAAGCAGGACACACACATCTGTTAAAGGGAGGCCATGCTTGAGTGTCTGTCAGAGTCCGCCTCAAAAGCCAGGAACACTTGACTGGGAATAAATGATGGCCAGTCTTTCCTGGTGTCCCTCCTGTGACCAGGCACAGTGTTAGGTGCCTTCCATCCACTGGACCCTCCAGTGTTTTGAAGGGCTGTATCTTGTTTTCAAATGTTTCAGATGAAGACATTGAAGCTTAGAAAGGGGGAATAAATTATCCATGGTGTCTTAGAATTTCTATTGCTGTGATAAAACACCATGGCCAAAAACAACTTGATGAAGAAAGCGTTCATTTTGTCTTAGAGTCTGTAGTCTACCAACTAGGCAGGAGTCTGGAAGCAGAAGGAGGCCTTAGAGAAACATGGCTCACTGGCTTCTTCCTCATGGCTTGCTCAGCCTGCTTTCTGATAGCACCAGGACCACTATCCCAGGGTGACATCTCGCACAGTGAGCTGGGACCTCCCATATTAATCATCAATCACCAAACAAGAAAATGCCCCCTTGGGCTTGACTCCAAGCCAGGCTGGTGGTGGCCTTTTCTCAATTGAGATTCCCTCTTCCCAGTGACTCCAGCTTAACTCAAGTTACATCAGCCAGCACGGCATTGTCACAGAAAGAGTTGGGATACCGGCAGTCAACGTAGACAGAAAAGCAGTTGGTTGCATTACTTGGCTGGTCAAACCTCAGGGGTGAAGATTTTAAAATCACAACAACCAAGGCTGGCCACTTGTATCCACTGGAGTAATTGCCTGTCAAAGACCACTGTTTTATCACATGGCGAGAAGGAGCCTGTAATTTATTGCACTAGATCAATAGGAAGTAGTGTGGGGGGAGAAGGAAGCGAGAGCATCCCAGTGACCCCAGCAGAGGAGGATGCTCTATGCCTATGGTTGTTAAGCCTTGGTCCTAGCCACCCCGCTCAACTCGCTCAGGAAGCTTTCAAAGGCACAAAGCATGTGCCACTGTGGGAGGGTCTTAGCTTCTTGCCAGAGCCTTGCAGTCATCAAATAAGGGGTATTCTCAAGGGTCAGAGAGGGATTAAAATGCCAGCTTTGAAACTACCTGTGGGGTGCCCACACAGGCTCCCTTGGATTCCTCCACTTAGAGCCTGAAGGCACAGGCTGACACAGACCCTTGATGCCCTGGGAGGTATCTTGGCCACATGGAAGCTGGAGCACGGAGCTTCCTTGCCCGATGATCAACTTAGTGAGAGCTCAGGAAATGGCACGCTGTTTCTGCTTGAGCCACCCATGGGTCTCAGACTGTTCTCATCTCAGGGATGAAATCACTTCTCTTCTGTAAGCAGAGAGGGAATGGAGGAAAGGGTTGGGCGGCATATTTCTTAAAAGCACAAATTTGCTTTTAAGGCAAAGTCACCATTGGCTAGGATCTCAATGCTTGTGCATTGAGACTCATCAAGACTCATGTTAAAATCATAATCCTCAAGACTTTAGAGGGAGTTAGCACACACTGGAACAGCCTTCATGAATGGGATTCATGATCTTATTGAAAGAGGTCCCATGAAGACCATTTATTCTTCAGTCAGGCAAGGATGTAGTACGATAACATGCTCCGTGGACCAGAGAGCAGGACTCACCAAATTCTATTGTGCTCCAAGCACGGTCTTGAACTTGGACCCCCCTCCAACCTGAAGAAATTAGAGGAATCAATTTTGTCAGTAAGCTGTCGAGATTATAGTATTTTTTTGGTGACAGGGATCCCAATGGAATAAACCACCCTCCTTCGCCCAACAATGTCAGAAGGTATTTTCCCACAGTTGATTTGTCTGCCTGTCTACTCACACCTTCTGTCGTCCCTACTTTCTGTGATCTCCTTGTGGATAGCATTTAACTTCACCGACTCTTGATTCAGAAACTGGTTTTAGCTAAGTTAGAGGCCTGCCAATGGAAGTACCACTGTGCCAGCGTTCAGGGGCATTTGCTTCTGATCTTACCCCATGACAGACATGCTCCAGGGAGCCTTCTAATAGCAAAGGAGATCAGAGTTGTATGTGAAGAGAGAGAAAAGCCACCTTAGCCACCCCAGCTTGAAGCAGAGCTGCCCAACCAGGCCTGTCTTCGACCAGCTAAGTCCTACCCAGCTTGCAGACACATTGGTGATGCTGTATAAACAGCAGTTTAAACCCTTGAGCTTCGGAAATGTTTGTTATGCTGCAATAAGTAATTCGTACATGCAGTTTCTTTATCAAGTTTAAATCTCTGAGACCCAGTTAGATGAGATGTTCCATGGGTGTTTGTGGTTTGAATGAATGGATGCATTAGCTTTTGCTTTTGACTTACATTTCCATGACAGTGAGCAGATAATGCAATGTCCACCCATGTGATTTTGTTTTGTTAAGTATAAAAATTAAGAAAGGAAGATAATAATGTCTCATGATTTGGTCTTTTAGGTACTTAATGGCCTAGGAATCAGGGTCTGGGGTCACTTGTCAAGCTGTGACATCACCCAGAGGCAGCCGACCTCTTTCACCTCTCTTGGGCCTCTGACTGGATGGGATGAACCAACAGGCCAGACATTTACCTACATTCTATGCTGACTCTAAATGTACAGCCCTGAGACCCCAAAGACCAGCCAGAGGTTGCCAGCGGCAAGGCTCACCCTCACTTTTCTCCAGGTTTCCAGAAGACTCTTTTTCAGAAGACTAAGCCTAGGGCACACATCAGAGACACATCTGAGGGTACACACGCCATCCCAGAATGGCTTGACACTGTCTCTCACCAGCAATGCCCCGGAAGGTAGAGCATCAGGTGGAAGAAGTATTCTTCAGAGAGCGGCTTTCCCCGGGGAGCCGTGACAGCTTGTGCCTGACGGGGAGTCCTGTTGTATTCCGAGGTGTGAAGGGAAGGCTGAACTGTGCATATGCCATACCGTACAGTTTTGCCTACAAACGCATGCAGCTTTATTGTAGCTGTGAACACTCTGCCCCTCGTCTTCACCCTTGATGATTTGAGAACATACAGGAGGATCTAGCTGTGTGATGCAGTGTTCCCCACTTGATAGGCAAAGGAGCATGTGGACCTGATGGTTCCGTCCCTTGGGTTGGATAGCCATGGGTGGGGGGGAGCACCGGTGCTTGAGGTTGAGCAGGCAGCCCTGCTACACACAGCCTGCCTTTCCATTACGGTAGTGTCCAGAACTTGGGTTTCATGGACAATTTATATTGAGACCAATAGACTTTCCAAAGGCATACGTCCTTTTGAAGCAAATTGACATGAACAGTATTGTCCAGATGAGTAGCCACACACACTAGACACTACCAAGTGCACAGAAGAAATGCAGAATTTTTGGTCTATCTGTACACTCCATGATGGGAAGACTTGGCTCAGCTGAGCATAATGAACTCCGCTGAAAAGCCACAAAAGTGTGCCTATCATTGTCAGCTAGGACAAGAGAGACCTAGAGACTTTCTTTAGATTGTGAGAGGGGAAGAGGAGCTAGGGAAACAGAAAGACAGATGGAGAGGCAGAGAGAAGGACAGAGGAAAAGAAGAAGAAGGAAGAATAGTGGGAAAAGGAGGGGTAGCCTTATCAAAATCTTTTTTAGTGCACAAAACTAATTGCATTCATCTTGAATTTGGATAATATGATATGCATAGCTCCTAAATGAATTATTAACTGTCAACTCAAGATGGCTTAACTAAAATATCCAATTCCATAACCCAAAATGTATATAAGTTAACAGTAACAATTTTACAGGTGAATGTAGAGCTGTTAAGGCAAAGCTTGGGGGTGAGGGGGTGGCAGGGTGTTATGTGGACCATCCCCGTGACACCAGATCTTGCCTCCATCACTCTCAGCGC
This sequence comes from Mus pahari, assembly GCF_900095145.1. Taxonomy (NCBI): domain Eukaryota; kingdom Metazoa; phylum Chordata; class Mammalia; order Rodentia; family Muridae; genus Mus; species Mus pahari. Next base: position 9,414,217 of record NC_034590.1, on the reverse strand, counting down.
CTGTTCTGAAAAGTACGTTTCAATAAACATCATCCCTTCCATTCGGCTTTGCTATGCACATCAAGCCAGAAAACCGCCCGTCTTCTTTCTTCCTAAAATATAAAGCTAAACAAGATCTCAGTCACAACCAGCAAATCTTTATTAATGCATTCCTTGTGCTACTTCTGAATATTAATAAAAATTAATAATTAATTTTGCCTTTGGCATTGCAAGATATACTAGTTTTAATTAGTGTACTGTACTCCTATACAATTAAAAAATAATTGATGTCCACGCTTATTGGCGGCGTCTGTGATCTTCTCTCTGTTGTTGTCAACAAATGCCTCAAAAAACAAGGTTCAAGGATGTCGTGCTGTCCGCTCGATTTACACAGCCCCAGTAACAGGCAAATCTTTTATGATGAAACAGAGCAGTTTTCTGCTTAAATTATACACAAGTATATTAACTAGAAAGAGAAAATTAAAAGCTGATGGCTACAAGGAATAATGGAAAGTCTATAAAAATGTTTTATCTATCAACAAATTTGCCAGGAAAATATCAATGGTCGACTCCATCTCACGCTGGAATGCGGAGAAGCCATCTTGGATTTGTTATGTCCATTCCGTCAAGCATTTAATTCTGATGGCCTCCTGAATCAGCTTTAGTTATTTAAATTCAGCCTATCACGCCACCCTTCCGCTCCATCATTTTAATTGTGTCGTGAACTACTTTATTACAGAATGCTAAAGCACCTCCCCATGTCTCCTTCCTCAGCGGTGCAGAAGAAGGGACTCAAGGAAGAATGCCTGTGTTTAAATGAGGGGAAGTTCCTTCTTTAAAAATATTTGTATGGACAACCCTGAATACAGAGGCTTGACTATAGAGAAGTTGATGTCAGCTTTAGAAGAAAATAATTCAAATCTCACAGCACATGTGTTGCTTGGTTCTATTTGTATTTGCCAAAAAAAAAAAAAAAAATCCCTATAGATTGGCCACAAATATGTCTGTAAAACCAAGAGGTGATATGTACGTCTCAACCCAAATCAGGGGCTAGTGAAGATTTTTTTTTTAAGAAATAAAATCATAAACAGATGAAATGGTCATTATTTTTTCAGATTTGTTGTATTTGTATAAATTTTAGCAAGTATTATATAAACAGACTATAGCCTGACACATAGTTATATAGTCTTGACACACAGGAGACTGGGGCAGGAGGATTGCTGAGTTTGAGGCTAGCCTGGGGTTCACAGTAAGACCTTCTCCAAAATCAAATAAAAAGGCAAAAAGACAGAGCAAATGTCCTGTCCTAACAACGTAATGTTTGGCTTGTTTTCTTAAGAGCATCGTCTCTGTGACCTTAACCACAGTCTAAGGTGACCTCAGCTGGTGTCTGTAAACTGCGTTTCCCACTAACTCTAGAGCCTACAGATCAGAACCCCCGTGGTTTCCCTCACAGCTGTCTTCTCCCTTCCAGGGACCCTGCCTGGCTCACAGCTGGCATTCAAGAACATCCAGAGAACGAACTGTGTCATTCTGACGGGAATTGGGTTTCCCTTCCTTCTTTTCAACACATTCCTGGCCACCAAACCATGAGGAGACAAACAAGCAGTGCTGAACTATATAATGGTCTGTTACTCAGCAGTAACAATAAATAAATAAACAAATAAACAAACTGCCAATGTGCTCAGATACAAACGAAAACAATGGACTGGGCTGGTTAGGGCACATGCTACCGCATGCCTGCTTGAGTGCAGAGCTCCAGCCCGGGGGTGGGCAGAAGCTGCAGTGCCGATTGCTGTGGTCATTGGAGGACATTTTCAGGAGAGAGGCATGTTGGAGTTCTTGGGAACAAGGGCACGCCCTACACTTCAACTGGGATGGTACTTCCATGAAGGTGTGTGTGTGTGTGTGTGTGTGTGTGTGTGTGTGTGTGTGTGTGTGTTCATCAAACCCTACACTGAGGAGCCACCTATTGATAACAAGTAAATTATGACTTAAATTAAAAAAAACTTAGTAATTTACATTTTTTTCTTGCCCACTGGTAAGTAGAAGAATCCCAGAAAAACATACACAGTTAAGGAAGGGGCTCTGGAAACCCTGTTCTGGTGTCCCCGCACAGCCCCCTAGGGTAATCGAGCTGACAGATGCCAGAGGCTTCCCCGGTAGCCTTTTCTTCCCATTGCACTGCGGCCCAGGGGCGGTGTCTAGTGTCTCTCTGGCCTCACACAGAGGCAGTGAAGGTAGCAAACAGTTTCTCCATGGTGATTATGGCCACTTTGGATGCAGAGCCGCGCCTGGTTCTTCTGCTGGAAGCTGTGAATAGCACTCTTAGCAGTACATGCAAATACTGTGGTCGGCGTCTGCACGCCCAGCTGGCCTGCTCATCAGCTCTTACTTCTCAAATTGGGTCAGTGGAAGAGGACATGGCTTTCTGTTCCCGCCATCCCCATTCTCAACATAGTCTCCATTCTGTTCACCCTGGGAGACCTACGAAGTCCACTGGGACCACCTTTCAGAAAGGACTGTTGACCTATTTTATTTTGTTTTATTATTTTTATTTATTTATTTTGTGCACCTTCATTTAATGGAGAGACTTAAATTTCTTGGGCAGTAAATAGGCTGAGCTTGAGAAGCCCAAAACGGTGCTGAGAACAGCATAGTCCAGGGGCAAAGCACAGGCTCCTTCAGACAGTAGACAGCTACTACTGACCTACCTCCTGTCTAAGATTACAAATGCTTAAGATCCTCATGTCGATAAGAAACTAAATCAAGTGAGAGTGGCCCGGCTAGAGGGCAGGCTGTGGGTCTAGTTTCTCATCTACTTGGTTTCCTTTTTAGGGCCAGAGATATAATCCAAGGCTTCGTACATGCTACACAAGCTCTCTCTACTGTTGAGCCACGCCCCCAGCCCCTCACTGGGGGATCCTAGGCAGGGGCTCTGCCACTGAGCCACGCCCCCAGCC
>NC_034590.1:9408266-9410990 GCF_900095145.1 Mus pahari | reverse complement strand
CAGCCCCTCACTGGGGGATCCTAGGCAGGGGCTCTACCACTGAGCCACACCCCCAGCCCCTCACTGGGGGATTCTAGGCAGGGACTCTATCACTGAGCCACACCCCCAGTCCCTTACTGAGGGAGTCTAGGCAAGGATTCTACTTTTAAATTAAATTTCCAGCCCTTGTTTTACTTCTCCTCATAGTGCAGAGTCTCACTGAGTTGTCCAGCCTGCTCTTGAACTTACCCTGTAGCCCACAAATGACTTGACCTCATGACCTTTCTATCTCCTCAGTCTTTCCAAAGGCAGGCTTACACTACTACTTCGGGGTCCTATTTTTTCTTTTGATTCTGCTTTTCTGTTTCTCTTCCTTTGTGCGCGACAAGAGCATGTTTAAGAGATATGGCTTACTATGAGCTTTCACTACTGCACTGTAGTTTGTTGGCCCTTGGGGTCTCTGGTGAATCGTGGCTGTCTGCATTGCCCATGGCCCAAAATGTTCAAACTTGATTCTGTTCTTGCTTTGAATTTCTGATTTCCCCAGACCCATCCTATGAACACTTTTTGTTCATTGTTCCTCAATTCACCTGGGACAGCCTAGGTCATGTTCAAAGTCTGCTAAAGTACAGACAAGCCAACCCTTGGGCAATCCAGGGATCTGAACACTAATGATCATACAGCATGCAGGGGAAATACCATGTTGGAGCAAGGGAGAAAGTGACAAAGAGATGTTGCGCCGTCAGAGGCATACCATAGCCCTGTGAAATGATGGCTGCCTCTTTGTGGAAAAGACAATTGGTGACAGGAAAAGGGGTGTGTTCTGGGCTCAATAAACAAAGGAATACTGACCAGACTGTAAGTAGAGACAATAAGAATAAGAACTCAAATGCTATAGCTGAAAAAGTCCCCTACACACATCACACAGATGTGTCCAGAGGAACCAACCACGTGCTCCCATCTTTGTGCCTTGTCTGTAAGTAGTATCTGTCCAACCGCAGAGAAGTTCTAAAGGGTGGTGAGACACAGTGCACCCACCCTGACAGGTTGCAAAGGCTTGGCCTATTGAACTTCTTAAGTTAGAATGTTCAATGGCAGAACACTTGCATAGTATGCTCAAGGCCCTGGGTTTGCTCCTAAGTACCAAAAATAGATAGATAGATAGATAGATAGATAGATAGATAGATAGATAGATAGATAGATAGATAGATAACAAAATTGTCCAGTGGCAGCTGTTGCTATTTTTCTAGGTTAGGATGAAAAGAAGAGAGTATTTACATTAATTAAGGAGCCCCAAAGTCAACGTTTTAGGATTCGTTTTGAGATTTATGTGTGTGCTTAGGTACATGTGCTTACCTGTGCAGGTGTGTCTACAAGCCAGAGGCTGATGTCCAGGGTTGTTATCTATTGTTCTCTGAGTTGGTTTGCTTTCCATTGGGGTGATGAAATGCTCTGACTCCATGCAACTTGGGAGGGAAAAGGTTTATTCCAGTTTATTACACTAGCCTGGCACAGTCCATTACCGAGGGAAGTCGGAGCGAGACTCAAGACAAGGGTTGAAGCAGAAACCATAGACGACAGCTACTTACTGGCTCACTCTCTGACTCACTCTCTGACTCTCATGCTCAGTTAGCTTTTCTTACATAGACCAGGACTGCGTGCATAGAGCTGGTGCTGCGCACGGTGGGCTAGGTCCTCCAACATCCATCAAGAAACAAGATAATCTCACACAGTCGTGTCCCCATTCCAATCTTATTTTGGCAATTCCCCAGTAGAGACTCCTTCGGATGACTCTGAGGCCGTATCATGTTAACAGGTGAAAGCTGACTAGGATCTTTTCTCCATCTTAATCTCTGAGGCACGATCTTCCGCAAGTTGGCAGTTTGAGTCTCCACTTAACTTCTTCACAGCCAAGATCTGCCCCACAGGGGTTGGGGATTTAGCTCAGTGGTAGAGCACTTGCCTAGCAAGCGCAAGGCCCTGGGTTCGGTCCTCAGCTCTGGAAAAAAAAAAAAAATCTGCCCCACAGCAAAACATGGCTCTCAGCTGATGTCTTATTTTGAGCCCTGTCCACTGGCCCTGATCTTATCATTTCTCAGGCTTCAATGCCATCTTCAGGGCTCCTGGTGGCAGAAGTGTGATACATACCTTTGATGCATCACAACTGACCTGCGATTGCTCTCCCAAGTGCAATGGTGCTCCCAAGCATCATGCGAAGGTGCTCTGAAACATCACAATGTTTGGGGATCTGCACACAAAGGAGCGAAGGAGGCGTGGCATTTCCCCCACTCTGCAGGCTGCTCACTCAGTCTCAGCCTCCTCTGCCTCAGCTCTGTGTTCTGTATGCTTCCTTGCCTCAGGGGTGTGGTGGGCTGGCATTAGCACCCATACCACTATGTCAGATGAGGGGAGAGACTGATCTAGTGACAACATTGGGAGTCCTAGGGTCTTTGGCTACAGTGAGGGCTAAATACTTCCATGTACATCATCACACCAAGCTTTCCATAGTCCCCTCCAACATGGTCTCACCTTACCTGTATGATTATTCACTTTGTCAGACCCCATCTCATCGGACCATAAGTTCTGGATTGTGTGGTCTTCAGATCTTACTGTATTTTTGTACACATGGCTCATGCCCACTAAATAATAACTGAAGGACAGGTGTGATGGTGCACATCTGTAATCCAAGCACTTGGGTGGCGGGGGGGGGGGGGGGGGGAGCAGGTTCAATGCCAACCAGAACTG
>NC_034590.1:9397546-9408174 GCF_900095145.1 Mus pahari | reverse complement strand
GTGATGGTGCACATCTGTAATCCAAGCACTTGGGGGGGGGGGTGAGGGCGGAAGGTAGCAGGTTCAATGCCAACCAGAACTGTATAGTGAAGCATTGTCTCAAACTAACTAACTAACTAACTAACTAACTAACTAACTAACTAACTATCTAACTATCTAACTATCTAACTAATTGTTCACTAAACACAAAACCCAGCAAATAATGATAGAAGGAGTCACATCTAATAGTATGCATGCCCAGTCCTGTCTTGAAAACCCAAACCAAGTACTTTCATAACCCAGGACACTGACGACACCTTACTCCTGCTAACCAGCAGTTCCCTGCCAAGCTAAACCCTACCACCCTTCTGCAGCTATGTTCCTGTACACATAGACCTGTTGTCGTTCTGCCCGAGGAATTTCAGCTGTTCACACATTATAGCCTAGGCTGGCTGGGAAGGAGGGTTTGTCTTTGTGTCCCCTGAACCCTGCCGTACTAACATACTATAAGTTCTCAATGAACACTATCAGTTCTCAATGGATATGTGCATCTGGTTTAGTCTTATTCTCCACACCCCCCTTCGAAAGCTGAGTAGACCTGCAAGGAGGTTTCCATAAACCTGCAAGTAGGTTCCCATCCTGAGCAGCCACTGTACTCATGAGGGAGCTGGACTATGTTTGGCAGGCTGTTCTGTAGTGGGGTCCTCCCTAATGGAGAGATCTCTAGGCACCCAACCACCTTAAAGGACAAGGACCTGGTTGTCCACATGGTCGAGGTGCCCTTGGTGCTGGGGGTAAAGCCTGTGGGAGGCTGAATGGCTTTGCTGGGAGTCCAGTCTGGTATGGCTCTCTTCTCACCTCTAACCCACTGCAGACCTCTGGACAGAAAGACATCGAGGTGAGAGTCAATGGCCTGTGCCCTGAATGAGGTGGCTTCTCCCCTGAGGTTGACTTTTTGTGCAGTGGGCTAAGGTGACATGTCTAACAATATAAATGGAAGTTTTATGATGATAAGATCAGTAGTTACTGAGATATTTATGTGACAGGCTGACAGATATAAAACTACAAAGCCTGCTTTTATGCCTCCCATCCTCTCCAAGAAAAAAATAAATAAATATAGAGACGATGACGGGTCACTTTGAGGAGAATTTACGATCTAAATTACCTAATACCTGGTGAACTTCTAATATGCAGGATGAAGTCTCTCAATGCTGTTAGAAAGACAAACTTCATTTCCCTAGACTGTAGCAGATGGATTCATCCTGAAGAGGAAAACAGATATCCTGCCTTTTCTTTCCTCAGATCCTGGCTGGACATGACGACACAAGCCCGCACTCTCAGCTCTCGAGAGCCCATGGCAAGGAGAGTTGTGAGTTCAAGACTAGCCAGGGTGACAGTGAGCTACTGTCTCAAAGGCCTGGAGAGAGAGTGCAGCTGTTTAGGTACTTTACCAGGGCACCAGGAGGACCCAGAGTTGAATCCCCAGAATCCATGTAAACTAAAAAATAAAAAAGGTGGCATGGTGGCACACGTTTCTACTCCTGGAGCTGGGAAGGTGGAGACAGATGGCTCCCTGGGGCTCATGAACAGCCAGCCTACCCTAATTGATGATCTCAAGGGCACTGAAAGACCCCGTCTTAAAGCACAGATTGGATGGTGCCCGAGGAGTGACAGTTGAGGTTGTCTTGTGGCCTCTACACAGGTACACACAACCACACACACACACGCATGTACCACTACACATGAATGTACCCCCACATGTGCATGTACCACTGGACATATATGAATGTAACACACCCACACATGCACATGTGCCACTGCACATATATGAATGTACACACACACACACACACACACACACCACTGCATACAAATGAATGCATACAGATACACATGCACAAGAATGGATATACACATACCTGGACATATGTACCACTGCACATAGATGAATGCAACACAAAATATAAACATTAAAGGGTTGGGAAGCACCCCACATTGTCAAAAAACACAGAGGAAAAAAGACAAAGGCCTGGAATGGATGTGCTGAGATGGCAGAGGTGACTTAGGATCCCGGGGCTGTGGAGTCAGTACCCACTTCAATCACAGCAGAGGACTCTGGAGAACGTCCTGTAGAACATTGTGGAAGATGTGGCAGTAGCCACTGGCAGCATCTTTCCTTCCATCCAGGTGACAACACAAACTTGGGAACATGGGGTCAGTCTTCCTCCATGCCTGGCTAATGCCATTTTCCCTGCTGATATGGGAGTAGAAGCCAATGCCAGGCTGACACTGGTGCTGTCTGAGCCGACATTGGCAGCTTAACAACTTCACCCACATCTTGGCTCAGGAACCCCTAGTTACCCACTTCGGTGGAGCACAGCCAAATCCCCAGGGCCAAGAGCACATCTCTTCTGCCAAGCTATGACCAAGCACTCCCCAAGTGTGGTTTCTTAGCATAGCCATGACTACTCGGCAAATGGAGGTGTTGCTGGCCCCATCTTTGGAGGATAAAACGGAGGTCGATGGGGAGGTGTGTGAGCCTGCCTGTCCATAGGCTCGAAGAAGCCTTGCCTTGGTGTCACGGCCCTTTGACGTGACAAATTCAAGAATCAGAGACTTCTTTGGGCTCACAGTTCACTGGGTATGTTTCATCACGGCGGGACAGGCACAGAACTTGGAGCAATTCCATTCATGCTCTCAAGGAGATGCTGCTTCCTTAACATCGTAAGAGACAGGGAAGCAGAAATACAGACCAGATGCAGAACTGGAAACAGCCTTCAAAGCTTGTCCTTGGTAGGCTGCTTCTTCTTGAAAGATCCTACATCCAAAGGTTCCATCATCTCCCAGGACAGTTGGGGACCAAGTGGTCAAAGATGCTCACTGCTGGGGAACACACAGTAGTTACCCCCCAGCTCCCATCCTCTTGCTTGATGTTACATGGCTGTAAGGGTTTCCTAATTAAACCTGGTCCCTGTGGTTGTCTGGGTACCAGCTGTTAGGATATACAAAGTTTATCCCTCTCCCTGTGCCTTTTCCCTTATGGTGGCATCTCCCTGAAGCACTATGGAGGCTCAAAGTCAGATAGGCTCATTTCCAGAAGGGAAAAGGGAACGACAGGCCAGAGACAGAGCCCTCTCCAGCATCTCATAGCTAAACAATAGCAGCAGAGGGACAAAAGTCCAAGATCACCTTAAAAAGTGGTTAAAGAAAAGACCACCTTTCTACAGTGTCTAATGAACTTGCCTATTTCTTCTGCGCTGTCTGATCTTTCCTTAACTCTGCTTCCCGGCTCATTGTCACAGCTTGGTTTTTAAAAGAGTGTTTGCAGGACATTGCTATGCCTGAAGCATCTCCAGACCTCAGGGGAAGGCCAGGAGCTTCTCTCTCTCTCTCTCTCTCTCTCTCTCTCTCTCTCTCTCTCTCTCTCTCTCTCTGTGTGTGTGTGTGTGTGTGTGTGTGTGTGTGTGTGTGTGTGTGTGTACTGCATATCACCCTGAAATTAAACCCTTTTACTGTATCTTATCAGATCGATTGCCTGTGTAGTCCTCGGCTTTGTCTCATTTAAATAAAACTTCCATTTGTACCAATCCTATAAATAGAAAATCGTATTGATCAGGGCCCTACCAGCAGCCTGCATTTCAGTTATCAGTGAAGCCTGACCGGTTAATGTGAGGGCTACAATTTATTATGCGGCAAGATACGAGCCCAGGCCGTGCCGTTTAGGTCTCTAAACAGAAGCATGCTTAGCTCTGCCAAGCCAGTTCAGCTAGGCCATCCCCAGGATCACAGTTCCCTGGGGATTTGTCATTTTAGAGCCTCAGATGCTCAGTGAACTTGGCCTTAATAGAGATAACTCTGGCTCAGCCCAAGTAGAAGTCATCTTTACCCAGAGCCATGATGACACCTAGGAGACTTCCAGGACACTCTGAGTGGTCCAGGATGGAGATTTATAAAATGTGTCTATCACTTTGTTAAGTCACTGGCCATTCTTATGAGTGTATATTCATGATGCAAAATTATGATTTTTAAGAAAATTTCATTTTATGCATACATATCATAATCATATTCACCGCTGCCACCATTCTCTTGGTTCCCTATCCCTTTCCTGATGACACACTCCCCACCCCCCAGACCTGAATAACCTCTCTTCTACTTTCAAGTTTTCTTTACGTTCTAGATTCTGCCTGTGAGATAAATCATGTTATATTTGCTTTTCCGCATCTGGCTTATTTCACTTGACACAATGATCTTTAGTACCGTGTACTTTCCTACAAATGGAATCATTCTTGTCTTCCATGTGACTCAGTAAAACCTCTGCCATGTATAACACATGACACTTTCTATGTCATTCATCTGGTGATGGACACCTAGGCAAGCCACTAGGCTTTAAGTTCATCATCCCGTTGGACAGTGTTCTAAACTGTCAATCATGTCAGCTTCTGATTTACAGTTTGTAATTGATGGCTTTCTTCGAAACAGTGGAGGAGGATGCTGGGCTGCTAAAAGAGATGAGGTCACATTTGGCTCTGGAGCCCTCTCTGCTCCATGGTCATAAATATACCACCCCTTCCAGAAACCCCACTCTGTGGTGATGCTACGGTTTCCTGCCTTTACTGTTGGTCTGCACGGCAGATCTCAGGTAGATGTGACTGTGGGTTCTGCCACTATCGCCAAGACGCTCAAAGCTATATGTGTGGGAAACCTTCTGTCAACATGAGTCCCTGGGGGCGCATTTGAAAGACTTCACTCCTGACCCCAGAGCCTTGAGCAGCACTGAAAGGTCATTTGTCCCACTCTGAATGCTCACATAAGGAAACGTCAAGGGTGTGACTCTTTGTGGGTTTGTCCTTAGTACCATGTGCCTCTTCTTGTGCTATCAGCTGTCCACACTTGCAGCCACCAGCAGACTGATGATTGTAAGGAAGTCCTCCACAGTCTCCTGGGAACCCACGTTTCCTGGCAGGTCCTCTGAATGGACAAAACAGGATCCCTGGACTCGCTGGGACATGCCCCTCAAGCCCATGGACCTTCATGCTGAGGGTCCAAACCTCTTAGTTCCATTGGCTTTCTGCTCCTTCCCCTCAGTCCAGACAGAGCTCGCTCATCTCTTTTCTTTTTGGTGCTCTGCGTGACACTCCTTCTCCAAGGTGTTTCCTGTGTCTCTGGAACAACGGAAATGGCAGCAGAGACACTGGTCAGTTCACGTTTCCGAGGGGATTCACAAGCCCCAGGGCTCTCCGAGTGCACAGAGAGCTCATTCAGAACGTCAGTGGTGAATGGGCCCTCAGGCTGCGTCTGTGCACACAGACCCTCTGTGCAGCATCCAAGCTTATCACAGCCTCCAGGGCTGGATGGGCCCCCGCCTGAGCCATCATCACACAGCACTGAGTTTTCCTCTGAGGCCACGGGGAAGAAGAGGAAACGTGCCTTTCACTTATGCACTGCCTATCTCTTCCCATTGTAGTTAGAAGGTGACTCCTTCCCAGGCAAACTCCATTCCCTGCCTTTACCACTGAGCCTGATATCAATGATACTTCAAGGCACAGTGATCTACCTCCTAAAGCCAAACCCTTTTGTTCCAAATCACTGGGCAAATCGGCACCAACTATAGAACGCAGCTGAGCTTCAAGAGGCCTCTTCGGTTTCTTTTTGTAGATTTCCTCCAGCCTGAGCTTAAGTGGTGTTTCCTCATCTTACTTCAGAGACTTGCTACTGACTGCTGACGCATATGCACTATTGCGAACACCCACACACACTTTCTCTTTCACAAATATCATAAGCAGGATAACATATTCACATACAGAGAAACGGAAAATCGTATCAATCTATTAACACACATAAATAGCCTTAAGCAGGATAATATGTTACATATACATACATGTGTGTAAGCGCGCGCACACACACACACACACACACACACACACACACACGCACACACACACACACAACCACATGCTGCAGTGCCTCTTTATCCCACAGTGGAATCCAAGGCTAGATCATGTTGGGATACTTATGGCTGCCCCCAGAGCATTCACAGGCTGAAAAAAAAGTAGGAGGTTGAATCTAGATCAAGCATTTATGTCCCCAGACTTTTCTGAGAACAAAGACAGAAACTCCGGTGGGTAGTTGTTCTCTATCCAAGTCATTAACCAGTTCACTCGGGCAGGTGGCCATCCTGGACCAAGGAAATGACATACCACGGAAGTCCTCACTCCCTTTTGTAACTGTATGCAGAGAGGGTAGTTTGCCAGTTTCTGCCATTTTCATGGAAGTTAAAAACTTCAGTGAGTCCAAGTCCCTGGGAGGGTGCCTGTCGGGGGCAGAGGCCATCTGGAAGTGGCTTCTGAAGTCTCTTTGTGGCATAGGTGGCTTTTCTGTCTGGCATGGCACTGAGTCGCTTATTTGCAAAGCCATTGCACAGGTCTTCATAAAGCCTTTTTTTGTTAGTGTTAAATTTTAATAACTTGGGTTATAGGCAGGGTAGAAACAATATCTAAGTGGCATTTAAAAGCAAATCTATTAAATTTTAGGGTAACTGCATTACATGGCTGGATATATCATCATTTGGATCCTGCAGAGGGTGGGGCAGCCACTGTATGAGAGGAGAAATAGTGAATGCTTTGGAAAACACAATCTAAGCCTAATATCATGGCCGAGAAGGAGATTCTCTGCTCATTACCAGTGAGATTGTTTTTATCTTACCTATAACTAAAGTTATTAAAGTTTGAGAACTATAAAATGCTTAATGAGAAGCTGCAGGATAAATGATAGCAGCTCACTCCTAGAATGGTATTTGCTGATTATTAACTCCGAATCTCTTTTATAAGACAGCGAGTCTCCCAGTTTGCAGGGCACCCCACTCATGAGAGTGTAATGGTTAAAGCACGTAGTGAAAGATTAGCTGGGTAGCTATGGAAACTGCCATGCCGTCCCAGTGGAGGAGGAAGAAGGTATGGTTTGAATCCGGAATGCTCACATCTCTACTCGGCCCATAGGCCCATGGGTCATGTGTCTGACCACTTGGTACCCAGCCAGAAGCATCCCTCTGGGATGCTGTGAAACTTCCGGTAGGCACAAGTGCTTTACTGGCAAAGACCTTGAGGATTTTAGCCTGGCTTTGCTTCACATCCAGTCTATGCTTTTTGGTCTATCAGGGTCAAAAAGGCCACTTCCATGGACAGAGCGACAGCAGGCTCACCAGACTGGTTCTCAACCTGTGGGTCACGGTCCCCTGAGGATCAAATGACCCTTTCATAGGGATCACATATCAGATATTTATATTGTAATTCATAATAATAGTAAAATGAACATAATTTATGGTCAGGGATAACCACAACATGAGGAACTGTATTAAAGGGTCACAGCTTTAGAAAGGTCGAGAACCACTGGCCTGCACCTTCCCCAACAAAGAGATTCTCTGAACTGTGATCTTAGAAGTTGTGTTGCATTTGTAGCAGAGACTCTGATTTCCTCCATGCACTCCACAGAGAGTGTGCTCTGGCAGGGTCACAGAAAGTAGACACAGCACGAGAGAAGCTGTGGGGGGCCCAGTGAAGTCGCTGTGGAATGCTGCCAGCTGCAGCAAACACATCCCAGTCAGCCAAGCAACGGGTTTAGTTCCACCTCTGCCAACTGAGGACACATGCAAATATTAATAGGTTAACTGCGGCTTTATAGACCAGCAGCAGCAGCATTGCTAGCCGAGTCCGTCTGGATGAGGAATTAGGTTTCTACTTCATGGGACTATGGACAGTGTTGGCCACACACCATCATATGGGCTCCATCCTGTTCTGCTAAGATGTCCATAGTCATTCTAGATTCCCACTTGACAGAACTGCCTGGATGTTGCTGTGGACCAGCAGTTAGGTGCATTCAAGGAACAATGCAAAAATCCCAGCACCCAAGGGCCATTATTCTCAAAGAATCTAATCTCATCACTTCAGAGTGAGGCTGAGAATTCATGTTTTCACTGAGGACCATGAGTTTGGAGCCACAATTCTCAATTCTGCCTGGACCAGAGAGAGCTTTAAAAGTTCTGACACCTGAGTCTTAGCTGCAAGGATACTCCCGTGATGGTTCTTGTGTGTGACCTGGTTACAGGGATCATAATGGCTTGCCAAGTGTGTCAAATTGGCAGTGGAGGCCGAGACTCCTTCCAGCTTTGGAGGGTGATCTTGATAAAGCCTGGAGGTACTGCAATGACAGAGGGAGTGTGAGCTGGTTGGAGCACACTTGTGCTAAGAGTGTGTATCCCAGCCTTGGGGTCTCAGAGAAAAGAGTGTTGGACCTGCCATGCTCTGGGGGAGACTGGGAGTATGGAAGCATCTTACTCATTGATATGTGCCTTCCCCAATTTCCGAAGTGGAGAAGGGGAACAGTAGAGGGCTTTCTAAATTCACAGGAGGCATAAAAAGTCCAGGAGATTTGATGAGAAGCCACAGACGGAAGAGGAAACTTAGCAGTGTGAGCCAGACCCGGGAGTCACGGGTCTTGTCTGGAATGGTAGCTGTAGAGAGCTATCTGTTATCCTCTGAGCTTGGAGTGAATCTTGGAGTGATTAGGGGAACAGGTGGGGTACGTTTGGGGAAGACAAGATCAGGAATCCTAACTTGCCTTGATGTAATTTGAAGAGGGGGAAGAGTGGAGAGGCTCCAGCTAAGCACAGCTCTATTAAGTCAAGAGAGACATTTCTCATCTCTCTCTCTCTTTTTTCCTTATAGAGACTGAAAACAAACACTCAGACTGTTTCATAATCTTTGCTTCCTCTCAGGTCTCACTTGCTGCGAAGGGTGGAATTCTGCTCCAAGGGATCGCAAGGCCCAGGGTGGAGCTGGTTTCGTAAAAGTGTGCACCTCAGAAGGACTTGGTGAATAGTGGGTAGAAGGTGTTAACAGTTCAATGATGAAACAGTACCGTCCAGAAAGCGCATCTCTCTGGGTGGTTTTGAGCATCTCTCTGAACGGTTTTGAGGTTAGGGGATATACACTAGGCTGTAAGGTAGCAATTGTCTTGATGATCTCTCCTAGTCTTTGAGAGGAGGAACTATCTGCCTACCCTCTGGTCTCCCGTATCTAATTCTATCTGCCCAAGGAGACAGTGCATAGGTGCAGCAGGGAATGGAGATGCTTGGCAGCAAATACCTTTCCCTACCCCCATGGCTGTGGTTGGACAGAGTACCAGCCAGCTCAGGATGAGTCTGGCGATATGACCCTACACCTCTCTACTGAGCAGAAGCCACACACCTTCACTAGCCACTGCCACAGTCCCCTTTCTGTTCTGTTATAACCTTGCAAATATCCACAGTACCAAGTCTGAGCTAGGAGGGAGGGGGAGGAGGGAGGGAGGAAGGTGGCTTTATTAACAGATCACGGAAGACTGACCCTCATCACTTTCCTTCCGTTATGTAAGAATGTTGTACAAATCATTAGGCAAAAATTTGATGCGGCTCTTCCTTCAATTAAACATGATGATGGAGGCCAAGGCTGGCTCACTGTGCAGATTCCCCAGGAGAGCCTCCTCGCTGCAGAATGGAATACCTATTAGCTTTCCGCCAAAATAAAGGTCACCAGACAAGAGCCTCCTCATCCAACTCTTACTACCTTGAACATGTAGTGTAATCAGGCAAGATGTGTCACACTCAGGAAACCAATGGTACAATTATATAGAATATGCCCATGGCGTGACAACCCTTTCGCTACTCTCTCAAAGTGCTCAGAATGTCAAAGAGCCCGGGCCCTGGCTTAGGGGAGGGAGGAATGGATGTCTGAGGCCATGGGTTCCTGCTCATGGAGTTTATTCTCTCTGCTCCTGATTTAAGGAAGAGACAATCATCCCAGCACATTGTCTGAACCACTCAAGAATCAGAAAATCCCTGTGGGTGGGGGAACACAGCAAGGGTCACATAGACTGTGAACCCTGAGCTATACACTCAGGTGTGCAAGCCTGTGACCCTCTTCATTTTTCCATTAAAGTGCAGTACCTAATTTGAATCTTTATTTTCTTGTGCAAAAATTAGTATCAGATAATTTGATAGTCTTGCCTGGGATTGGTCTAAGTTTCTAAGCAATTGTGCCTTTATGCAGAGAGGTAAAGGCCTGGGTGGATACAGAAGTGTCCAGTCCTGACCCTTACTGCATGCTGACATCTACCTACCGTGAACGGGCTGACCCTTGCATATCCATCTGCAGGTCATGGCACACAGCATAAGTAGGCCATCTCGACAGGAAATAGAGCCTGGGCACTTTGGAAGAATGTTATAGTTTAAAGGTACCTTCACATTTTCTTACTTACTTATTGTGAGGGAGAGGTATGTACATGCCCTAGGACACATGAGCTGGGTGCATGGGTGGCAGTCAATAGACAACTTTGAGGAGCCAGTTCTCTGCTTAAAACACAGAGGTTTTGGAAATCAAACTCAGGTAATCAGCAATCCATCACTGGGGCAATTTACATGAAGAAGAGGCAACATTGAAGACAACAGCACACAAACACAAGCATGCATGCACACACACCTACCAGTTACATGAGCTGATAGTCTCCGTTTCCTGCTCCCATTGGTTTAAGCTGGAGTTCTGCCTCATGCAACCAGAAAATATCTGAGTGGAAATCTGAGAAGAACAAAGAGGAGGAGGAGGAGGAGGAGGAGGAGG
>NC_034590.1:9388455-9397426 GCF_900095145.1 Mus pahari | reverse complement strand
AAGAAGAAGAAGAAGAAGAAGAAGAAGAAGAAGAAGAAGAAGAAGAAGAAGAAGAAGAAGAAGAAGAAGAAGAAGAAGAAGAAGAAGAAGAAGATCATCCCAGCCTAGGAGACTGGAGATCAGCGTAGATGAAGATTTGGTGGGGCCTGGAATTTGCACAATTTTGAGAACTCAATTCAGTATTACCCAAGACAACAATAGCCACAGTGCCTCCAAGGGCCCCTGATGATCAGAATTATGAAAGTTAAGCTTCTTTGGTGCCCCAAGGATTAGCCTCTAGTCTCCCAGGAAGTCATTGGTTAAAATCAATGTGTATATCTCAGTTTCATTATCAAAAGCAAGAATATTGGTTTAAGCTAGATCTCATCCCATTGAAAAATAACTCCAGGTATGTATAGTTTCTGTTCAAGTAAAGACATTGCCCTAAATTAGAGATTGTTTTTTCTTTCTTTCTGAGAATTTCACACAGAGCATTGTAGTCACAAACCTTTTCACTCTCCTCCCTCCTCCAGCTCTTCCCACACTCTTGCAAGTCTCTCTCAAATTCATGACCTCTTCTTTAACTATCGTTTATTAATTTGTGCGCATGTGTGTTTGTGTGCATATGTGCATGTGTGTAAACCTTGGTGTGGTTCTTCCTTCAGTTAAACATGGAGGCAAAGCCCAGTTTGGTGTACTATGTTCTAGCTTGATTGCTCAACGGGATCACACACACACACACATACACACATACACACATACACACACACACACACACACACACACACACCCTGCAGAGTCCATTTACCGTTACTCAGATGTGTAAGTGTGTGGGGCTGACTGCGTGGGACTATATAACCTACCAAGGAGTTAGTCCCTAGAGAAGTCTCCACAGCTGCTAACTTCGCTCCTTCCTTCCTCCAGGGGTGGGCCTTGTGAGATCCTCTCAGGTTGAAATTAAAGATTTGTGATATTTGCTTGAATGAAGCTCCTTTTTTCTGACCAGTGTCTGCGTGGGTGTTGCATGGCATTGTACCTCTGGGCTGTAGGCCAGGATGCTGGTCAGTGAAAACTCCCCCAAGATTCAAGCTAAGAGGCCCCTACCTCTGCCATCTTGGTAGTTGTAGGGCTAAGGAGCAAGCGGAAGCCAGTTTAGAAAGAATTGCACCCTGTGCCCCATTCACTCTCTTCAGAAGTCTTTTGGCTGTGGCTAGCTGGGCAGAGAAGCTTTCTTAAAGAATGTTTTCATGCAAAAATCCTAAAATGCTGAGAATACAATAAGATGAACGGCCCCTGGAGGCTACGGCTTAAATATTTTATCTTCCCAGATATCAGTTACACTGCACTTCCCTCCAAGGACCTAAAGTCTTTTAAATATAGCATCTAATGAATCCTCCTGCCATCGATGGATGGCACAGCATCGTTACCCTGATTTCACAGGTGAAGACACGGAACCTCCAGAAGGGTCCAGAGGTTCTGACAGCCCAGCGACAGTCAGTGGAAACCCCCATCACACTGCTGGTGGTGGCTGACCCCACAGGACACCACAGTCGAAAACCACTGGAAAGGTACTAGCTATTGCACACACACCACCGAGTAGGATAACATGAGAGGGCTGGGGACAGCTCTGTCTCCTGTGCATGCAGATCAGGAAGTGACAGATTCAAGATCCATTTGCCACACAGCTAAGGTGTCACCCTGCTTCTTTACAGCCAGTTCTTTGGAAGACAAGCACTACCATTAATATAGTTGGTTACAACCCTATGCCGGTTTCTCCAAAATGACTAGATGACATAGCAGACCCAAATCAGGCCTCACTACATTCTTCCATATGACCAGGCTTTGGCCACACATGATGTTCCCTCCCAGCCTGTGAGGAACTCTTCCTTCTTCTTAAGTCATAGAGGCAGACACTAGCCTGAAGATACAATCAGATCTGTTTGGCTTGGAAAGAGAACAGCAGATCCGGGATTCTGCCATAATCACTGCCCAGCTGCTACCACCATTCACTATGCAAACCACTATGATGGTTCAGATGTTGCTTTCAACAGCATGGCTGTTGCCATGGCCGCGGGGTAAGCAGGAGAGTCTCGGGAGAGAGACACTTTCTGTTCCACCAAACCCACCTTTGCTTGTGGGCGCTGAACATGAATCTCAGAAAGGAGTCGAGAGAACGGTTTCTCAGAGCAAGGCAGCATCCTAGTTGTCCAAACTCAAACTTGCTCAGTTCTGAGGCTGTTGTTCTTCACTCCTCCCTAAAACCAGGGAGGTGGGGCAACGTCCCAGGGTGTGCCAAAACTTCAGACCCAAGAGATTTTCATTCCAATATAGAGCTTAGAGCTTTCAGAGGGGGAAGAAAGAAAGAAAAAGGGAACAGGGGAAGAGACAGATATAAGACAAGGGACTATAGTGAAGACAGGTCGATAGGTACAGAGAACTGGCAGGATACTGGGAGGTGACAGATACTGAATATGATAGGCACCTAGAATTAGATGATACAGGATCCAAAGCAGATGCTAACTGACTGACATATAGATGATAGATAGATAGATAGATAGATAGATAGATAGATAGATAGATAGATAGATAGATAGATGGATGATAGGAAGAATATGATAGAAATGAATGATATATATGAATGAAATAAACATGATAGATGATATAGATGGATACATACATACATACATACATACATGGATACAAGACAGACCATGGAAAAGCAGATGTACACGAAGAGGAAGAACAGCAGCAAAGAAAGCACGAGAAGAATCTTCAACAGAAATAGAAAAACATGGAAAGCGAGGGAGGAAAAAGAAGAAGAAAGCAGAAGGAAGTACCATGCTGGAGATGGCAGCTTCGGACCCACATTGTAAAATGACAAGGATTGAGTGAGCATTCTCTAACACAGATAATATTGTCTGTGTAGTCTATAAATATAAAATTAAATGCTGACCTCTCTGGTCCATGTCAAAAGTCCAAGCCAGCATCAGCACATATTGTTTTTATTTGTTTCAAGAGAAAATAGATCAACAGCATTAACTTCCCAATGAAGAGAGAATTGAATGAATTAAGAAGCAGAACCATAAATCGTGCCACTTTTATTGGCACCGTGATAAACATGCCCCAGGCTTCACAGGGAGTGGGGTCTGGGATATTTTCAATACCCTGAAGCATCCTCTTCGCCACCAAGAAAGGCAAGGAGATATTAATTCACCAACGAGAAAGGAAAAGAGACATTAAGACTCAGGCCCCGTTCGCCCACTTCTCCTGCCTCTATCCATCTCCATCTGACAAGGCAGTGGCACACACTTCCAGAAATATTGAGAAGGAGGACCTGGACAGAGGCAATTTGGAGAGTCTCTGGGGGAGCCAGGGTGCCGGGAGCCAGCTTCTGCAATGTTGGAGGGTCGGGGGAGATGGAAGGCAGCTTGGATTTCCAGGGAACAAGTCAGGCTGTGTGACCAAGGTGTACAGGTTGAACCTGGCCTGTCCCATCACCTCATCCCCTGCTTGCTCTCTGGGCTCCAGCTTTCATGGGCATGGGAAGCGCCACTTGCCAAGAAGGGAAAGGGGAAGGGTGTCAGCCCCGGTTCCACATCCTAACTGGGCAGCTGCTTAATAAAGCAGCATTCCTGTGGCAAAGGCAGTCTCCTGTGGTGCTTTAGCTCCAAGTCTCTGGTGATTCAGAGCAGTTCTTGCTTTCGATGGCAGGGCTTGTCACGGCGCTCACACAGGAGAGTCACACACAGGGCTAACTTGTCCTGTTTAACCCCGGGAGTCCAGAGGAGAAGTCCCTCAGCTTTGTGTCTTTTCCACACCCAGGTCCCATCTCCTTGTGCTAATCCTCTCTTCCAGCACTTTAATTCTGAAGGCGCCAAGGTGGGCTCAGTGGAGACTGAATGAATCCTTTACAACCTCTGCTAGGTTTCCCATGAAATAGTGGAAGGGAGGAGGATTTTATATGAAAAAGAACACCAAAAAGATAAACACATCAGACTAAGAAAACCTTACAGTTATCAGCAAATGCTATATATTCGTAAGCCAATGGCAAGCACATTGACTAGGTCATTACAACTCAAAAATAATTACCCCTTAGAACAGAATTGCAAAGCAGTAAAGATTTTCTGGCTATTAAAACACTCTCAATAGATCTTCTACAAATCTGCTCTCTGCTGTATATTCCCTCCTAGTGCCATTGTGGGCATTCCAGGTCTGTCTAGCTGGGATGAGCACTAGTCACGGTGCCCACATGGTTGGCTAGATTCATGCACTCCGTTCTCCAAGTGGCTAAGGTCATGTGAGCTCCTCACACCCAGTACTGGAGACTGAGTTGGAACCAGGGCATGCTCAGGTTGGTTGGGCCCTCTACCACAGAGCTACCACCCCAGCCCTCAGCTATATAAGCTTCATTAGTTCAGAAAGATTTTTGCCTTGGTCCTGTGGCTGTGTAGAGATGCGCTCAGGCATCTGAGGTGACATAACTTGCTGGGGTCTCTCAATTTAAGATTGGCTCACGGATAGAGCACCTGCTGTGAATCTACCAATGAGAGGTTGGGAGCTGTCTCAGTGACTCAGTGGGAAAACACATGTCTGGAGTTCACCAGTAAGGGTTCTGAGGTGCAGTTGCCTGCCATGTCCAATGCCCTGAGTTCTACCCCCCAAAACCTGATTAGTGACAACAATAATAATCATTGACAGCATGCATGATTCTAATGATATACCATATATATTCTTTTATATATTATATATAATATATATAATATATATTATATATATTATATATATATTATATAAATTATATTATAATATATTATATATATTATATATATTATATAAATTATACATATTACAAATTATGTAATATATATATATATATATATATATATATATATATATATATATATATAGTCTGTCCCACTTGGGTATCCTTCATTCCAATAACGGCTGAAAAGCAAAGATCTATTCATCTCTCTGTGCATCCATCTCTGCTTTTATTTCTTCCCTAGGTCTCGCCTCACATCATGTCACCCTAGAGGCTTCATTTGCCTTCGCAGTTGATAGTTGGTGTGTATTGCTCAGGTCTGCTCTGCCCAAGGCCTATCAGAAGAATAAGGAGAGATGATGCTGTTAGCCCTTGGCTCATCGCTGAGACTCCAAACCTCATTCTGTTTAGTGGTGTCTCCAATGAGTATGCTTTTCTTGAGTTTCATGAGTTTGTTAGAATGTGAGGTCCAGATCAGGATTCCCCCATGTCCACTTGATTTCTCTCCTCTAACATTGCCCTATGCCTTCACAGTGCCTATCTAAGGGGAGAAGGCCTCTTTGGCTCTGTAGACTTCTCATTCAACTGCATCTCACTGGATAAACAGTGTTGTGTACTTCTGCACTCTTTGGAACCAGCTCTGCCCATTTCCACTGCTGCCTTCTTGTCACAGGCCACAAGGGGCAATGGAACACTTCACAGTCCTACCAAATCCTTTTTGCTCTGTTTCCAGCATCCCTCTTCAGCCCTGATGGAAAGGTACTGATATGACTGGACTCGCACGTACCTGAGTATCTCCCTCAGTGTGTCAGACTTACCCAGGTTCCTTTGGGTTTCGTTGCATGTGAAGTGTCTCAGCCAGTATTAAGCCAGATCCTAGAACTAAAGGCATGTTCTCTTTAATATCACCACAAGCACAGCTACAAACCTATAGTTTGGGTGATCTTATTTCTTTCTTTCTATCCACTTGCCTCATAGAGATGCTTCAAACAGCTTAGCTTAGCGGTGGCTTATAGGCTGAAACATATCATCTACCATGTCTGGGGCCCCAGAGACAGGATGTGTGTCTTCTGCTACGTCAGTTTGTTGCTGCGTATACTGTTTGAATACAAGTAACCTACTCAAGACTACCAATGCCCTACTGCTGCTATGGAGGGGTAACTGACTCACAAGCGCATTAATTTCAGCAATGGATTAATTCACGAATGAGTTCATGACTGAGTGGAAGCAAGAGTAAGATAAAGGAAGTGGCTCACTAGGGACGGCTTTGAGACAAACTCTGCCCATCCCTGCCCTCTGCTTCCCGGCTGCTATGAGATGAGACTCCCTGTCTCCTCACTCCCTTTCCACCCTGATGTTCTGCCTCGGCTTCAGTCCAATGGATCCAGCTGACCTTGGGCTGAACACCAGGGACAAAGAGCCAGCATACATTGTTCCCCCTTTGAAAGCATCCTTCACATCTGTGAAGATCTGACTCACAGGGGAGGCCTAAGGGAAGGCCCCCCTGCTTCTCTGAGTCCATTCATGTATTCTAAAAAGTGGAGATTTTGAAAGTACCAAGTTCAAGACACAAATGCTTATGAGAAACATCTGATAGGATGGAACATCTATGGCACGATATAGAACTATGCAGCTACTAAAAACAATCAATTTATGAAATTCTTAGACAAATGGATGGATCTGGAGGATATCTTCCTGAGTGAGGCAACCTAATCACAAAAGAACACACATGATATGTACTCACTGATGAGTGGATATTAGCCCAGAAGCTCAGAATACCCAAGGTACAATTTGTAAAATACATGAAACTCAAGGAGAAGGAAGACCAAAGTGTGGATACTTCTATACTTCTTAGAATGAGGAACAAAATACCCATTGAAGGAGTTACAGAGACAAAGTTCAGAGCAGAGACCGAAGGAGTGACCATCCAGAGACTGTCCCACCTGGGGATCCATCTCATAAACAACCACCAAAACCAGACACTATTGTGGATGCCAACAAGTGCTTACTGACAGGAGCCTGATAAAGCTGTTTTCTGAGAGGCTCTGCCAGTGCCTGACAAATACAGAAGTGGACGCTCACAGCCATCCACTGGACGGAGCACAGGGTCCCCAATGAAATAGATAGAGAAAGTACCCAAGGAGCTGAAGGGGTTTGCAGCCCCATAGGAGGAACAACAATATGAACTAACCAGTGCCTCCAGAGCTCCCTGGGACTAAACCACCAACCGAAGAAAGCACATTGTGGAACTCATGGCTCTAGCTGCACATGTAGCAGAGGATGGCCTAGTCACTCATCAATGGGAGGGGAGGCCCTTGGTCCTGTGAAGGTTCTATGCCCCAGTGTAGGGGAATGCCAGAGCCAGGAAGCAGGAGTGGATGGGTTGGGGAGCAGGGGGAGGGAGGAGGGGATAGGGAATTTTCGGGGGGGGGGAACTAGGAAAGGAGATAACATTTGAAATGTAAATAAAGAAAATATCTAATTAAAAGAAAAAGAAAAAGAAAGGCAGGAAGAAGCCTATTTAATTTTCCAGGTGGCCAGGCCTTGCATTTGTTTGTATAGATGGTTTTCTTCCCCAGAGATGGAAGTCTGGGTTATACATTTGTGGATGAATTGGTTACTCGACACTGATGAGGTTAATTAACTCAGATGGTATAGACACTGGAACTGGATAATTCAGGATGAAAAGATGGGCTTTGGCATGTGTGAGAAATAAAAGTATTAATCTCCTTTATCATCCACTTTTATATAGAACTTTATTAACATGTGCTAGAGAAGGAGACATAAGAGATAAAACATCCACGTGCCAGCCACTTTCCTGGGAAGATTGGCAGGGGGTTGGCCCGTAGATCTTCAGAGAACCATGTTGACTTATTACCTGCCATTAGGAGGGAGTGTTCATTTCTCATTTGTCTGGAGAGAAAAGCCTCTTCCGTAATACTGAGAGCTAATAGCCCCACAAAGAGTAGACTTTGGGTTCCTAAATTACCAGGGTTGGCTGTGTCCCAAGCCTGAAGATACCCTGGCTTTCTGCTTCTCATTTCTCATTTCTTGTGTGAGCATAAGAGAGGCTAACCCCAGATCGGACTTCCCAGAGGACCAAAGAGAATGCAGCCAAACATCACAGCCCTAGGTAGATCTGTTTGGCTGAAGTCTCAGAATTGATTCAGGGCCCTGATATGATGTAAGTTCAGCCCAATGACTGTACCCTCCTTTCTAGAATGATTTCTAATTATCTCCCAACCCAAACAAAAGAATTTATGTTGATACTATAGACACACGCACACCATTCCCCACTCTGAATTGCTTGGCTGCAGGGACATCTGTGTTCTCCCATTAGATTATACATCCCCAGTGGTTTGGGTCATTCACAACCAGGGAGACCAAGCTCCAAAGGCAAGCAAGAGGTGATGGGTTCAGTTATTGATCAAGTCTCTTCACATCGATCCTTTCACCTCCTTCAGAGGATGAGGGCCATCACTGCATCTGCTACTATGAATATAAAATCTGCATTCATGACAGGAGCTATGATGTCATCTGATCCCCCACTAGAGAAAAAAATGACTAGAGGTGTTGGAGTACCACAGTCTGAAAGGCAACCCAGTCAATTCCCCTGACAATTGTCACTAGTTGGGGCTGGCTGAGGAAACTGGGTCTGGATGGGTCAATGCAGAAAGCTTGACTGTGGTAATCATCATTTGCTAAGCATGCCTTGTGCCCAAGTACAACGTATGTGCTCGGTACACTCTCTGAGAATGGGACTGAAAACCAGCAGAGATCTAGAAAACACATTAGGGCCCACCTCCTACCACCAACCTCCTACCTTCAAGCATCCCCTAATTCCAAAGCACTGCCTCAGTGCTGTGCTTTTTGGAGTTTAAAGGCCCATCCCTGTGTCTGACAGCAAAGGAGAGTCCAGAGGGTGCATCACCAATTTAATTCTTTCCCAAGACACAGTATCTTCAAAGTTTTGTATAAAGTCAAAATGAAAGAAAGACAAAAAGACAGACAGACAGAAAGAAAGAAAGAAAAGAAGGAAGGAAGAAAGGAAGGAAGAAAGAAAGAAAGAAAAAGGAAAGAAGAAAGTAAGGAAAGAAACAGCAAGACAGAATTTCCACCCCTCCCTCTCCTCATCTCAACTCCTCTTTCTGCCCCCTCCTGCTTCTCATATTCATGACTCCTTCTTTAGTTTCTCTCTTTCTCCTCCCTCCCTCCCTCCCTCCCTCCCTC
>NC_034590.1:9383741-9388305 GCF_900095145.1 Mus pahari | reverse complement strand
ACACACACACACACACACACACACACACACTCACAAACATTACCGATGTCCTTTAGTGTTGCTCTTTTGTACAAGTGCTGAGGGTTGACGCCTGGGGTGGGCTGACCTCTCAGGTACCTTGTCCCTGGAGAATCCTGATTCCCCATCTCTCAGTAGTCATTGCGTTCCTGTAGTTCTCCATCTAAGGGTGGGGTCATTTCACCCATCTCCATTGGCGTGTTGGCTGGTATTGTTCTTATGCAGGCTTTGAGTAGGGAGCCATATTGTTGAGATTTCATGGGTGTCCCTTTCCTGTTGTGTCTAGAAGATGCTGCCTTGCAGCAGTTCTGGCTCTCACAGTCTTTCCTCTATCTTCTCCCTAATTTTCCCTGAGCCTTGGGTGTTGGATAAAATATTTACTTCTTAAAAATGCAATATTGTATTTAGCCTATGATGTGCTTTGATCATATTCATCTTCCTCATTCCCTCTCCTCCTCCTCCTCCTCCTCCTCATCATCATCATCATCATCATTATCAGCAGCAGCAGCAGCAGCAGCATCAGTAGCAGCAGCAGCAGAGAACCTCTCCCCACATTCTCTATCCTACTTCATGTCTTCATTTTAACCCACTGAGTCCAGTTAGCTCTGCCAGCATGTGCACAGGTATACGGCAATTCACTGAACTGTGGCCGGAAAGTAACCTGACTCTGCCTTCCCTGAGTAGGTATCAGTTGTCAATAGTTCCTCTGCTAGGGATAGGACCTTGTGGCCCCTCCCTTTTCCATCCTGGAGGGTTGATTGGCTTGGATCTCACACAGGTCTGGTGCTGGTAACCAACCACGGCTTCCAGAGGTTTATCCCTTTCTGTCAGTCAGTGATTTTTAATACAAACATTGTGATGCAGTGTTACTGTGAACACATGTTCATAGTATTGTAAGAAATGTGGGCTGGAAAAAGGTCACTCCAGATCTGTGCTGCTGCTGCATGAGTCCATGAGTTGTGCTTGTATGTAACTATATATACTCAGGTAGAAGTTGGGTTGAATCTCTCTGTGTATCAGGCTTGATTCTACTCAGTGTCAGTCCTGGTTCCTTTCAATCCAAGGCTTGTATATTTTCGTTTTTTTCAGAATACCATAGGAGCTGATAGTCACTAGACATGTGTATGCCAGGTGTCATTCCTGAGGATGGGGACTATCTTTATCTGGATCAGTGTGAGCACTGGTGCACTTAGCATCAGTTCCAATGGCTCAGTGTGAGTGGGGCAGTAGAGGGCTCCCAACCAGGTCACCCCTCTCCATGCTCTGGAGGGTAACATCTAGTGCAGCACCACTCATAGTAGTCTGTGACTGTCTAGGCCCCCCATGGTAGTCTATGAGCAAAAGCAGCTTGAGAAGGAAAGGATGTATTTGGCTTACATATCACACTCATAGTCCATCACTGTAGAAATTCATGACAGGAACTTACAGTAGGAAGCTGGAGGCTGGAACAGAAGCAGATATCAATAGCCTGCTTTGTTAAACGAAGTCACTCCTGCCTACTTCTCCGGTCACCTGTGAACTCAGAACGGAGCCTGCACTCGCTGCATCCAGTTTGTGGGGGTGCCTCTTTTTATTAGAGCATGAAGGAAGCTGTCTTCGCACCATCAGGAGTCCCCCTGATTCTGGAAGTAGGCCAAAATCCTCCCCAAGGTCAAGACCACAGTGACGGTCCTTCTGTATCTGGCGTTGGATACATCTCTGCTCTGAGAATCTCTGGAACATTCTAATGAAGGAAGGCGACCAGAAAGGAGCCAGCACTAGAGAACCCAGGAGGTCGAGGGGTCTAGGTGGCAATGAAGGAACTATGACACGGCTGGAGGAGCAACAGAGCAGAGTAGATTGGAGGCCCTGGCTGACTATCCATCTCTGACCCCAGTCCTCAGCATGACCTGACCATCTCTTCTTCCTTGACCGTTAACTTGTGTGTTAACACATGGAAAAAGAACCTCAACTGAAGGATTGCCTGAATCAGACTGTATGTGCAGCTGTGGGGGCATTTTCTTGATTATTAATCATTGTAGAAGAACCCAGTACACTGGAGGCAATATTGTGTGCAGGCAGGTAGAGCCAGGCTGTATAAGAAAACTAGCAAGTCAATACATAACATTCTTCTGCTATTTCTCAGACTGAGAAGCTACATTAAAGCCTTTCTTTATCCTGTAGCATCAGTCGACAGCTGGAGACTACTCCGAAATAGTGACCATGTATCTATCAGCCATCGCTGCGTAACAAATTGCCCCGCAAATGTGAAAGCCTACCTACTGGACTGTCTGCAAGCCAGAACTGTGTGCTAGACTCTTGCTAGTATCTATTCAGCTGCAAGTCCATAAAAGGGGTGGCTGGCCTTAGAGGACCTCAACTGGGATGACATCTGTCTTAGTTGGGGTTTTACTGCTGTGAACAGACACCATGACCAAGGCAACTCTTATAAGGACAACATTTAATTGGAGCTGGATTACAGGTTCAGAGGTTCAGTCCATTATCAAGCATGGCAGCATCCAGGGAGGCATGGTGCAGGAGGAGCTGAGAGATCTTCGTCTTCATCTGACACAGCTAGAAGACTGGCTCCCAAATGGTTAGAAGGAGGGATTCACTGTCTACCCCCACAGTGACACACCTCCTGCAACAAAGCCACACCACCTAATAGTGCCACTCCCTGGGTCAAGCATGCTCAAACCACCACAGTGTCTATGGCTGCACTGTCTCCCATGCTGCGGCAGGGTGGATGGCCTAGGCTTGTGGATAGGATATTCCCAAGGTTCTAAGAGAAACAAAGCAGTTTCGTGCAAATCTCTGGAGACCTGCAGTCAGAAATGCATTCTCTTTCTCGCTGCATTGTATTGGCAAGTCCTGTGTCCATCTCTGATGCACGAGACACAGAGAGGTAACCTTTGCTTCTTCAAAACACAAAACAGAAAACTTTTCTTAGCACTTTGAGAAGCCCATATGGTGTATTTTGATCATATTGACCGCTCCTTCCCTAGTTCCTCCCAGATCTGCCCCCTCTTCCCTACCCACCCAATTCTGTGTCTTCCTTAAGTCCAACTTGTATTGCCCATAGAGCCTTGGGTGGCTACTCACCAGAGAGAAATCAACCTACCAAGGCCGTACCCCTAAAAGAAACTGCATTTCCCTCCTCAGCCTCTGAGGGGCTACTAGTAATTGAAAGATCCCCTTCTGAATGGGAAAGAAAGGCAGAGTCACAGGGAAAGGGTTAAGAAAGAGAAGTTCAGTGCTCATCTGCTAGGGCCAGTGTCTGACATACAGAAGGCCTGGGGTTCCATCCCCAATGTGGTGTACACAGGACAGGGTGGCTCATACCTCTAATTACAGCACTTGGGAGGTGGACATAGCAGGATCAAGGAGTCACCTCAAATTGTGTGATTGTGTGCATGCACAAGCCCGTGCGTTCGTGTGTGTGTGTGTGTGTGTGTGTGTGTGTGTGTGATTTTTTTTTTGAACCACAGGCTAAGAGGAATACTTGATGAATTATTGAAAGTCCATTTGAGTAAAGCAGGGCACAGCTCCCTTCCTGCCCCCAGCTCCCTCCCTGCCCCCAGCTCCCTTGCCACCCCACCTCTTCCCCATCCCAACCCCTGGCTCTGCCCCAAACTTCTCTTCTTGCTCCCACCTCCCTCCCTGCCCCCACCCCCTGGCTATGTCCCCATCTCCCTCCCCATATCCACCTCCCTCCCTCCTTCCCTCCCTCCCTCCCTCCCCCACCTCCCGCTCTGCCCCACACCTTCCCCACCCCCATTGTTGCACCCATCCTGTTGTTTCCCCCAAACATGAGAAAACCATTTTGCTCAGTTGCGTTCCCACTGACAGTTGAGAATACTTTTTACCCATTTATGGGTGCAAATTAACGAGATGACAACAGACTGAAGCCAATGACAAGCGCTAATCTGTAAGCAAAAACAAGGGATGAGGAGCCGAGAGCGGTGCAGCTGTTTTATTTTAATTGAGGAATGATTTTATGTTAGAAACACTCAATATTCAGAGCAAATTAAAAATAATGAAGTGAATTGATACCAATGATATATATATTTTTTTGCTTACTACCCTTTGTAAGTCTATTTCTTCACACAAATTGACAGGTCTAATTGATACACATGCTATTATTCCTCATTAGTAGACTGAATAAAATAATTCTTGATTAAATTTATTGCAATTTACCAATCTAGCATAATGTTTGCAAGCTATAAAAGTCAATCAACAGGAAACCAGGGGAAAGCCAGTGACATTATTGCATTTTACATAACACAAGTGGCCTCCCTGCCCTGAGAAAGGGACAGCCAGTTGAAGACATCCCCAGGTGAGCAGTGGGCTGAGGAAGAGGAAGCTCTGACCCCACGTTGGGTTCTTTGGTAACAGAAAAGTTCAAGGCCACCTTCCCATGCGCAGGCTGCCTGGGCTCAAGCCATCCCTGCCCTTCTGGCTCTTGGAGGTCCTTGATAATTTCAACTTCCAATGAACTTCAGAGGCCTGGAGTTAGCAACAAAACCTGGTATCTCTCCTGCCTCTTAGATGGATGTCATTAGAGGCT
>NC_034590.1:9371241-9378741 GCF_900095145.1 Mus pahari | reverse complement strand
TATAAGTGGACTGCGGGACTCCAAGATCAGAAAAACCTCATGACACTCGCTGAGACAATATGACAATAGAGATAAGTGGTTTCAAGCCTTGGTGTGAGTTGGAATCACTAGGGGGCTTATTAAGGCACAGATCGCTGGAACCCACCCACGGAGCTTCCGAGATGCTGACTCAGTAGGTCTGTGAGAGGAGAGGGAGGGCAGAGACAGAAAATTTGCATTTCTCACAATTTGTAGGTGAGTTGGATGTCACTCGGCTAGGAACCATGCTTGGACAGCCATCATTCCCGAATATTCTGAAGTAACTCCTCCAAGAGCATTACTCAAGACTAGAATGAAAGACTGGGAACGTAGGAAGAGAAATAAAACATATTCTTCTGCTCAGCCCCAAGTTTGTAATTCAGTGAATCTTAATGCAAAGCACACCATTATAACATCTGAGTTAAAAATAGTTGGGAGGGGGCAGGCACATCAAGTTCCGTGTCAAGTTTCATGTGACATCTCTGCCCATTACAGAGGGAGACCCGGCTTCCACCCACCAATGTCCTGATTCTGAATGGCCACACTGGGTCCCTGACTTCAGGTGGCAGATGTCCAAGCACAGAGTACAGGTATTTCTGAGTTACCCCCATGCAATTAACCATGGCCAGCTGATGGACAGGCCACGCACACCAGGCTGACCCCTCCTTATCCACAAGAGTAGCCCCAGCTCACCAATGACGTTCTCCAAACAGTGCCAACAGGGAGGAAACAAACAGATTCATCTCTGAAATTTGATACCCATTCCAGACACAAGTAGCAACAAACTTAGCGACAGAGCTGTCAAAATATGTTCCACAGCCTCATTGGCAAGGGATCTGGACACACGAAAGGAATTCAGCAAAACCCATATCAGTTGCCAAAGTGGGAGGTTTGACAGCGTGCTCGGGAATACATTTAGATCAAAACAGGAACACGTCCAAAGGAGCAAGTGTCTCCATAAATTATTATAGGATGATTAGAAATAATTAGTCAGTGATTTCAAAATATTATCTATATTTTTCAGTGGCATTGAGGGGACGTGTTACACAACGTGGGACTTTATTTTTACACTGGGGTTTTTCTCCTTTTCCCTACTTCTTTCCAGCAGTTTTTAGAAACAGGGGCCACAGATGTACTATTCCTCCATGCAAATCACTGGGGCTTAAAAGAACATATCTGTAGGCTCCAAAGCTTTCTGCGGAGCTCCTCCTAATGGGAGGGGGATGGCAGGGAGAGACATTTGTTCCTTTCCGGGCCTTAGTGGTGTTAGGCAATAATATGGAAGAGAAGTCACAGGAAAGGAATCAGATCAACAGCCCAGAAAGGGTTATTGGGGTATGAATGGGACCTGAGAAGGGCTTACACCATGGACATATAAGAGTGACCTCTCTTACAGACCAAGGGGCTTTTATTGGATTAGGAGGGGAAAAGGGAGTGGCACGGCATAGGTCTGCAGGTGGCTGCATTTGTCTTTTGCAGACAGGATTTTGCCTGTGTCTCAAGAGTTCGGGGTGTGGTACAGAGCACGGTGCTATTCCTATGTGTGCTGCAGAACACGGTGTGCAGGCTTAAGCTGATGGTGCCGCCGGGCGATCAGTTTGTAAGGACTGCTGGCTCACTGTTGCTTCTGTGTTACAGTTGGTAGAATTAGACTGGGATTCATTGCTATTGTTTAAATCTAGAAGGTTCCCTAAAAGGCCCCTATAGTAAAAGCTTGCTGTTCAGTCTTTCACTACTGAGAGATGGTAGGACCTTCAGGAGGAGCTCACGTCAGTGAAAGCATGCTCCTGACGAAGACGACGCCACAGCTCTCGTGCTTCCTGCCCTTTCTTTATTTCCTAGGTACCATGAGGTGAAGGGCCTCTGGCTCTTGCCAGGTGCTCCCTTTATGATACACAATGTCACAGATACAGAGCAGTTCAAATGGCCAAAACTCTAAATAAAGCTTACCGCTTCCTTGGTTAATTTTTTTTTTGGGGGGGGGGAATATCTGACATGATAACAGAATGCTGATAAATGCAGGCTTGACCTGTAGCCCCATAAGTTCTTGTTCTAGAAAGTTCGCAGTAGAGTGATAGATGCAGAGTCTAGTAGCAAGATCTCGTTGGGGTACTAACTCTGGAAGGAATTAAGATAGTTCTCCTGGGACTTAGACCAACTCCCGTAAGAATCGGTGGAGCAAGCCTGACCAGGAAACCCTTGCCTTCTGCCCAGTCTGGTGATCTTACATGAAATTCTGCATTAGTACCGTGTGTCTGCCGTATTATGCTCTAGAATTGAGAAGATGCGCGCATGCTGCCCTCGAATCTCTTATTTCATCAGCTGGTTGAACAAATCCCACTCTCAGACTCTCCAGTGGTGCCCTGGTTCTTCTGGGCCTTGCAGAGGTTGAGGCACACACTCAACCCAAAGCTGGAAGGAAGCAGAAGTCCTCATAGGACCTTCTGGCCTTCTGATGGCTTCTGACGTCTTCCCCCACAGAGAATGATGAGGCCCACGTCTGTCCTGCTATGCCTAAGAAGAATGTGTGTCTGAGAGACCGGGAGGCTTCCACCCCTGGCTCTTCTCTGGCTGCCTCCAGAGCCTCCTCACACCACACTCCAAAGAGTGGTTCTAAACCTTTGAACTCTGCAGGTTGCCAGTGATCATTCAAGCCTCTAGAAAGGCAAGCCTAGAACATTCCACTCTCTCCACGTCAGGAAGTAGTGAGAACCTAGACCTGGCTGCCCCAGAGACCAAGGAGAGCAAACCCCAGCCGCCTGTGCCCGTGGAGCCCACAGGATTCAGGAAGCTGCTAAAAATCAGACTGCTGCCCCCTCTGCCATCCCAGACCTGACGTTGTTTTACTTCCACTTTAGGAGCTAAGGCCTCACATCCTAAGGGGCATTAACTTTTAAGTTGCCATTAAACTCAATAATTATATTTATCAGTTTGTTCTAATTGCAGAGCGCTGCTAAGCATATGCATGAGTTCGCCTAGCAAGCCGGCCCGTGCACCTGCTGAGGAAGGGCCCTTTCCAAAAATGGGACGTGACGAAAATATTTTCTAAACCAACTTCCCTGTTCTGAGGTCTCGTTTGGGAGGGAGGGAATAAATAAAGAAGCAGGAGGGAGAAGAAGGAAAGAAAAGCCTTCCACCACGGTAGCAGGCCTCTGCAGTTACAGCCTCTTACAAGTTGATCTTGAGCTATGCTTCCTGTCTCTGAGGAAGGCACCAGCATATAAAATGGCAGGGGATTTGCATTCCTCCCAATCCATCATCCTCTGGGTGCGCAGGGAAGAAACCAGGGGACCCACTGCAACAAAGCTCAGCCTTCGTGTTGACAGATTCTTATTTAAGTGACTATGAATACAACAATTCCACAAATAATTTGTCAAGTGTGTGCCTGAACTGGTTCTGAACCCTGATAAATACCAACCCTCCTTCAGCTACAAAAGCAGCGGGTTGCGTGTGCGGACACCGTGGAGCGGCTACGAGGATTTAACAATCGATGTGACTATATTTCTCCCTTCTTTGTGGTTTAGCAAAACAAAACAAGAAAACAAGTTGGAATAGTAGGGTTTTTTTCCCCCCTTCCCTGTTATCTCAGTAAGTTGCTGGACTGGCTTGGCCGAAGGATGCGACATGACAAGCTGCAAGCTGATGGACAAGGGCTGGTGGGAAGTGGGGGTGGACTCTGCCTACAGATGCCTCTGGTTTGCTCCTTGGATCACCTTAGGCCTCAGTACTCTGCCTGGCCGCTCTGGACACGATACCCGGCAGTCTAGCACACAGGGCCACATGAACTAGACCTGTGGTAACAGACACGCCAGGAGACAGGGTGACGAGTCCCCTTGAACAAAACGTAAATCTAATCATCTTTGAAGACTGCAATATATATCTAAATGTCTCTTGCAGATGTAATTTAGTATGCATTATTAATTTATTTTTCATAAAAGCTCCCCAGCTCTCTGAGTGGGTGAATGAGAGCAGAGAGCCTCCTAGATGATAAGGCTCGTTTGTCAGGGGAAGGCTGGCGCAAACATAAAAAACAATTTCCCTTCTCCCAACTCCATCGAAGAAGCACGGCAAGGCTCTTCCCTGAGAAAGAAACCACCTGCAAACCACATTATTCCAGACGTTTTAATAAAGTGCCGACCTCCAATGGAACATGAGCACTCCTGCCCCGTTTACAAAGCCAAGCAGTAACTTCCCGGGGCTGGACGGATGGATGAGTAGAGCAAGGACATGCGTGTGTCGATTACCAGGACCCTTTTAATGCTGGGATTCTGGGACCATGATTCCTACAGAAAGCATTAAGAAATGACTAAGTCATTTTAACACAAAAAATGCTAATTACTCATTGTTTACAAAGAAATTTTAGATAATGCAAAAGCTTGTGCAGTTGGGGGGGTCATCAAGATTTTCCAGTCATTAACTTAACCGGGATTTGCATTTTGGGATTCTAGCCAGTGACTTACATGTAGTCCTTAAGTCATTTTTCAACCACCCCGTCCTATCTTAATCTAGTCATCATTAATCACATTTGGTCACTTTACATAGAGAACACTATTCAGATGGAAGATAAGAGAAATGCATTAATAAAAGGAAGGCAAGTTGGAATACTTGAAAACATGAGGTGGAGGATGAATGCGTTTATCAGGGCAATTTACACAGCACACATTTAGTGTTGAAGTGGGACCGCGAAGCTGCATATGATATTACTTAAAAGAGAGTGTATGGAAGAGCCTGGCTTTAATACAACCAACTTCCTTTCTCTCTTCTGGTGTGAAAAAACAATGCCTTTAACCTGGGCCTGGGGAAAGCTCTGCCCTTCCACAGTTGAGAGCCTGAAAAGCCAGTCATCTCTCCAGCCCTCAGTGGCTACCTCTGATGCTCAGAGCCTGGCTCGGTAATGGTAGAGTCCCTTTTTCCTTGGGGGTCACAAAGGTCAGCGCTTATAGCGCCAGCAGCCGGCTCATCAGTAGAGTCATGTTTACTCCTCGCAGACATAGACAAGCACTGTCTCTGTCTAGTAGTGTAAAAAGAGGACGAAGCTTGAGGTTGCTTTTCAGATCTGTGAAGAAAAGAGGTTAAGACGGAGGGGAAGAGCGGGCAGGAAGGCACTGGGCTACATAAAGGTGGAAATGCAGAGTTACACTGGCAGTCACTGAATCTCCCAGGCAGAAAAGCTCCTTAAGATGAGCATAGGGCATCAGAGGCACACCCAGGTGCTCCTGGGAACTGCGCCAATACCAGGCGAGCCTGCCGTCAGCAGTGGTACATATCTGGTTAGACAGGGCTTCATGCCCCTCCTGTCCTCTGTCCATTTGTCCCCGTTGCCTCAGGGTGGTGGAACTATGAGGCCATGTACTAGGGTTGACTTTCTGGGGTTTCCTGAGACATAATCATATAAGGGACTGTTTGCCACATACTTCAGGCTGAAGGACAACAGGGTCCCTGAGCCTTTCAATAGTCTCTGCTTATTGTGTTATGGGGTTAGAGTCGACTCATAGGCTCTTTGGTTGAGTGTCAAAATGGCATCTTCAGAGGAGGCTTGTGAGTTCTGCTCAGCCCTACAGCAGGATGGGAGATAATCACCCCCAAACCAACTCTTGGTTACATCTCTCAGTCCTTCTTAACACTGTGGTGGAGTCTGGCAGGATAGAGATATTGGGTTAAGTCTGTGGTCAAGGCCCCAAGCACTTAGACTGAACATCATGGTAGTGGAAGTGTAGAGTGGAGACTTTTTTTCCCCCCCACATACTCATACAACCAGGAAATACAAGAAGAGACAAGAAAAGATCGTTCCCTCAAGGAGGCAGGAAGCAACCAGGATCTGCTTGTCATAGAAACTCCAATACAGTCGCACCTAGAGGTAGGTTTCATTTGTCTTTTACGAGTCTCAAGACCCAGTCACATTAACAACTGTCCCATCACATTTGGTAGGTGAATGTGAGATTTAGTTTGGGGCAACATGTGTTCCAATAGGAACAAGTCACTTGGTTTATTGGATATAAGACTGGTTGGTTAGACTGGAGCCAGAGAGAGCTGTGGATATCTGATTCTGCAAGGCCAGGAAAGCACAGAGACTTCTGAGGTAAAAGAAAGGCCACGTGCAGAGCACAGATGGGCCAAGGTTTCCAGTGCATGCTGCTGAAGTATGAAGTGTGGTGTCTGCTCTGCGGCCCTTCAAGGCCCGCTCTCCGAGCACAGGGGACGACTGTCTCTGTTTGCTTCAGCTGTCTATGATTATATTGGTCACAATGTTTCACAGCTCCTGGCACATAGTAAGGCTCCTGTCTGCCTGATCACTAACAAGATATTAAGCAAAACTAAATGCAATGGGGTCATTTTAGTGACGTGAATAGCACCCTGCCCCCACACAATGAAGGTCTTGGACCTTGCCAAAAGTTGAGAGAGCCACAGAATACACACCTTGGATTTCTCTCTAGTACTCTTTGAGCAGTGAGCTATTTATTACACTTTTATATGAACACTCTGACGTGTACTGTGTTCTATGAGGCAAAGCCTGGGCATGCCTGGAAGAGACAAAGCTACCACCAATCATAATGGAAACAAAAGAGTGTCCCCTTAGTCCAACTCAGGAGTGTCTTAGAGGGACATTAAACTCGGCATTAGCACCCAGGGGTCATGGATGAGGGTGAGGGAAGGGGTCGTGGCTACCTGTCAGCTATGTACACGAATGTGACACCACATGTTCCATAATCGGTTTTGTTAAGTAATTATTGTTGCCGTGAGACATGGGCAAGAGAAGACAGGGGAGGCGAGAATGGGGCAGGGGATCTAACCCTGGGTTGGGATGATGACCTCAGGGATTAGCCACCGGTGCCCAATGCATGCTACCCAGCATAGCCCCTCTGCTTGGCAGGGGACAACATGGGGAGACGTCTCCAAGGTCAAACCCTGGAGTACCATGAGTACCAGCATGGCTGTACTGGGAGGGAGATTATCATCAGAGAAAAGAGAGCACCCTCCGGAGTGAAGGAGCCAAGAACCAGGAGTGTTCATCCACACTTCCATTGCATGCCCCCCCTTTTTTTTGTTTTGACAGACCATGTAATGATACTCAAAAGCACTGTTGTGCCGCTACTGTCCTCAGGCCCGGCAGCAATCAGGAGGTCGAGGCAGGAGGACCAGATGGTAAGTTCTAGGTCACCTTGTGCTAAGTAGCAAGACTATGTCCCCAAAACAAGACAAAAAAAAAAAAGCAAAACAAAACAAAAAAAACACAAAAACACAAAAAACAAACAAACAAACCCAATAGCAACAAAACACCTCTGTTCTGCTGGGGCTTGGGAAAAGAGAGAATCTCAGGGCTGAAATTCTGTCTCAAGACACAGCTGCTTTGCCTGTTCATGCTCACCGTTAGCAGTTTGGACGCGACTCAAACAACAGCAGAATTTTATACATGATTTTCAAATAGTCTCCTCCCTCTCTCCCTCTCTCCCTCTCTCCCTCTCTCCCTCTCTCCCTCTCTCC
>NC_034590.1:9362790-9371180 GCF_900095145.1 Mus pahari | reverse complement strand
CTTTGGTTATGTCTTCCTTCCTCCCTCCCTTCCTCTCTTCTCTCCTCTCCCTTCCTTCCTCCCTCCCTCTCTCTCTGTTCCTTCCTTCCCTCCTTATTTTCTTCCTCCCTTCCTTCCTCCCTCCCTCCCTCCCTCCCTTCCTTCCTTCCTTCCTTCCTTCCTTCCTTCCTTCCTTCCTTCCTTCCCTCCTCTAAGAGAACCAAACTGGTTTCTGAAGTCCCAGTCCAAAAGTAGTAATGTTCTATCCACACATTAATGATTCCAAAATTCTCCATTATGAACAATATTTATCAAAAACAGCCCACTATCAGATGAAAGATGTGCCTTATCGTTTCCTGTCAACTAAAACATTATTCACTGAAAGTTTCCTTCATATCTGTTTCAGGGGCTCACTGTCATTGTAAATTGCGAATCAATCATCCCTCTCCAAGCCCTACTTCTGTAGGGGAGATTAACGCTGTGGCTAAAATTGTTTACAAAGCCATTTGTAAACCTTCTGCGGATGCAGATGAGGCCAGTTTACCAGCTTAACATTGTTGATCCCAGAGAAAGCCTTAAGCAATGACTTCAGAGGGCAAAAACATTTGTTCATTTATCATTATTGTCATGGGCTTTCGCAAATGATAACCATTTGTCTCCATCCTATTTTTAGACAATGAGCCACAATAGAGTCCAGAAAGCCATTTTGCCAGATGGAGGAAGGTGCTTTCGCTGCAGAATGTTGTCTTTTCTTTTCCCTGCCCTCCAAAATTGGCTTAAGTGAGAACCAAGGATATGTTTTAATGTCACGATTCCCAGAAGGCATGATGACATACAATAACAGCCTCCCCACCAGCCTCGGGACCGAGGTGGTTCAAATGCAGTGGGTACTCATTTCAATCTCCCTTTCTAACTTCTGGGCTGGCGACAAGGATGGTGTGAAGCCTTGGAAGATAGCTATGGGTTTTAGCGTGCCTTACTGCCTTATTAATATTCCCCCTTTTTTAAATGAAACACTGCAATAGGAAGCCCAATTACTTCTCATTAAGATGAATAAAAATGTTAGGATAAGCTGGACATAAAATAAACATTTAAAGTGATAGATGGTTAATTCCTCTGAGCTCAGAACTACTTATCAGTATCTCTCCGTGGAAAAGGAGAGAAGAAAATCCCGGGTTTGTCCGACATGGTCCATAGTCAGCTGTTTCCCCGTGCAACTTCCATGGGCACCCCTCTGGTTTCTGGCAGCATCCTTTGCAGGAGGGGTACTGTCCCTTTCGTCTTTGACAGACTCTTTGTAGAAGGCATACCCTTTCCCAAGGGTCCTGGCCCTAACCTCCTACTGAGAGCTCTCAGCTGACTCCTTGAGCCTCCATGGCTTCCAGAACCCAACCGTAAGAATCATTTCAGGACTGCTTTTAGCTGTGTTTTCTTCTGTGGAGGGAAGGGAACTGAGAACTCCTGCCAAGATTCCATAGAAAAGCCAGAGCATCCTGGGTTTGCCACAGGGGCTGAGTGATGCCAGCTCTTATGGCCTAGAAGCCTGTCTCATTGAGATGATATTTTTGTAGCCAGTACTGCTGACTCTCAGGATAATAACCTCACTGGGCATTAACAAATTAATGCCTGAGAACATATCCCCACATGGCCTGTGCACACACATGCATGCATGCATGCAGCGGGGTACACATGCCTGACTTAGAAGTTCAATGAGAGGAAGCTATTTCATTTGGGGAAATACAAGAGTTCGGGTTGTGAGGTATTCACTAGGCATGAAGAGAGGCTGCTGTGGTTCCATCGCATCCTAGGGTGATGGCTTGATCTTTGGTTCGGCTCACGGGCGTAAGAGTATATTTTCTCTTTCTCTCCGTGCTGACACTGCTTGCCTTCCCTTTGTCACAGGCTGATATTTTAAAGCAAAGAGATGTCTGTCCAGTGCGACACGGGTGTCCTCCCCTTGCATTCTGACTGTGCTGCCTGGTGCCCGTGTCCTCAACCTCCCCACACCACCCACACAACTCCCTCGTCTCCCATCCTCCTTCTCCACTATTGGTTCCTGATGGCCCCATTCCACAGAGCTCTCTCAAAGAGCCCAGCCTGGGCTGCCTTTAGGCAAGGTCCTCCACACCACCCACGCCCCTGGCCAGCTTTGTATTTAGTCCAGTTTGAACTTGACAGCTTTACTTCTTGGTCAAGGCCAGCTTTTTCCTCTCCCTTTGTTTTAGTCAATAGGAAAGAATTCGCTATTGTTCAGAGATGGTGGCCTTCAATAGTTTTAGGACAGACCAGGGCACGGCATGGTCTTGTAAGGAGACTGCTTCTTCCTAAGGTTTTTAGGTCTTAGTGTTAACCTAACTCAGACAAATGCTTGTTTGTCTGTCTATCTTTCCATGGCCAGGTAAGTCCTCCTCTTGGGTGCTGGGCCATTTTATTGGTGTTACTCACACCACTTTCCTTTCTTCTTTCTTTCTCAGCTAGGTCTCCAGATGTAGCCCATGCTAGCCTCAAACTAGGGATGCTCTGGCTACATTTCCTGAGTGCTAGGATGACAGGCAAGCATCATACAGTCATGGACCACTATGCCTCCCAAACCTCTCCCTTCTCATGTAAATTACATCACCCATCATATATGCATGTGCTACCTAGGGTTTCAAATGGATAGCAAAGTTGCTTAGGAAGCAAAGTAGGTACACAGCTCCCTCCCCCAGATCTGGGTGATGGGTACCTGGGTGTGCATCCCCTTCTCATGTCTGAGAGTCTCCACAGAGCACCATAGTAGTCTTCATAGACATGACATTTATATATGTATATAAATGGTGTATATATACATTTAATTATTGATTTAATTATGCTTATATATTATGCATATAATTATATAAATATATAATTATTATTAAATTAAAAATATATATGAATAAGGATTTCTAAGATTTTACCAAATAATATTTACAGTAACAAGTTCAGATGGAACATCCTGCTTTGGGGCAACCATAAGGCTGTCCCAGAGCTGGGACTACCCTGGGAACTGTCCAGATTAGCCTCCATTTTACAGAAGAAAAGAGACGATCCTCTCTACGGGTAAGTTAGTTATGTGGGGCTTAGTCAAAGAATCATAGTTTTTAAAGTCACTTGGACTTGATTTCAGTTCCTGGCTCCAAGACACCGAGAAAGCTAACTTCTAGACACAGGTTTCAGCGTCTCCTCCTATCAGAGGAGGATGAAAACAATACTTAGCATCTCAGGGTTTCACATACACTGAGATGTTGTCTTTTGTCCAAGATCAGTCTCTTGTAGATGCTCAAAAACTGCCTGTTGCTGGTGTTGCTTTAGCTGCAAGTGGAGGGTAAATCCCATCTCTAACGTGGGAAAGTGCATATGGCTGGGCACCCAACATCAAGAAGTGTTTATTCTATAAAACTCAGCTCCTATGCATTGTGCAATTAGGTCTAGTTCTACTTCCCAGCCCCATGCTCTCAAGAATAGGACTCAGACTCAAAATACACTTAACAAATACCTTGGCCATAAGTTAGGCTCTTCTCTGACTAGCTCATAAATTAAAATAACCCATTTGTTCTAATCTGCATTCTGCCACATGGTTGGTTATCTGTGTTCAGGTTCCATGCATCTATCTGTCTTGTCACATTGTCCCTGGCTCCATCCCAGAATCCTTTCTGCCTCCTGATGTTCCAGCTCCTATTTCCTACCTAAGCCATAGGCCCTCAGTTTTATTATTAACAGGTGCCACATCCGTTCAGATGTAAAATATACTCTCTACAATGCATCTTAGACAGCCATTTTCCATTATCCTCACACCCAGACCCTGGCAAACCTGTTATGGCCATACAAGATGATATCATACTGCTTTTGGTCTAGCATGTCATGTGATTCTTTGGACCCTTCAGTTTGGGTCAACAGAGTTTCATTGTCTCAAGTGAAAGATGGAGCTGATGGAGAAAATAATTCACTCATGGCATTCAGGCGTCAGAAGTCCAAGGCTATAGAAGTCAAAACAGAGTCTCAAGCATTAGCAATCAACTAGAGAAAACATGATGAGTCTTTGAGTCTTAGGTATTATTAATCAACTAGAAGAAAACATGATGTTTTTTATAAAGCTTTCATCTTGCCCGAGTGGCTACATTAAATGTCACAGAGGGGAAAGGGAGGCAGAATAAGAGGAAGTTAGATGCTAATAGGTTTCTAACGGGCCTGGTACTCTGACACCCTAAAAATTTAGCCCCAGGAAGATAAACGATTCCCCAGAATTGATCCAACTCCATGGAGCTATGAACCACTGAGGGGTAACACAATCAGACTTCTAAAGATACCTCATCACTATGTAAAGACTCCAGGAAGACCTGCAATGACCCTAGCCACTCACCTTAGCTAAGTCTGGCCTCATCAACTTGTGAAGATGAAGATAGTCCGCTATTCTTACAGACAGGAGCCCAGCATGACTGTCATCTGAGAGGCTTTGCCCAGCAACTGATGGAAACGGATGCAGAGACCCACAGCAAGACATTAGGCAGAGCTTGGGGAGTACTGTAAGAGAGCGGGAGGAAGGATTAAAGAACCCAGAGGGGTCAAGGACACCAAAAGATAACCTACAGAATCAACCAAACTGGGCCCACAGAGGATCACAGGGACTAAACGGACAACCAGAAAGCATAGACTTGGTTCCTCTGTGCAAATGTAACAGTTGCACAACTAGGCATCCATGTGATAGTCCTGAAGTGAGAGCAGGGGATGTCTCTGATTCTGTTGCCTGACTCTGGGTCGCCTTATCTAGCCCTAATAGCAGATGCTGGTCCTAATCTCACTGCAACTTGACCTGTCATGGCTGGTGGATATCCGTGGGAGGCCTCCCCTTTTCTGATGAGGAGAGGAGGAGTGGGTGAGAGAAGAGGGGAAGGAGGGGAGAGAGAGGAGAAGAGGGAGGGGAGAGAGAGGAGAAGAGGGAGGGGATGCTGTGATTGGTTTGTAAAGTCAATAAAAACTTGAATTTAGCCGGGTGTGGTGGCGCACACCTTTAATCCCAGCACTTGGGAGGCAGAGGCAGGCAGATTTCTAAGTTTGAGGCCAGCCTGGTCTACAAAGTGAGTTCCAGGACTATACAGAAAAACCCTGTCTCGAAAAACCAAAAAAAAAAAAAAAAAAAAAAAAAAAAAAAAAAAAACAACAAAAAACAAGAAAAAAACCAACCAAACAAACAAACAAAAACCTTGAATTTAAAAAATAGAAGATACAGGGTACAGATGATTCTACTAGGGTGCCCTCAGGGACCTAGCAATTACTTAAATCATCACCTGCTACAGCCACCAGATGCCACAGGTGTGTGTGGCCAGAAAAAAGGACCCTCCCCTCCAAGCCCAGTTCATGTTCTTGTGTTCTCTCTCTCTCTCTCTCTCTCTCTCTCTCTCTCTCTCTCTCTCTCTCTCCCACTTTCTCTCTCTCACATGTTCTCAGTCAGCCTTTCTCTCTGTGCATGGCATGATTTCTCAGGGAGACACCTTGGCATGGGCCCACTAGGTAACTCCTTACTGCATTCTAATTCATAACACAAGGGAAGCAAGTTTTAAAAAAAAAGACTTTGGCTAAATGATAGGAGATGAAATCCAAGCTTTGTTCCCTGCCCTCCTGACTCACATACTACAGCTCAGAACTAATGTATTAAGCCCCTTCCTCTTCTGACTGGAAGCCCTTGTATCTAAAATCTTCTACTTCCTGGTCAGACTTCATATCAGTGAGTATAAGAGACACATTCAATGACTCAACCATCAAATGGAAAGATTTATTCACACATTAACCTCAGGTCCATAATTACCGAGCCAGTATGTGGTGAACACTCAGTGTGAGCTCAGCACTGTTTTAAGCAGCTTTGAAAATAAACAAAGCAAGCCTAAGTCCTCCCTCTTCAAGGCTCCTGCATCCCAGAGGATGTGGACACAGAGTCAGGGAGCTGATGGGTATTGGTGGATATTGATGGAAAGGAAGGGTCTGTTCCTTGGGCCACCTGATTAATGTGTGTATGTGGCACTCCCCTGCCAAGACCTCTGCTTTGTGTCCCTCGGGGGTCACACATCTCCACGATAGATGAGGTCATTGCTTAAAGTTAAAAGGTGCCGTGGATAAGAAACACAAGCAGTTGGCCATTTTGGGAACTTTTCGGTCACACTTGCATAA
Source organism: Mus pahari (assembly GCF_900095145.1). Taxonomy (NCBI): domain Eukaryota; kingdom Metazoa; phylum Chordata; class Mammalia; order Rodentia; family Muridae; genus Mus; species Mus pahari. The sequence continues at coordinate 9,365,021 of NC_034590.1, read as the reverse complement.
CAAGATTGTTTAAAACTATGTTGCATGGTCTACCTGGCAAACTGACCGATGTAAACTGCTTTCAGACAATAAGTGTGCTCGTATTTATGCACACATAAGTATGAATATGCACATAAGCATGAGTATACATTCACACAGACAGATGTCGATTTAGCTCGCCCAAGATTCAAGTCTTCTTCACTCCATAGCAGAACCAGAATTACATCCATAGCTTCCCCATGTGGTCTGGATGCTTCTAAGAAATCTGATGCTGTCTCCATTTTGGCTGGAGTGTTATGTGATTCTGGCCCAAGATAGATTAATCACGTCCATGTAACCATGAGAATATGGTTTATGGCAGGTCACATGCCCTCAACTATCCACACTACAGGGAAGACACATGCTCTTCCCTGTGAGGCACAAATGAGTGACTGAGGGCCAAGAGGTGTCAGGAGTCATGGTAGAAATGGAGTTGTTGATGTTAAGCATTGGCGGATTCTGTAGATGTCAGCTATGTTTTGATACAGCTCCTTTCAGTGGGAGCCCTCATTCCTGTCTTTTTAAATGTAACATCCTGGATAACCTGCTCTGGAAAGGCTAAAATGCCCCAACCTTTCAGCCTTGACCATCAAACTGGAAGCACCTGCCTGTCTCCCTTTCAATTTTGTACCCTTTGTGCTAGGGAAAGCCAGCTCCTATCTTGAGACAAAGCCCAAGGTGAAGGAGGAGGATGCCCGGGCAACATCAGACTTACCTACCTGCTGTGTGAATGAAGTCATGTCAGAGGCAAATTCTCTGGTTCCAGTCAAGTTTTCAGATAAGTTCAGAAGCAAATCTGTGTGTACATGTGTGTATGCACGTGTGCGTGCATGAGGGTGCATGTGTGTATGTGTGCACATGTGTGTGTGCCTGTGTGTGTGTGTGTGTGTGTGTGCGCGTGTGTGTGTGTGTGTGTGTGTGTGTGTGTGTGTGTGTGCAGGTACAGGTGTGTGTGGAGTTGTGTGTGTGCACATGTAGAAGCCAGAGGATGACAGCTGTCATTCCTCAGGAGCTGCCCACCTTATTTTTTAAACACAGGGTCTCTCATTGGTCTGGAGATCACTAAGCCAGCCAATCAGTAAGACCCAGAGAGCTGCCAGTCTTCCCATGCCCAGGGCTATGATTATAAGTGAAGGCCATCATACCCAGCAGTGAATAAAACAAAACCTGAGTTCTGCAGATCAAACACACATTCTTAAGTTTGTAAGGCAAACATTTTGTGTACGGAGCTGTCTCCCCAGCCAACATCTGAAATATTTCTGTGATCTTTCTGAAAGTCTGAGCCATAATTTCCTAGTTAATTTCCCCTAAATTCCTAACTCCCAATAGCTGTGAGATAGCAGGAGGGGTTTAGCATCGTAAGCCACAGGTATTGTAGGTAATTTGCTACTTAGTACCAGAAAGCAAGCAGAGCAGATCATAAAGTCATTAGGATGCTGGGTCTCTTCTTACCTGAGGCTCAAGGTTTGGGCTTTCCAGTTAACTGCGTCAGTACTGTATTTTTAATTTTTTAGCTAGCGTTTGTTATTTTCCTCTAGTCTATTCTATCAGAACACCTTGGCAGATACATTTTCAGTCCTTCCTTCTAGCAGCAGACATCAGAAGGCAGCCGAAGAAACAGATTAACTGATTCTATTTGGCTTTGGTTCAACTCCTCACCCTAGCTACTCCTGCTTGTAATGGTGACATTTACATTAATGGAAGCAGATGCTGATAGAGTCTCCGTGTGGAGAGTCCATTCATTTGCTCAAGGAGGAGGTAAATGGAGATGGGAAGGCAGTGTGCACCTGAACATACACAGAGTCTATAGATAGTAACCCTTGAAAGTAACATCTCCATAGATATTGGCTGTTCTGTGACTGCCCAAAATAGCCACCAAGAGAAGGACCAAGGTGAGACGCTAATTCTCATCTGGCAGCTAAACTCATGACACTCTTCAAAGCAAAAGAAAAAAAGAGGGAGAATTGTGTAGAGGCCAAAGTGCTTTGAAGGCTGAACACTCTGGTATCCATATCCAGATTCTTTTACAAGCAGTGTTTTGCAATTCACAAGAACAGGACTTGCCTTTAAAGGCAAGAGTGTGCCATGTGGATGTGGGTGTGTTGGGGTGCATGTCTGCAATTATAAAAGGGGATCTGTTAAAATGTCTTACAAGATTGGAGGCTTGAGAGCCGTGTGTGTGTGTGTGTGTGTGTGTGTGTGTGTGTGTGTGT
>NC_034590.1:9357432-9362738 GCF_900095145.1 Mus pahari | reverse complement strand
GTGTATGTGTGTGTGTGTGTGTGTGTGCACAGGAAGTACAGAGAACCCAGCAGCTGCTTGGTCTAAGAAGCTGAAAGCTACAGAACAGGGGCGTTCAATGATGTGTCCCAGACTGCTGTTAAAGACTTTGAAGCCCCCTGAGAGCCCTTGGTGTAAGTCTGCATTGAAAAGGCTGATGAGGCCCAATATGTGTCCACAGGGACAAAGGCAGACACATTCACTAGGGAGCCCCATGGCTTCCTTCCCCTTCAACCTTTATTCCATTTTGATTCCCCGGCTATCTGGTGGTGCTGCCTACAGCCAGGGCAGGTCTGCCCATTCCACTTGCTGTGCCACATGTCAATCATCTCTAGGAATGGCTTCATACATACCGGGACGTGAGCTTTACTATGCTCCAGGCAGCTTTTAATCCAGTCAGGCTCCCAAACGGGATGAGCACACCCGTGTAACCCCGCCTCTCTCTGAAGGCTAGCCTCGCCCCTGCAACTTTATTTTATTTGTAAAACTAAAGGCAGTATACAGAACCCAGAAAACTTATTCTCATGTTTCAGACCCCATTCTCAGCTGTTTCCACCTCTAGCTCATTTAATCACAGCATCTAGGATAATTCTCTCATTCCCCCAAGCCAGGCATGTAGTAGACATGGCATTGGCTTGCCCCTTCTTGTGTGGAAATGAAATATTAAATGGCGTAATTAGTAGACAAAGTGTGGAATTATCTATGGTAACACTTCCCACATATTGAGGTGATAGGAGTCTAAAAATATTTTCACGTGCCTCTTCTCTGGCCAATTCTTCACACATGCACACATGCGCACACACACTCAAAGAGTCCTATTTCTGGAAATCAATGGATTGTTACCTTTTCCACAGCATCCATGTCTTCCCAGTCTACCTGGTGTCACTGGGGACATCATAGAGACAGCATACTTCAAAGATAAATGCCAACTTAATTGGACAGTTCTCCTTTCCTTGTTTATACTTCCCTCTGAATCTACTTCAAACCAGTTGCTATTTCCTTTCGTAAAAAGAAAGAGGTGAAGGAGGAAGAAGAGGGGACATCGTCTGAAGGCTCATCTCTAAATTACTGGTCTGTGTCCTGTGTTTGCTGCAACTGTGTTGGCTTTGCTTGCTGTTCACAAATTGGTCAAGGTGACCCAGAGGATGCCACTGGCGCCTGATTCAGAGGAGACACTGAAAGACGACTTGCTTTTGGTGACTTAGTTTACCTAATAACATTAGGAAATGCTGTCCGATAGTCTTCATTTTCTTTAAAGGATGATCAGACACCAGTGCCTGGTCCACAGCAAAGTAGCAAACATGCTGTAGCTACAGGAAGGCCTGGGGGAGGTACAGCTGGAGCTGGACAACCCAGAGACTCAACTTCTCAGGGAAGTTCTGCCAATTGCTCTCCTCTGAGACCATTTTACTTGAGCTAATATTTACATATAGCCTGGTACCTAGCAGGCTTTGATGAAACGGTGGAGAAAGCAAGCACGTCACAGTGACCTTTCCCCTCTGCTTCTTACGTCATCCCCTGAGCCACCAAGTTACCCAGAAAACTAACTACTTGGAAATGGGTGTCCATAGAACCCAACATGATGGACCCGATCACCATTTCACCCTTAAATTTGCACAAGGCAGAAGCCTGCATCACCACCAGACCTCCCCCCTCTCCATTTGTCAAGTCAGTCATGAGGTCCAGGCATCTGCACTGGACTTCCATTTTGAACTTGCTGACCTTTAAACAGAGCCCTCCCCAGGCTGCTGCTGATCCTCATTCCTGCATGGAGAAGCAGACACGCTCAGTAAACATAGAGGTTAGGGGGATATGGCGAACCTTTCACTGTGTGAGGACTATGAGAAATCAGAATGTTCTAGATCTACTTAGAGGAAGCACCAGCTTTGGCTACTGAGAACACGTACCTAAGTATCACCAGATAATCATGAAACAACCAATCCGTGAAAAGTCCTAACATAAACGTGGGCTGTGAGGGGCATCAGGATGGCTCAGTGGGTAAAGAAGCTTTCTGCCAAGCCTAGTAAACTGACTCTAATCTCAGAGATCCATACGGTGAAGCAGAGAGCCAACTTCTGCAAATTTTTCTCTGGCTTCTGCTCTCGTGCTGTGTCATGCACATGCATGCATGCAGCCATACAAATAAACAAACACATCTAAAATTATTGTCTAATTGGACTTCAAGCCTGCTCCGTAGAAGGGAGTTGATGGTTGGTCTATAAACCTAGCCAACCTCCCATGGCTGTGAGGTCATAGATCCTAGAGGAGATCTAACTAGTACCATATAATTCCTAACACCGTTCTAAGACAACGCATCTGGGACAGCCACAGGGAAGTGTAGCTCTTCTCGTCAAAGACACTCGGGTTTCCAGCAGACAGAGACCATTACAGAACTTCACAAATGGTCCAGATGCAGAGAGCAACACTGGCCGCAGAGTGCCAAACCCAAACGATACAGTTACAGTGCAACCCTTACACCTAAGGCTTAGGGAAACATGGAGGAAGAGAGGCAGAAAGACTGTAAGAGCCAGAGAACCAGATACCTGTTACAAGATAGTGTCTTCTATATATGACAGGGACATGCTATCCTACATGTGACAGGGAAACTCTCCCCATAAAAATCTCAACAGTACCATCACCCAAACAAGACCTGCATAGTGACACCAGTGACATGTCAACAAGGATAGGAGAAATATCACAGGCCCTAACCCATAGATGAAGAACCACAGGCAATTCGTAGCAGCTGAGAGAGGGCGAATCAGTATACTCCAGAGACAAGCCCCCATAGGTGATCGAATCTCAAAGTAGTCAGCCCTAAACACACGGACAGGTAAGTACTAAATAAAAGCAGCAAGCTGTATCTATTTATATGATTATATGTGTAATGTAATTAGGAAAAGGTCATAAATTTGAGGGGGGATGGGAGGGGTGGGAATGAAGGCAGTATACATGTAGGAAGACCCCATTCCCCAAACACACACACACACACACACACACACACACACACCCCACATTCACACACACACTCTGGGAACTATGCTAACACAACAAGTTAAAACCAGGTGGTTGGAAAAATAGACAGAGGAAGGACTGAGAAATGTTCATTATGTCATCAATCACAGAAGGGAGAAACAAAGATAAAGTCTAAAGAACCAAGTGCTAAAGTTACAGTTAGAGGAATTTTGATGAGTGCAAGATGCAAGCCTGTTTATATACTGGATTGATGCAAATAGAATTGATCACACAGTTCAGAACTTTGAAGACAAGGAAAGAGGGCTGGCTGGGCATCAGGGTGCACACCTTTCATCCCAGCACTCTAGAGGTAGAGGGAAGCAGATTTCTGTGAGTTCAAGTCCAGCCAGGACCTCATAGGGAGGCTCCATCTCAAACAAACAAAACAAAGCAAAAATCCACCACAAAGTGACGGCTCAGAATGAGAACAAATGTGATCATGGTGAAGGCACAGGCAGCTCTTTGCTCTGCAAGGATGTTGCTCAGCCCACCAAGTGAATTCAGCCCGAGCTCTGTAGAGCCTACCAGATGGTGAAAGTGAAGGAGCTGGAGGCTCAACACGCAATATCTAATATGATAGAACTCAGAAAAGCAGCGGGATTGGATGGGGGTGGGGGTGGGGGAGATGTCTTTTATCACTTATTTGTTTGTTTATCACAACAGGGTCTCACATAGCTCAAATTGGTCTCAAACTTACTAGATAGCTCAGGATGGCCTGGAAGCCCTAATTCTCCTGCTCCCACATCCTATGTACTGGGATTACAGGCGAGCTCCACCATTCCTGGCTAAAAGGATGGCCTCTACTGCGTAAGGATGAGGCTCCCAGGGTTGTTCTGGGTGTTCTGAGTGCTACAGGACACTGACTCAGCATCAGTAATGCAGGAGACACACATGACTAGGGACTCAAGAAGGACCATCAGCAGCAGCAAGAACAGGAGGCAGGGACTGCTCAGGCCTGGACAGACCAAGGGGACAGGGAGAAGAAGCCTGGCATGCTTGGGTCACAACTAAATAGACTGTTCTCAGACACATGGATTATACACCTTGACAATGGATCATTTCTTTCCCTTATACATTTCCTTGAAACATTTATGAAGAAATTGAGCACATTGTAGATCACAAAGGAACCCCTGTTCTTTCTTTTCTTTTCTTTCCTTTCCTTTTCTTTTCTTTTCTTCTCTTTTCTTTTCTTTTCTTTTTTTTCTTTTCTTTTCTTTTCTTTTCTTTTCTTTTCTTTTCTTTCTTTCTTCCTTCCTTTCTTTTTTTAACAAAACCAAATAGGAACTTCTGTACATTAAAAACAAAGCAAACAAACAAAAACAAAGAAATACCTGCAAAGGAGTCTGGGGACTGAAAGAGGAGAAGTGATATGATCAAGGTATTTTGTATGAAATTGTCAAAAAAATTAAAAGGTTTTTAAGCCTTTAAGACACAAAATGCCAATAATTTAAATTTTTTTGAAATTATAGTTAATTACATAATTTTCCCACTCCCTTTCCTCCCTCTAAACCTACCTGTGTACTTTCTTTGTGCTTCTTTATATTCAAGGCCTATTTTTAAAAATTATTTTAAAAACTAGATTTTTCTGATGAAAATATAATGAAAATAGAAGTAAATGAGATAAAAATAAAAGGCCTTTCCTATCTTAAAGTTTTGAAATGTTTGCTGTGGTGATGGAGAAAAAAATCTAAACTTTAAGAACTTTCAACAAATCAATAGTATTACCGCTTATTTGAAAAGACAGATGTAGTAAAAAAAAAAAAAAAAAAACAAACAAACAGAAAAAGCCATACACTCAGAAAAGTCATACGATTTATGCCCATACAAAAAGTGACCAAAAAGAAGAAAAAAAGTTGAATCCAGCATCTTAGCTCACAATGTTAGAAATTAAACAAGAGTAAGAAAGCGTCAGTGAGAATGGCAGACATGGATGAATGAGAGCTGGTCTCAGGAGTAGGGCACACTGCATGCCTAGCACGGACAAGGGGGGCTCTGGGCTGTGTCTCCAGCACACACTTCCAGGAAAAGAAGCAAATCAGGAAGCTGGAAAGCAACACGAGATCCCATGACGGGATGCAGCCATGACGGGATGCAGCCATGACGGGATGCAGAAAAACCTAAGTCCTAGGTACAAAGCAAGTCTAAGACCAGGGTGCATGGTTTTTCAGGACTTTGCTAACTTAATAGTGCTTGCTCTGTTTGGGGCCCATGCGCATGAGCGCGCGCGCGTGTGTGTGTGTGTGTGTGTGTGTGTGTGTGTGTGTGTGTGTGTGTGT